>NC_136068.1:273471847-273859347 GCF_964261635.1 Lissotriton helveticus
TTTCCTATAAGGCAGCCAAGTTATGGAACTCACTTCCGTTCCATTTAGGATCTAATCCTAACTTGATGGCCTTCCGAAAACAGCTCAAAACTTTTCTCTTCAATAAATCAGGCTAACCCCTGGGCCGATCACACTGGAGGGTACTAACCTAGTTCTCTAGCGCCAGGACGCCTCAGGGCAGCAGTTGCGCTTAACAAAACCCCATTTCATTTAATTTCATATATATATATATATATATATATATATATATATATATATATATATATTATGTATATTCACACATACACATATATAGCGAACACAATCCTGGCTCCCCACAAATCCTTGCTGTGGCCACACATGGCGTTATGTTTCTTTTCAAAAGTGCTTTATTTCAGGAACAAATAGTATTCAACAATTTCTACTTCAGGCCAGTGCTTTACATGACGCGTTTCGACCGCTATGACGCGGTCTTGATCACATGACGCGCTGCCACACTTGTTCTCAATTTTATAGTGTATGCAAATCACCTGTGCATCATTGGGCAATACATCGACCAATGCCATCAATAACAGACTATTACTCAATTCTTGATCTACTGATTCATAATATGCTATTTCATATTTCATTGTAAATTCATTTAAACAATATATTTATAGGACCTACATCTGTTTGCAAAAATGTTTGAATCACATCTATATTCATAGTTAGCTTGTGATAAACAATTGTTAACCTCACATAGTGTGATCAAGATAGTAACTAATAACTGAACACTCTGTAGCAAATGTCACGAAGTGGACATCATTGCTGCCACATAATTGCAATGCTACTATTATCTATACTGATTCAAACAATAAAGACCTTAATGTTCAGATATCCCAACGTATGTCTAAAAACAATATTCTTTCACCATATAAAGTAAGAGGGATATTCATAAGGACTTATCCCCGATTTATCCCTATCTTAACGCATCAAAATTGGCGATAGATTTAACACCCCATTCACAAGCTGGTGCAAACTGCAGACATCGCCAGTATTCCCGCGTTAACTGCCCCAATATTTATCTCCTCGGTGAACACCACCAACTAACCCTAATGAGATGCAGAGTAGGCGTTCCCTTGACAAAACACACACAAAAACCACAACACCACTTTCACAACAAACTGCCAGATCTGCGATGCAAAACAAAAACAGGCGATAAGCCGCAGTAGCAGCAGGGAATTAACACCTGCCTTTTGCTGGTCATAAGCTGGGCGGCTACCTGCAGCGTAAAAGGGAGCCCAGCCAAGAGCCACACCAGAAGACCCACAGATGGCATGGAGACAATGATCATGCAACGTGGATACCCATGAGGGCCACAACACCCACCGTAGCCAACCCAAGCCGGCCACCCACCCCAGGACCCATCCCGACCCCCCATTCCTCCCCAGGAACAGCATACACAAAGACAGCGGACCAACCTGAAACGCACCTGCTGCCCTGACCGAACGCCAGAGGAGGACATTGCCCACACGCATTCAGCACAACTACATTCAACATGACACACAGTATGCCAGCCGACCAGACACAACAACACAACTGCATTGGGAATCCGACCCTGCCATGCCCACAACCCAGCCACGGTATGGCACCACAGACACACAATAGCAGGATGTGGGGGGGAGGCATGGAGCAGGCACGTGTGAGAGTGGCAAGTGACTAAGGAATGTGAACCTACCCAATGCCAGGTGTGGCCTGGAGATGCCGGACAGACCACAGAGTGCAGACCACAGAAATGGCCATGTGGAAAGCAACAGCTGGTGTAGTGGCCAGTGGACGCTACCATGTCTCCACAGACTGTGGGGTAGAATGCTGAAATGTCGCATGTTACGTCCACCCCAGCATGCACGTGCATAATGGGTTGGACCTGCGTAAGCCAGGCCTGCTTAGGGTGTGAACAAAAAGCCTTTTGCACTGGTCGTGGTTCTCATTCGGAATGGACAACGTGTCTGCCAGGGCGGTGCCTCACACCCCGCCACGAGTCCTGCACTGAGCGTGGCAGGGCCTGCGTCCCTATGCACCTGCTGCACCCTGGGCCGCTGGTCCCCAGACCCGTCATGCCTGCCCCAGCGTACCAACAAGGCTCTGCTCACCTGCCGACACCGACTTGTATCAAAGAGGGCCCACCACTTGCTGGTGCAAGCTCCAAGCACCATTCCCACGAGCTCTGCAGCCTCCGCAGACCATCCCTGGCCCCCATTACTCCTTTCTCATAGACATACTCCACCAGCGTCCCATTCGGCCCAGTAGGTACCACATGTGGAACTTTGTCCTGAGTCCTGAATGGCAGTGACCCTAAGTCCGTGGCAGCGGCCACAGCACCAGACTCCCTTCGATCAGTGAGGCATAATTCCATATCGCAGGCCTGCCATACCTGGTGCCACTAACCCTGTTCAACACAAGCCTGTGACACGTGGTGCCACTAACCCTGTTCAACGCAAGCCGGCGACACGTGGTGCCACTAACCCTGTTCAACGCAAGCCTGCGACACGTGGTGCCACTAACCCTGTTCAACGGAAGCCTGTGACACGTGATGTCACTAACACTGTTCAACGCAAGCCGGCGACACGTGGTGCCACTAACACTCTTCAACGCTAGCTGGAGACCCATGGAAGAGGGCTTATGCCTAACCTGTGGACCAGTAGGTCCCACATCTAGCACATAGTCATGAATCATGAATGGCAGAGTCCACACCAGTGAATGCACGGAGAGGAGTAAGAGGAAGATATGAAATACCAGTATTTGTAAAGCGCACAGCTACCTCCGAAGAGGTGTCCCAGCGCTGGGGGCCCTTGGGAAGATTAAGCAAGCTTTTGCCCAGAGTCACATGTTGCTGGGCTAACCTGCCGCCGGCACCGGGGATCGAACTGTGAACCCTGTAGTATGGAGTCAGGCACCCTAGCCGCTGCGCCACACCTCTTTCACAGATGCGGCTTAATCCGGACGAATGTCCGTTCAGAGTCACGGAGGTGATCGAACACTATCTACAACTGACCTGGTGCCATCAACCCTGTTCACCGCAAGTCCGCATCCCATGGTAGTAGGCCCGTGCAGGACGCTGTGCATCCGGGGCCACTAACTCTGTGCAGCACAAGTCATGGGGCCTTCATGGTTGAATGGTTGTGTCCTTTATGATGTACACTGTTGTCGAATTCTGACTGCACCAGGCAGCCCTTACAGGCTTGTGTGTTTACACCCCACATACATCCAACACAGGTGTCACTCGGTATGTGTGCCTGCTAATAAATGTGGCCTTACACATGTGCCCATAGCCATCCACACCATCTGAGCAAGTGTGTCCGTGTGGTCATTGTGTCAGCATGATGGGCACGGGCCCTGCAACATCACAGTGTGCTGTCTTCTGCAGACGTTACATGTCACCTCAGCGTTGGCAGTGACCCTGGACAAGTAGCTTCGCACACACCCCCCTGCATGCACGAACGGCGTGTGCTGGTCCAGCATATGTCAGGTCAGCGCAGGGGTGTGCTGGTTCGGCAGGGGGAGTAGGGCGTGGCTCAGACCTGGCCTTGGGCAGGAAGTGAGATAAGTGTGTCTCTCTGTTGGGGTGTTGTCGCCACCAGGGCCACAGTAGTCGATGTTTCTATATGGCATGCACCAGGAGGGCGGGCCTGCATGTACAGGGACATGTAGGAGTGGAAGACCACTCGGGGTCTTGGCACATGCATGCCATGTGTTAGGTGTATCAGTCCTGCGGATGCATGAGTCAGATGCCTGGCCTCATTCACAGCGCGATCACAGCCAGCTATGGGCTGTACAGCTGTGTCCGCCCTGCCCGGCCCATTGACCTACACTCATGAGACCGCACACCTCCAAAGGCCAGCGTCACAGTGTTGTTGGCATGCCGCTAGACATGCGTGGACAGGCATTACAATGGTGTGCCGTAGGAGTGCATGTGATGCAACAGCGCAGCACACTCAAGTGTGGGGGCTTGTGGGAGGGAGGAGCAGTCGTGTGGCAATGTAACACACAGTGAGGCTGCTCATGTGCCACATGCTGGGCATATCATCCATGATTCCCAGGGTGCATACATCTCACCGGCATCTGCACATCTCCTGTATGCATACAGATTGTGAAGTCACTGTAGGGATGAAAGGTCTTTTGTCTGTAATATCAGGTGGTAGCACATCTGCAGCCCCGAGCAGGAACTTGCATGTGGCCAGCACCCCTTGACAGATACGATAGCATTTGCTGGCGACTCCCACACTAAGCACTGCCCAATGTGAGACCAACGTTTACACATCCCACACGCAGAAGTCCTTGGTCATAGTTGGCGTGCGTAAATTGGCCTTCACAAGTACTCCCACCCCACCCCAGGCCTGCACCTATTGCACACAGACACTGCTCATTGCACCCAGCTGTGCCATTTCATTCACAGGACTGGCGCAGGGCAAGCCAGTGCCGCTTCAAGCAGAGCCACTGACGCAATGGCAGACCATCCCAGACACATGCTTGACTCCAGTCATGTGGACCAGTACCGTGCACGTCTGCTGCATGTACTGGGGGCACTGCCATTGGCAGTCTTACAGATCAGTTACTGACTGAGCTTCCGCCTTGACGACATCACCTGTGTTCAGCCTGTGTTGCATATTCACGTGCGTATTTGAGTGGTCCATGAATGTTTGCCTCTCCAAAGTAATGGTAGCTGACCTGGATTATGACGTGTGTGTGCGCCCCCTGTTGGCCCACAACCTGGAATTTCACCAGGCTGGAAACTGGACCTGGGAGATTGCACGAGTCCTCGTGTGCAGTGAATACATTGAACCACTACCCGATTGGGCTTTGCTGCACATTGGGTTCAGTGGTTGGAGTCAGCACATCTGTCCGTGTCAGCTGATGGATTACGTCGACGACATGTCAGATGTTGTGGTCGACGACCACTAAGTCCCTGGCAGCACTGGAGATGTTGGCCTACGCAGCTGCACTCGCGTTCATGGACGAGTGACAAAGTACCTGCAGCCACAACTGGATGTGACCCATTGCGAATGTCCCTGCGCCTGGTTGCATGTTGGCAATCTGGTCACATGTCCCAAGATGACAGTGGACATGTCTGCATTGGCCTGGATGAACTAAATGTTTGAAAAGGGCTTGCACAGCTGATAGGTGAATCCAAATTTAACCTCCTGTAATGGTCTGTGGCGTGCTACCAGAGATGACGCTGTCTGTGCCAATCAGCGTGAATGATACAGGACTAATACCAAGTTTCCCCCACTAGGAGGAAGACTCCCCGGTGCACAGCACTCAAATGACAACGAAGTCTGAATGTTCATAAGCAGTTCATCATAAAGTAAAATCCAAACAATTGTACTGTTCCATGTAATTTACTCAAAGCTCATTAGCTTCATGAGTACTTCATAAACGTTTGACAAAATGAGTTCCATGTACATATTCCAATGGTACAACATCCAACGTTAACAATCCCAATGCATTTCGGGCTGATGACTAGCCCTTCCTCAGGGGAATGCTCTACAACAAAAAGAAAGTATCCATCTATCATTATATACTTCATGAAAAAACATCGTAAAGGTGAATTTCATCAATGAGTGCTCGTGCAAACATGCCATCATGCTTAAAAAGCAACCATATGAGAACCCCAAAGGTGCCGTCCGTTAATAAACTCAGGGCGTGTGAGCGTATACATGGTGCATGAAAATGAACCAAAAAGTGTGATAGCGCTGCATAGTGCACTAAATAAAAGAAATAAAACGGTCACCAGAATCCGTGTGTTCGGTCGTCTCCGAAATAGTGATCCACATGCCCCACAAACGCTGAATTGTAGCTGACTCTACTCACGTGCTCATATGGGAATAATAACCAAGTCGCCTGAACCTACAAAGATGTAGGAGAGTATTAAAAGACGAAGGGTACGCGTGCCTCGAAGCTACTCTAATTGAGCGGTCCTCAGTAGAGGTACTTACATTTCTTGGATTGTGTGTGATCCTTCATACCGTGCTCGACTCGAAGAGTGTAACCGCCGGTGTATCGGTGTGATTAGTAAACGCGTTACCAGTGCCGCAAACATAAAAAAAGGACTAGAAAACTGGTAAACAAGCACCATCTTGGAAGGGGCAAACAGTGCTCGAGAAACTTGCGCTAAAAGCGATGAATTAAGCAATAATGAACCCACACGAAGGTCCTCTATAAATCAACAGGATACATTCAAAAACAGCCAGTAAAGCAGGCACATTCAAAAACAGCAATACATATAAATGAGTGATTTGAAAAATGGAGATTATATGAAAAAACATGATATACAGTAGATGCCCAGTCTATAGGTAACACAGGAATTCCATCCTGTCGTTTAATCCGTGCGGCTGCATCATCGCCAGGAACCGGATCCAGAAATTCTCTCTTTTCAATAAAGTGTTTTTGTTGTTGTGAGTCAGTGTGACTTGCTCCAATATCAGGTATTTCAATTGCGCTACTGTGTGGTTATGTTCAAGAAAATGAGCTGCTACTGTCGATTTGATGTTGCCTGTTCTTATGTTACTTTTATGTTCCAATAGCCGTACTCGTATTTTTCTCTCGGTGTGGCCAACATACCATTTCCCACAGGGACACTTCAACATGTAAATAACATTCGAAGAATTACAAGTGGCATTGACTCGTAGTTTGATCGGGTGACCCTTCATGGGATGATTTGTGACATTCGCTTGTATGCAGTTGTTACAATTGCTACAATTGTAGCATGCTCTCGGGCCTTTGAACATTTCCGGTTTCATCTGTTCTCTAGGTTTAGACAACATTTCCTTTAAGTTACGTCCCCTTGTGTAGGCAAACAAGGGTGGCTGTGAAAACGCTCCCTGAAAATCTGGTTCCAAACTGAGTAGAGACCAATGTTTGTTGATGATGTTTCTGAATTGATTACTAATGACAGTGTATTTGGACACTACCACCATCCGTGTGTTTTCTGTTTTACGTTTGACCTGCAACAAATCATTTCTATTGGTGTTCTCACATCGGGCCACGGCCTGGACTAATGTCTGCTGTGGATAACCACATGCTTTGAACCTTTCCACCATGTTGGATATTTCTTGTTTGCAAACGTTGTCTGCTGATACAATGCGTTTGACGCGCAACAGCTGAGAAAAAGGTACATTTTGTTTCAATCCAGGTCGATGGAAGCTCCGATAATGTAAAATTGAGTTACGGTCAGTGGGCTTTCGAAAGATAGTTGTGGTCACTTTTCCAGCTTGTCTTTCAATTTTCACATCAAGGAAATGTATACATTGTCTATCAAAGGTCCAGGTAAATTGTACTCGATCATTAACCCTATTCAAAGATTGCAAAAAATCAATGAGGGCATTCTCAGTCCCTGCCCATAAAATGAAAATGTCATCGATGAATCTCAAAAAGAGCCTGCCGAAGGTTTGCCATGATGGTTGGATTAAAGCATGTGATTCTTCAAACGATTTCATGAATATATTAGCGTACGACGGTGCGGCGCAATTTCCCATGGCCGTCCCGCACAGTTTTGAGATTCATCGATGACATTTTCATTTTACGGGCAGGGACTGAGAATGCCCTCATTGATTTTTTGCAATCTTTGAATAGGGTTAATGATCGAGTACAATTTACCTGGACCTTTGATAGACAATGTATACATTTCCTTGATGTGAAAATTGAAAGACAAGCTGGAAAAGTGACCACAACTATCTTTCGAAAGCCCACTGACCGTAACTCAATTTTACATTATCGGAGCTTCCATCGACCTGGATTGGAACAAAATGTACCTTTTTCTCAGCTGTTGCGCGTCAAACGCATTGTATCAGCAGACAACGTTTGCAAACAAGAAATATCCAACATGGTGGAAAGGTTCAAAGCACGTGGTTATCCACAGCAGACATTAGACCAGGCCGTGGCCCGATGTGAGAACACCAATAGAGATGATTTGTTGCAGGTCAAACGTAAAACAGAAAACACACGGATGGTGGTAGTGTCCAAATACACTGTCATTAGTAATCAATTCAGAAACATCATCAACAAACATTGGTCTCTACTCAGTTTGGAACCATATTTTCAGGGAGCGTTTTCACAGCCACCCTTGTTTGCCTACACAAGGGGACGTAACTTAAAGGAAATGTTGTCTAAACCTAGAGAACAGATGAAACCGGAAATGTTCAAAGGCCTGAGACCATGCTACTGTGGTAAATAAAATATTACCCTGTCATAATTTCTCTAAATAAACAAAGTATCATGCATTAAATGAGAGGCAGAGTCCGTGGTATCCTGAGTCAAAGGGCTTTATTCCAATAACTCGAGTTAAGGGAGAATCTGTTCCATCACCACTAAGGTTCAGGAAGGGTCTTCTAAACATTATTTTCTGATTACATATTTATACGTGCAATCTTGTACATAGGAGGAGCGTTCGAGGCAGAGCAAGAGAGAAAAGAAGATAAGAGCATGTGGGCGTGCATGAGGGTGTACACTTGATGAGTCATAGGTGAGTCATAGGTGGGTGGATACATGGAGGGGGTTGCATGGCAGGCTGGAACTTTGCCCTACTTGTGGGCGCAACTTGATCATGACGTGCAACTGACGTGTAACTGGGGGGAAGCTGACTTTAAGTCTAGTAGAGAAACCTTCAGTGTCAGGGCGACCAGCACGTCTGGTACTATCTGATATCTTGGATCGGGGATGTATTATCTGAAGCAAAGGTTGCTCATCACTAAAAGACAGAAAGGGCATATATTTCTTCGTTCATTGCATGGGGGCTGTGAGCTTTCTACAGATGCAAGTACTGTAATTTCATTTAAACAGAGACAGAGAGGCTCGGCCCTATCTCTGCAGACGGGTTCTGTTTACCTTCTTCACCGGGCAGGAATGTGATTCTGTACAACAAGCAGATAACTATTTTGCAAAACACTGTCTTGGCACCCCGTGCTGGGCCTCTTTCGGCTGAGCCAGAGGTATGCGAGGTCAGGGATACGTAACTGCAGCTCTCAGAGTGTCTGGAGACCTGGAGCCCTAATTCAGAAACAGGCTCAGGCTGAGCCACAAAACGGGTTCATCGTGACTTATTTAAAAGTGCACAATGCAAATACATGGGCCTTAAATGCTAACTTAATATTTCTTACAAGGGAGACTTGAAGACTGGCATCCTAATGCAGGACGTAAATGCAGAGGCCTTTCTATTCAGGCCACTTAAGGAAAAATGCATGGATGACATGCAAATACATTAAACATAGGGTACAAGCAGGGGACATATTGGTCATGTAAAATTTCATTTTCCTCATTCCCTCCTTGTCCCCTACTTTTACCCTTCAGGACACATCTATATTCATGAGACCGTATAGTTGATCATACAGCATCATTTGTTCATCTTTGATCCTTTGTACACGTGGATGCGGTACACAGGCAGTCGCACACAGGCCGCAAATGGCCGGGCCACACTGCAGACAGAGACAGCAACCGAATATCATAAGCAGTATCATTCCCAGGAACGACAACACTTTCCATCCCCAAGCCGATATTACACCCCAGAGCCAACTGGACCAAGTCCATGTGCCTGGGTCTTGATGTATATCATGAGCAATCTTGTGGAGTCTTGTTATTGCTGCGTACACAGATGGCGCGTTATTAGGGATGAAAATGCAGCAACTGGAGCCGATCACTCTACAAGCCCCGCCCCTATCCGCCAGGAGGACGTCAAGAACAAGGCGGTTCTGAAGAACAACAAGTCTCATGGCAGACTGCTCCTGGGTCAAATTCGCCAGAGCAGAAGCAGTCACATTCACTACTGCTTCCAGAGTTCTTGTTAACCTGCGTATCAGTGTACTGTTTTGGACGGGACCTATGAAGAAAAAGAATCCTTTGTTGAAATCTGTCTATTGCTCCCAAGCTGTTTCAGTCTGATCGATCTCTGAGGCATCTGTCTCTCTCTTTTGTCTAACATACTCTAATCGTGAATCTCGATGATAATTGGATGGGGCCAGAAAGACGGGTGGCAGCAGGAACGCTATATAACATGTCCCACCCCAGTCTGGGGGCAGTTGTACATAGGCTGTCTGACCGCAAATGAAATAGGTATGGCGTGATGTTTTGAAAGAAGACTGTCCTTTATCTTTAAACTCTACTACATCTTTACACTCGCTGTGTCCCATATGTACTGAGCCTTTCTTTCTAACGCACAAAGCACCTTTTACTGGTAGGACTGATATAAACGGTGTACCTATATTTTGCATGGGCTGAGCGTTCAGCATTATAAAACTAACAGATGCATTTCCTTGCTCGTACTCTTCATTTTCTAGATCTGTTCCCTTCCTTTGGGGAAATCCGTCTTTGTCTGGAAAACATGCCTTATTCATTACTTTATTCAGGTTTCCATATATCCAGCCATCTTGATAAACTATGGTCTTTTTATCCAGAGAGGTCATTAAGGCAAACCATGCTCCACACGAACCATTGTGGGAGAACGGTAAAGGGAAGAAGGGCAGAACTCCCTTCGTCTTTTGATAAGGTGGCAATTGGCCACATACCCAGCAATCAGTCGCATTGCTGGTCTGATGAGAATGGTGTAACATTCGAATGAAAGTATTGTTACGCAGAGCAAGAAGATATGACAGTTCATGAGGTGGCAGTTCACTGAATGTATGCTCTATGGTGTTATTACGGGATGAGTGCATATGTGAGGCAAAAGGAGGAAAGAAAACATGTAGTATTAAACTAACACAGATGATAACAATGCACAGAAAAAATAAAATAATCAAAGAAACTATACATCTACTGCGTAATAACTTGCAGTACTTTTCTCTCATCTTGCTTTTCTTACTATTCTCGTATGCGATCTTATACATGTCAGAAATCTAGGCTAACCGATTCACCACCTAGTGGACTTAAACAATTAAACCTCGTCTGACTTACTAGATCGTAACTTAGACCTATACTCTTGCTGTGGAGTCTTTTCTAGCAAAGGCGGCGCAAGCGGCGCAAAGTCTTTAATGTCTTTAATGTCTTTATTCTTTTCAAAAGTACCAGATTGTCCAAAGTATCTCTTGCAGTGATGAGCGTGAAGCCATCCCTTTCTTCCCTCAACCTTAATCGCAGTCCTCGTGGTCAGTAACACCAACTTCGGCGTCTTCCAACGTGGCTCAAGGGGGCTTGATCGATCAAAATTCCTCACAAACACGAAATCCCCAGGGACTATGGCGTGTTCCTTGACCTGGGTGTTGTCAGGGAAGGCGGCAGCAACCTGTGAACGACAAGAAAGTAGTGCAGACATCAAGGAAGCCAGGTAATCTGTCAGCATTTTACTGTCAACATCAGTTATTTGCTTGGGCATAGGCGTACCCCACATATTTGGCGGTCTACCGAAAACTACTTCATACGGGGATAGGCCTGTTCTGGAATGAGCTACCATACGCATGTAAAAGAGGGCAACCGGCAAGGCTACCATCCAATCCATGCCTTTTTCTGTACAAATCTTTGCTAGCTTTGTCTTAATTGTCTGATTATGTCTTTCTACAAGGCCTGCTGCTTTAGGGTGTCGTACACAATGGAACTTCCAATTATATCCTAACAGAAGGGACACTTGTTTCATTAATTCAGAGGAAAATGGCTGACCATTATCTGAATAGATGACACGGGGCAATCCATATCTGGGGAAGAACTCACGCACCAATTGCCTGGCGGTTGTCACAGCAGTATAATGTGGAACTGGATACGCTTCTGTCCATCTAGATAGTGCACACACAACTACCAAGACATACTTGTAACCTTTACATCTGTCCATTTGGATGTAATCCATCTGGAGGACCTCAAAAGGGTGGTCAGGAGGATGAAATCCGCCTTGTTCCACCGGGATGCCTTTACCTGGATTGAACTGGCAACAGATCATACATGTTCGTACTTTCTGTTTCGCTGCTGCACGCAGGTGCTTGTTAAACCAGATATTCTGTAAGCTGTCTATCATTGCCTTTTCTCCCAAGTGTGCTGGACTATGTGTTGTGTTTATGATTACTTGTACCATGGAATCTGGAAGAAACCATGTGCCTTTTCCCTTAGTCATCCAACCTTGGTCAGTCTGGACCCCTCCTTGTTCAGTCCATTTCTTTATTTCATCTGTAGTGGCATGTGTCTGTATGTCAAGTACATCTTGAGAAGGATCTCTGACTGTCATACTTTTTGTCAGTAATGGTACTTCTGTCCTTGTCGTGTCTGTTGGTGTCTGGGCTGTAAGTTTAGCAGTTCGGTCTGCCAGGTCATTACCCTGGGAAATGGTGTCTGTGACTTTGGTGTGAGCTTTGCATTTCAGGATAGCTATGGCTGTAGGTAAATGTATTGCTTCCAACAGGGCTTGAATAAGCGGGCCGTGCTGAATTTTGGCTCCATGAGAGGTCAAGAAACCTCTCTCCCTCCATAGTACTCCGAAATCATGAACTACGCCAAAAGCATATTGTGAATCTGTATAAATGTTCACTCTTAAGTGCTTAGCTCTTATGCAGGCTTGTGTCAGAGCGATGAGCTCTGCTGCTTGTGCTGACAGTGTGTCTATCCTTTGTGTCTCTATGACTTCAGTAGCAGTGGTCACGGCATATGCTGCTACTAACTCTCCTGCACTTGTTCTTATGCATGATCCGTCTACATAGAGTGTTAGGTCAGGGTCTGGAAGTGCAATATCTGTCAGGTCTTGTCTTGGTTTCGTCACTATATTCATTATTTCCACACAGTCATGTGGTGGTGCATTTACTGTACTTGAGGGCAAAAGTGTAGCAGGGTTTAGAATATTACATCGTCTGATCTCTATGTGTGGTTGAAATAATGTTAGTTCATATCCTGTCAGTCTCGCTATAGTCAAATGTTGTGTCTGTGTCCTGTTTAAGAGAACTTCCACTGCATGTGGCACCTGTACTGTCAGGGGGTGTCCCAGCACTATCGAGTCACTTTGTCTTATGGCTAGGGCTGTTGCTGCAACCGATTTCAGGCACGCAGGCAGAGCCTGGGCCACTGGGTCTAGTGTACTAGAAAAATAAGCGCAAGGCTTGTGTTTTCCTGCATGATCTTGTGTGAGAACAGATAATGCTGTTCCATCTCGTTCAGTTACGAAAAGCATAAAAGGTTTACTGTAACAAGGAGTCGCTAGAACTGGCGCTTGACATAATGCTCTTTTTAATTCCTCAAATGCCAAGGTATGTTCTTGTGTCCAAGGGAGGACAGTCGAAGACGCTGCCTCCTGTGTTGTCAATTGTATGAGTGGTTTGGCTAGATAGGCATACTGGGGAATCCATTGCCTACAGTATGAAGTGAGGCCAATGAAGGCCCGTACTTCCTTCTGTGTCTTGGGCTGTGAAAGGTTAGAAATGAGCTGTATACGTTCTGGTGTTAGCTGTCTACCATCCTTGGACAGCAAGTGTCCAAGGTACACCACTTGCTGTTCACAAAACTGTAACTTTGAAGGAGACACTTTGTGCCCCTTGTCTGCCAGAAAGTGTAAAACTGTCAGTGATGCATTTTCGCAGTCTGGTTCTGATCGTGCTGTGATTAGGAGGTCGTCTACGTATTGGAGTAGAGCTGTGTTTGGAGGCATGCTAATACTGTCCAGCTGTCTTTTTAATGCTTGACTGTATATGCTAGGGCTTTCTGTAAAACCTTGTGGAGCTCTTGTAAAGACAAAGCTACGTCCTTTTAAACTAAATCCGAAAAGGTACTGGCTATCTGGATGAATGGGAACACTAAAGAAAGCCTTTTTCAAGTCTATGACAGTGAAGAACGTGGCCTCAGAATCAATAGCAGTCAGTAATGATGAAATGTCTGGAACCACTGGATATTGTGGTACTACACATTTATTCAATTCTCGTAGGTCAACAACTAATCGGTACACTGGTAGTACACTAGGGTCAGATCGCTTAAGGACAGGAATGACAGGTGAGTTACATACATTCGAGTCGGTCTCTACCACTACTCCTCGTGAAATGAGCTCGTCAACTATTTTCAATAAGGCTATTTCGGCATAAGGTGGTAACTTGTATTGTCTAATACGTGGTAATACTACTCCTGCTTTGAGAGTGACATGGTGTGGTGTTATGTCCATGTAACCTACGTCAGTCGGTCCTTGTGCCCATAGGAGCTGTGGCACATTCTGGAGTCTGTGGTCAAAATCAGTCAGCACATAATGTCCCTTAAAATCCCGTAAGAACAGTCGCACTCCTTCTGGAGAACAACAGATAACTGCTCCAAGATCTTTTAATGTCTTCATACCAAGTAAGTTTTCTGGACATGATTTAGTAAGTAGAAAGTCTGTGGTACGTGACAGTGGACCAACCCCGAGGGAGACTGGCTTCGATACTTCATTAACAATAGGCTTTCCTGAAAATCCCAGGGAAACATTCTGTGAGCCCGAGAGAGGTGCCCCTGGAACCTCGTCATGACTGATGGTAGTTCTGCTCGCCCCTGTGTCAATCAGAAACTTTCGGTCCTGACCTAGTACACGACTATGTACGTACGGACCCTCTTGATCTACAGGAACTTCAATAAGGGGCAAGCCAACTTCCCTCTCAAGGCTGTTTCATGAGATCTGTTGATATTCTGGATAATCTGACTGTGTGTACTGATACATTTGTGGTGTGGCATGAACAGGCGGTGGTGGAGGTGGAAAACTCGCTACTGTCTGCTGTGTGTTCTGTTGGGTGCTATTTTGTCTAGGAGTGTATTGTCGTTCTTTTGTCTTGCCTGTAGCTATATTGTGTTTCAGAACTGTACATTCCTTTACATAGTGACCTGGCTGTTTGCAATAATTACAGGTCCCCTTGACATGTGTCGAGTTAATTTTGTTCGTATTTGCCGGTACCGTTTGGGCAACCAGCACCTTCATTTTTGTTTCTTTCATGCGTCTCTTTTCCTGATCCTGCTCTTCTCTAATCCTGTTCTGGTGATATTGTAGCATCTGTAACATTTGTGAAGGGCTGTTTGCTTGCCAAGTACTCTCAACCTTCAGTACTCTATTCTTGATCTGGGGTAAGGAATTCTCTACTAATTTGCTCACGAAAAGATGTGGATATGATTCGCTACCTGGCTTAAGGCCACTATTAATAGTAAAGCATTTCTCAAATCTAGAATAGAAATCACTCGTGTCCTCATCTTGTTTCTGTTTACAGGCTGAAATAGCATCCCAATCTTCCTTTTTCGTAATCAATAGTCTCGGTAAAACCTGTATCAGGAGTTCAGGCAGTTCCTTAGCTTTGTCCCCAAGACCAATTCCTGGGGGCCTGCCTTTGTCTTCTGTTTCCAATGCAGCCCAACTTAACTTTTTCTCGCCTACCTCCCAGTCTTTTTCCTTAAGCTTTTCGTAAATACCTGCAGGCAACAGTACTTTCAGTAGCTTCAGAATGTCAGAGTACGTATAATCTCCTATGCGGAGGATGTCTTTTAATTCTCGGTGAAACCCCCCTGGGTCTTTATCATGGCAGGGCAACATCTTTTTCATCTCTAGAATTTCTAATTTCGTCAAGGGAACATAAACATACACCCGTTGTAACACATTGTCCGCATTTTTGACGGGATGTACCTCTCGTAGGGGGTTCTGTCTGTCTACGTGTAAGTTATTTCTGTCATGATGTGAGGTTGGAAGCATACATGTAGTCAAAGAATTTATGTATTTATGTCGTTGATCCAGGATGACATTAATTAATTCAGTACCCAGGCCTGTCCATCTGTCTAGAAGCAAGTCGTCCAATAATTTATACAATTGACCGGGATCGGAATATTGACTCTCATACAACGTTATTAAATGTTGAACCATGTAAATACCAGCCAAACGCTGTTCGTTCGGTGGAAGGCTCAAGAAAGTCTGGGCCAATATATCACTGCTGTATATATTAGATTTAGACACCCACTGGGTGGCTGACCGGGCCAATTCCATTTCGTGTGGGGTGGGAGGTCGCTCGCTCCCTATCCGTTGTTTCAGGGCTTTTTCAGTAGCTTGGAACAGATTTTCAAGGGAATATCTTTCTTTTATAGCTGACCCCTGTTTACGGTAGTCGAGGCACTTGGGCCTGTCAAACCGTCGTGCATTACCTACATAATTCATTTTGTCTTCTACCTCTTCCGTTGATGACTCACCCTTCTCGTCAGACCCTGTTCTGTGTATGGCCAATATTTCCTTTTGTATTTTCTTGTACATGCTCTCTGTCTGTCCCTGTTTATCATGTCGACCGGCATCTATGTGGTCACTCCATTCTATCAAACCAGATCTTACATCTCCGTCACCTCCGTCTTGTTCCCTGATCAGGCAATTAATAATAAAACGTAGGATATAATTCTTAACCCCTACCTTTCTGTGTTGCATGGCTTGTACTATACTATCGGGTTCCTCCCCCGTTCTAATGAAACAGTACATTTTATCTAGGTGTTCTTTCATGTCTGGTAAGTTTTCCAAATATGCGACAGCTTGTCTCAGTCTTAGTGAAATCACAAGCATTGGACCCTTTCCTGGTTCTGGATCATATATACAATGTGGAATTGCTACATCTACAGTAGGTAACCCTCCTACTGCCCCTGGCCCTACATCGTCTTTCACGAGTTGCTGGAGCTGATCCGCTGCTGGAGGCGGAGGGAAATCTGTATTTGCGTAGTCTGGTATGGGCTCGTCTAGATACGATGAAATGAACACCTCGGATGCTGTCGGCTTTGTTCTACGTACTCTATATGGCACAGGTGGTGGCGTTCGCGACCTACTGGGTGTTTCTGAGGTGGTCACTCTAGCTAGTTCTTCTGAGAGGACGGGGTAAATACCAGTAACGACGGCATTTCTTTCTCTATCAACCTGTTCTGTTTTGACCCGTTCCCCCTCCTCCCGTAGTTCTTTTTCTTTCGCTTTTTCCCCTGCTTGTTTAGTTCTCTCTGCTTTGTTCAATTCTTTCTCTGTTCTCCTATGTGACTCTTTGCGCCATAACTCAATGGCATCTTTCTGAGAGGGTCTTGATTTCTTTTTCCATAGCGCTTCCTCTACTCTCATAATGCATTCAGGATCCTATGTTCCCGAGACAGGCTATCTATATTTCTCCTCTAAGTCCTTTGTGTAATCTACCCATAAATCTAAAAACAAAATGGCGTCTAGCCCGTGCTTATTATACGTAAAATGACCAGGTGTGTCTCTGGGCGGGATGTTGACTGACTCTTCTAGTATACCTTTCCTGGTCCCTATCTGACGTAATTTCGAAAACAGTGGCATGTTGAAACCAACACAATAGAAATACAATACACACAGAATAGACTGAAACAATGAACAATCATTCACACTACAACATTAAAACACTAAAACAGATACAGTCTAACCTGATACATGGAATAAAACATGTACTTGAAAACAGTTAACTGTATGCACTGGAATACAGTACAACCATACCGGTCCCAAAAATGAGACACGTCTTTACCGTGCCCACGTTTACCGTGGACCCGTCTTTACCGTGCCCACGTTTTACCGTGGACCCGTCTTTACCGTGCCCACGTTTTACCGTGGACCCGTCTTTACCGTGTCCGTGTGAAAGGACACGTCTTTAACTTGATGCGTTCCCCATAGTGGTACTCACCGGGAAGCAGAACTTGAAGGCCTCGGAAACTTGATACTTGATACCACGCATGCGCCTTGGAACAGGTGGGCTTTCGGAACCTCGGACCTTGCTCTCTCACGGGTTGGGCTCCGGTTGGGATGATCCGTGATCCTCACCGCCTCCTGTGGACGCCATGGTCACAGTCCGTCTCCTCCGTTGGCCTGAGGGAGTAAACAGGAAGTCCCGCTGCGTGTACACTTCGGAGTCCGTCACGGCTGTAGAAGGGGGCAAGGGCTGGACCTACGTCACCGGCGCGTGGGGAAAGGGATATGTCCCTATTCGGGCGCCAGATTAATGTGGTAAATAAAATATTACCCTGTCATAATTTCTCTAAATAAACAAAGTATCATGCATTAAATGAGAGGCAGAGTCCGTGGTATCCTGAGTCAAAGGGCTTTATTCCAATAACTCGAGTTAAGGGAGAATCTGTTCCATCACCACTAAGGTTCAGGAAGGGTCTTCTAAACATTATTTTCTGATTACATATTTATACGTGCAATCTTGTACATAGGAGGAGCGTTCGAGGCAGAGCAAGAGAGAAAAGAAGATAAGAGCATGTGGGCGTGCATGAGGGTGTACACTTGATGAGTCATAGGTGAGTCATAGGTGGGTGGATACATGGAGGGGGTTGCATGGCAGGCTGGAACTTTGCCCTACTTGTGCGCGCAACTTGATCATGACGTGCAACTGACGTGTAACTGGGGGGAAGCTGACTTTAAGTCTAGTAGAGAAACCTTCAGTGTCAGGGCGACCAGCACGTCTGGTACTATCTGATATCTTGAATCGGGGATGTATTATCTGAAGCAAAGGTTGCTCATCACTAAAAGACAGAAAGGGCATATATTTCTTCGTTCATTGCATGGGGGCTGTGAGCTTTCTACAGATGCAAGTACTGTAATTTCATTTAAACAGAGACAGAGAGGCTCGGCCCTATCTCTGCAGACGGGTTCTGTTTACCTTCTTCACCGGTCAGGAATGTGATTCTGTACAACAAGCAGATAACTATTTTGCAAAACACTGTCTTGGCACCCCGTGCTGGGCCTCTTTCGGCTGAGCCAGAGGTATGCGAGGTCAGGGATATGTAACTGCAGCTCTCAGAGTGTCTGGAGACCTGGAGCCCTAATTCAGAAACAGGCTCAGGCTGAGCCACAAAACGGGTTCATCGTGACTTATTTAAAAGTGCACAATGCAAATACATGGGCCTTAAATGCTAACTTAATATTTCTTACATGGGAGACTTGAAGACTGGCATCCTAATGCAGGACGTAAATGCAGAGGCCTTTCTATTCAGGCCACTTAAGGAAAAATGCATGGATGACATGCACATACATTAAACATAGGGTACACGCAGGGGACATATTGGTCATGTAAAATTTCATTTTCCTCACTACAATTGTAGCAATTGTAACAACTGCATACAAGGGAATGTCACAAATCATCCCATGAAGGGTCACCCGATCAAACTACGAGTCAATGCCACTTGTAATTCTTCGAATGTTATTTACATGTTGAAGTGTCCCTGTGGGAAATGTTATGTTGGCCACACCGAGAGAAAAATACGAGTACGGCTATTGGAACATAAAAGTAACATAAGAACAGGCAACATCAAATCGACAGTAGTAGCTCATTTTCTTGAACATAACCACACAGTAGCGCAATTGAAATACCTGATATTGGAGCAAGTCACACTGACTCACAACAACAAAAACACTTTATTGAAAAGAGAGAATTTCTGGATCCGGTTCCTGGCGACGATGCAGCCGCACGGATTAAATGACAGGATGGAATTCCTGTGTTACCTATAGACTGGGCATCTACTGTATATCATGTTTTTTTCATTTAATCTCCATTTTTCAAATCACTCATTTATATGTATTGCTGTTTTTGAATGTGCCTGCTTTACTGGCTGTTTTTGAATGTATCCTGTTGATTTATAGAGGACCTTCGTGTGGGTTCATTATTGCTTAATTCATCGCTTTTAGCGCAAGTTTCTCGAGCACTGTTCGCCCCTTCCAAGATGGCGCTTGTTTACCCTTTTTCTAGTCCTTTTTTTATGTTCGCGGCACTGGTAACGCGTTTACCAATCACACCGATACACCGGCGGTTACACTCTTCGAGTCGAGCACGGTATGAAGGATCACACACAATTCAAGAAATGTAAGTACCTCTACTAAGGACCGCTCAATTAGAGTAGCGTCGAGGCACGCGTAACCTTCGTCTTTTAATACTCTCCTACATCTTTGTAGGTTCAGGCGACTTGGTTATTATTCCCATATGAGCACGTGAGTAGAGTCAGCTACAATTCAGCGTTTGTGGGGCATGTGGATCACTATTTCGGAGACGACCGAACACACGGATTCTGGTGACCGTTTTATTTCTTTTATTTAGTGCACTATGCAGCGCTATCACACTTTTTGGTTCATTTTCATGCACCATGTATACGCTCACACGCCCTGAGTTTATTAACGGACGGCACCTTTGGGGTTCTCATATGGTTGCTTTTTAAGCATGATGGCATGTTTGCACCAGCACTCATTGATGAAATTCACCTTTACGATGTTTTTTCATGAAGTATATAGTGATAGATGGATACTTTCTTTTTGTTGTAGAGCATTCCCCTGAGGAAGGGCTAGTCATCAGCCCGAAATGCATTGGGATTGTTAACGTTGGATGTTGTACCATTGGAATATGTACATGGAACTCATGTTTTCAAACGTTTATGAAGTACTCATGAAGCTAATGAGTTTTGAGTAAATTACATGGAACAGTACAATTGTTTGGATTTTACTTTATGATGAACTGCTTATGAACATTCAGACTTCGTTGTCATTTGAGTGCTGTGCACCGGGGAGTCTTCCTCCTAGTGGGGGAAGCTTGGTATTAGTCCTGCATTGGCCTGGACTCATGATCCAGGCGCTGACTACCAACATCGGTCGGCACTGACTTGTGTTGGTGGAGAACTCCCCGAGGGGACATGGTCGCTTTCCTATGTTCCTCATTCAGACATGCTGCTGCATTGGTCTGCATATCGTGGCACTTCTCTTGGTCATACTGACACGCACTTGTTGACAAAGTTTCCGCACTTTCACTTGTCTCCAACTGTGTTGTGTCTTGATTTGTATGCCAATATGTGTGTCACGGACGTGTATTGCTACCCCATTAGGACTGTGGGTATGTACTTGTGCATTGTCATGTCCCTGTTTTGTGCTTAGCCAGATGTGTATGGCCGTTTACCAGTAACAAGCAGGTGGACTTGTGTCTTGTGTTCGGTTGTGCAAATGTTGATGTTTGTACCACATTCTGTTCACTGCTAGGGTGCTCTGCTTCCTATGTGTGTGTGCTGCATTGTGTGTGAGATGTCCCTTAAGCTCTGATTTGGCTCACCCTTCTCCCTTTCAGGCAGTGTGGTTTTCACTTCTGTTCTTGTTCAGTGGTGTGATATTGCCCGGTCGTGTGACTTGTGCTCTTGTTTGGTGTTGGTACTCTTGGGCATGGTTTGTCTGCAGTTGTGCTGTGCTTAATTGTGCATGTGTGCCATTGTTCCCATCTCTCCCGTCCCCCCTAGTCCCTGCTGGTTCCTCTCCCTGTTGATGTTGTCTCTTTTGTTTTGGGCATTTGTGGGTCCCCGAGTCCTGCCGCCGTCTCCAGACTGATGTGGTGGACACCATTTCCTCCATGTCATCCAGCTCCTGGTGTGGCGCTGGACTCCCACCTCCGGTGTGCATTGTTGCCTTCTTGTTGTCGGCGTGTTTCTGTTTGTGCGTTTCACATCATTCCGTATGTTCTGGTTTTCTTCCATTATCCTCCTCCACTCTCAGGCTGCATTCACCTTGTCCAAGGTGGCCTGCCATGAACAATATTTTGTTGCCAATGGGGCTTGTGGGGTTGTATACTGGCTCGGGTTGCCTCCATTGTGCTTGGCTGTTATTTTCTGTTTGGTTGGTCTTTTTTTCAGGCTTTTGTGGTGCTTAATCCCGCCTGCCGTGTGTGACCCGGGCCTTGCGGTTCTTATCCCTGTTTTCCTCATCAGGAATGGCTCATTGCACTTTTTTTGTGTTGTGGTTTGTGTTTTTATCTCCGTCGAGGTGGTTGTATCGCGGACATTGCCCGCGGTTTTGGCAGACTATCGCATGAGCCCACCTTGCTGTGAATTCCACGCTGACACTAGGTTATTTTCCCGCGATAAGCTGTGATGTGTAAAGTTGCGTTAGCATTTTTTGGTGTTGTTTAGCACACATTCTTGTGAATATACCCCATAGTCTGTTGAATTGTTGTTAAAACCCTATGTGGTGTTAAAAAAGAGCTTGTGCAATAGCATTGCAATAACCCCATAAAATACAAAGGGTCGATGTAGGAAGCCTAATTCTGCTCGGTAACGGCCGAACTTACCGAATTTCGGCCATTACCGACTGGAATTAGGCTTTTCAGATGTAGGTGGCCAAATTGTAGGATTCGGTAATTTACCAAATCGGTAACTTAAGGAATTGGTAAATTACCGAATTCTTAACATACCGATTCGGTAAATTACCGAATCCTTAATATAGAGTGCACTCAAGTGAGTGCTTTTTACATTTAAGGATTCGATATTTACCACCAACTAATAGTTGATGGTAAATTACGAATACCTTTTAAAAAGCAATTTTGTGCTTTTTATTAAGTGCCATGTGGCAGACATACATGCCCTTAGGGCATGTATGTCTGCCACATGTGCACCCATGCACTATACAGGGGTGCAACAGGGTATCAATGTGACACCCTGCCACCCTTGTAGGTCTACCCCTATTACAGATTCAGTATTTGCCGAATCGGTAATTCTCATTCATTCCTATGGGCCTCCAGGCCCATAGGAATGAATGGGAAATACCGATTCGGTAAATACCCGAATCGGTATTTACCGAATTTTACCGATTCTGTAAAATTTACCGAATGATTAGCTACATATCATTTACCGATTCTAAAATACCAAATCGGTAAAATTCGGTATGTTAGAATCGGTAAATGATATTTACCTACATCTGGCCCAAAGTGCTTAAACAAAGGGCTATGGTGCACTAAAGTGCTTATGCAAAGAATATTTATGTTCTTAATAACACGTGAAAATCACCATGAAGCCTCATGTATGACAATAAAGTGACAGTGCACATTTTCTAACGTATATCAAGCATCCAACATTAAAGTGTCATTAGTGTTAATGTGCTAATGCTTTGTATACTCTGAATGGACCCCGGTTCTGTTCCCAACACACAGTAACTTTCAGAATATTTACAGTACAGTTCATATATATTGAGTACTTTGAAACACGCTTTCATATGCCCAATACTTGAAAAGAGGAGGTAAACCTATGTCAATCATTTAGAGTGGGATTAGAATGAGCATCTAATTGATTATCACTGATATACAGTTCTGAATCCATGATATATATTTAAAGGAAATTGTGTAAATCCTCACTGGTGTTCAAACCATTTGGCATCTTTGTTTCAAGTTCCATAATGAACTGTGATTCTAGCGTCCGCAATAGTTTCTCGCTATTGCTCCCTCGTCTGGATATGGGAACTGCCCCATCATAAAGTATTTTAGTTCCCTGATGTTGTTATGATCATTAGCCTAAAGTTTCGGGCCACTGGGTAGTTAGGGTCTGAGTTCAACACAGCTCCAAGGTGTTGTAAAATCCTATTAAATACTTGGAGTTTAGTACTCCCCATGTACTTGAGCCCACACGGACATTTTAATACGTATACTGCGGGGTCTGTTCAACATGTATAATGACCCTTGATCTTGACAGGTTTCGTGCTGAATGCCATCATGTATTCAATGGTGGTTACTCCAAACTTGCAAGCTCTGCAAGAGCTGCATTAAAAAAATCTAGTTTGGTTGTCAACCAAGTAAGAGCTGGGGTAAACTCAGGACTGTTCCTTACTAGTGCATCCCTCATAGAGGGTGATCGCCTGAATGTCAATGATGGTTTTTCTGGAAGAATCTGATTAAGTGAAACGTCACACTTAATCAGATTCTTACACTATTTGCCATGGAGCGTTGATGATCTGCCTCATTTGCCTTTCATGTTTGCTGTATGTAGTGATCATCCTGATCTCTTGTGATGGTTCCTCAACTTTTTTAACGATAGCTGCAGTGGGTTTAGTGACGTCCTTTGTCCTTTCTGACTGTTAAGCTAGCCTTTCTTGTATGTGCATTTGCTTTTATGATGGCTTTATGTAAGTCAGCACTCTTGTAACCATGAGCAATAAATCTCTGTTTTGCTTCCTGTTGTGTATATATATATTACCTACTGGCGGTCGCCAGTAGGTATATATAGTTAGGATTTTTTCTCTATGGGTTTTTTGAAAATTCTATGTCTAATAACTTTGGCGTTTGTGGACGGAATTGGCTGAAATTTTCTGGAAAATGGCACATTTTGTTTCTGAGCAGCCCCTGAAAATTGGGGGGGGGTTCGTCCAGGGGGGGTCGAGAAAAAAGGGGGGTCCCAAAACGTGTTTTTAACATTGAGTTTTCCATAGGGCGGTTGGCCTCACTTTTAGCCCGAACGGCTGAATGGATTTGCACGAAACTTGGCAAAATTGTAGGGACTGGTAGCCCGATGTGCCTTTTGTAGGTCTCAATATATGTGCTACAGTGGATTTTGAGAAATTAACGTTTAAAAAAAGATATATATCTGTAACAGCGGACCGGGCAGCGCTCCAGGACGCGTACTTTTCGCGCAACGGAGCTTTGTGAAGCGAAGCTGATTGGTTCTCCGGCGTCTGTCAACATTCCAAACAGTCCGTAGCGGCCGCCATCTTGTCTCTCGGTAGGATCGAGAGACAAGAGGAGGCCAAAGCGAAGGGGCAAATGACCATAAGGGGGAATAGTAGATCCTCGCTGACCCCCTAGGTTTGATGTGGAGGTTTTAAAAGGGCCCCGCGGGGCAAAAAAAAATAATAATAATAATAATCGAACGGCTGAATGGATTTGCACGAAACTTGGCAAAATTGTAGGGACTGGTAGCCCGATGTGCCTTTGCTAGGTCTCAATATATGTGCTTCAGTGGATTTTGAGAAATTAACGTTCAAAAAAAGATATATATCTGTAACAGCGCACCGCTTCGCGTACTTTTCGCGTTACGGAGCTTTGCGAAGCGAAGCTGATTGGCTCTCCGGTGTCTGTAAACATTCCAAACAGTACGTAGCGGCCGCCATCTTGTCTCTCGGTAGGATCGAGAGACAAGAGGAGGCCAAAGCGAAGGGGCAAATGACCATAAGGGGGCATAGTAGATCCTCGCTGACCCCCTAGGTTTGATGTGGAGGTTTTAAAAGGGCCCCGCGGGGCAAAAAAAAAAAATAATAATAATAATCGAACGGCTGAATGGATTTGCATGAAACTTGGTAAAATATTAGGGACTGGTAGCCCGATGTGCCTTTGCTAGGTCTCAATATATGTGCTTCAGTGCATTTTGAGAAATTAACGTTCAAAAACAAGATATATATCTGTAACAGCGCTCCGCTTCGCGGAGATAAAATTATATCTGTATTACCTAGCTGTTGCTAACACCAGTTAGCGATGGCTAGTAGGAGATAGCGACCATCTTGGGCCCCACTTTGCATGTGAGTGATATTTATCACTAATGACATGCAAAGTGGGCATGCCAAGATGTTAGCGACTGGAAACAGTCGCTAACATCGCTATCTCCTATTATCAACTTTTGGAAATATTCGAGATAAGCGCGAATATCTCCAAAAAGTAACAGCTGCCCTGAGCAGTTCTTAGCCATGTTATCCAATGGGAGGTGGATAACATGGCTAAGAGCATTAGCTCGGTAATGCATGAATATCGCTGAGTTTTCAGCGATATTAATGCATTGCGGTCGTTTTTTATCGTATTTGCGATAAACCTTGATAATAGCAAGGTTTATCTGCGATAATTTCTGACGGTAAAAAAATCTTTGCAATGCATCGTTAGGGATAAATATCGCTTAACTTTGGTAATATGCCCCAACGTCTGTTAACGTTCGATTCGAAGGAAATCAGGAAGTGTTGAAAAACATTGTCTGCGCCATCTTGTCTTTTTTCAAATGCCACACTTTTGTCGTGCACGGCAGCCATTTTAGATGCCTTGACCAGACCCACTCTGTGCACGCTGTCGATCCTTAGCATGGCTCCCCACCCTCGCAAGCATCTCACCCAGGCAGTGGTCACCCCCGCTCTCTGTCTTATGCATGGGTAATAAACCTCCCCCCATCTGCGCTGCTCTTCCCTGAGAATCACACCCTGTGCCCGCCCGACACCTCCCTTTCGCCCTATTCACTACCGCACCCTCTGACACTTCTTTTCCTCTGTGTCCGATTGTCCAGGCCGGTCCTAGGCTATCAGCTAGCCCTGCAGATGTAGTTTATGGCCACAGCTGTAAAGAATCACCCCTCTTCAAAGGAGTTATAGTAGATCAAGGCCCACACTCGATGAGATCCGTCACAGCAGAAGCGTTGCTATTATCTGAAAACCATCCTGTATTGTGATTGGGGAGGGGACCGAGCGTGAAGCGGAAGATTCCAGGGATGACTCTTTGTACATCAAAGTTTTTACAATTATGTGTCACATTAAAAATATATAGCACTCCGACAAAGTAGTAAGATTATAAAACTTTAATAATTTATAAATATATACAAGAAAACAAAAATAGTAATAACATATAAACAATTTTAGGGAAAAACAACGAAGTAGCGGTCGGCTGTGCGAATAGTCCCAACGCAGCACAACGTCCAGATTTCCGGCGTGGGGCGTCGCGGGGGGTGGGTCATCAGTAGCAAACTGTTGTGCGAATAGTTCCAAGGCAGCAGAACGCGCCAAAATCTAGATGACACGAAAGTGATGTCTAGTAAGTTGCCACCCAGCAAATAACGGCGTGGGGCGTCGCGGGGGGTGGGTCATCAGTAGCAAACTGTTGTGCGAATAGTTCCAAGGCAGCAGAACGATGGCACCAAGGTGATGTCCAGTAAGTTGCCGCACTGGTTTTGGTATCCTACAATACTGCTCCGAATAACGGCGTGGGGCGCCCCGGGGGAGGCGGCGTGAACGGGCCTCTCCAGGTGGAGTGTCATCTGTTGTAGTGGGGCGCCCCTTTACCGTTTCAGTTGCCATTCCGTCCGTTTTTGGTCCACTGTGTCAAAAGCCGCAATTCAGCTGAGTTGCGCCCACTCTTGCGGTGCAGCGATAGGCGGCTGTCACAGGACTCTCAAAATGGCGGCAGGCTCTTTCCTTTTTGGGCCTGGTCCACTGAAATGGCCCTGGGACACCTTGGAAATCGGACGCTTGTCTGCTAGGTCTTGGACCCCATTCTCGAAAGCGTCCCCTCCGCCTTGAGAATTCATCAAACGTTTTGGGGGCCCCGACTCCTGCAGGCTTCTGGTGGGGAGCGGCTGCCATGATTGCTCGCGGAATGACCACGACGGAGCTACGAGATGGTGGTGCTCTCATGCTGACGCCAGTTTAGTCTGAAACATCCAGAAACAAGGTGGGGCTTTCATCGTTTGGGAAAAAAAAAAAAGTTTTCATCCAATGAAAAGTGTTGTTTTTAGGTCATATGATCAAAGGAAATTAGGAAACCAAAAGTAAAATGAACCAATGAAAAGTTTTATAAACAAGTCACATGACCTGTTATGCGGCATAGGGTATAAAATGCGTAGAAAATACGTTGGCACGTGAGGCGGCGTCAGTAGCGGACCGATGTGCGAATAGGCCGAAGGCAATACAACGCGCCAAGATCCGGATGGCACCGAGGTGGTGTCCAGCAAGTTGCAGCACTGGTGTGGCCATCCTACAATGCTGAAAGTCGGCGTGGGGCGCCCCGTTGGCCTGTGAGTTTGCATCAGTAGCGGACCGATGTGCGAATAGGCCGAAGGCAGCACAACGCGCCAAGATCCGGATGGCACCGAGGTGGTGTCTAGTAAGTTGCCGCACTGGTGTGGCCATCCAACAATGCTGAAAGTCGGCGTGGGGCGCCCCGTTGGCCTGTGAGATGGCGTCAGTAGCGGACCGATGTGCGAATAGGCCGAAGGCAGCACAACGCGCCAAGATCCGGATGGCACCGAGGTGGTGTCTAGTAAGTTGTCGCACTTCTGTGGCCATCCTACAATGTTGAAAGTCGGCGTGGGGCGCCCCGTTGGCCTGTGAGATGGCGTTAGTAGCGGACCGATGTGCGAATGGGGCCAAAGGCAGCGCAACAATATTTTCTGACTGACACCACAAGGCGCTGAGATGCCAAGATCCGGATGGCACCGAGGTGATGTCTAAGTTGCGGACTGATGTGCGAATGGGGCCAAAGGCAGCGTAACAATATTTTTTGTATGGAAGATACCACTAGGCGTTGAGATGCCAAGATTCGGATGGCACCGAGGTGATGTCTAGCAAGTTGCTGTACTGGTGTGGTCATCCTACAATGCTGAAACTCGGCGTGGGTCGCCCCATTAGCCTGTGAGATGGCGTCAGTAGCGGACCGATGTGCGAATAGGCCGAAGGCAGCACAACGCGCCAAGATCCGGATGTCACCGTGGTGGTTTCATAGTTGAGAGGCACTTCATCTGCAGTGGGGCGCCGAGATCCGGATGGCACCGAGGTGATGTCTAGCAAGTTGCTGTACTGGTGTGGTCATTCTACAATGCTGAAAGTCGGCGTGGGGCGCCCCATTAGCCTGTGAGATGGCGTCAGTAGCGGACTGATGTGCGAATGGGGCCAAAGGCAGCGCAACAATATTTTCTGAAGAGAAGACACCAAAAGGTGCTGACATTCCAAGATCCGGATGGCACCGAGGTGGTGTCTAGCAAGCTATGCAGTTGAGTTGTGTGCGCACTTGCGGCGAATAGGTCGAAGGCAGCATAACAATGTTTTTTGAATAGAAGACACCACAAGGCGTTGAGATTCGGTTACCACCGAGGTGATGTCTAGCAAGTTGCCGCACTGGTGTGGCCATCCTACAATACTGCTCCGAATAACGGCGTGGGGTGCCCGAAGGGGGGGGGAGCCGGCGTGAATGGGCCTTCCTAGGTGGAGGCTCGTCTGCTGTAGTGGGGCGCCCCTTTACCGTTTCAGTTGCCATTCAGCTGAGTTTCGGCTGCTCTTGATGCTACAGCGACAGGCGGCTGCAAGAGGACTCTCAAAATGGCGGCCTGTTCTTTGGATTTGGGCCTGGTCCACTAAAATGGCCCTGGGACACCTTAGAACTCGGACGCTCGATTTTTTTTTCCTTTCCTGTACATGCAAAAAAAGGTAAATGCCCGGTACGTTACACGCATCATCTGCCTCGATGAACTCTCCAGAGGAACCGAAAAAATATATAGTTGTGGTAACTATACCATGCATCGTCATATGGAGAGGTGGCACCAATTAATTATAGTGCTGCATAAAAGAGAGATTTGGAGGAGAACCCCTGACCTGCTAGTACATTCATCAAAGAAGTGGCACTGAGAGCTTCAGAGGCAAGGGAAACGGTCCCAAATATTTAGAAGAACTTTGGAAAGATTAAAATGACATGTTTAGATTGTGGCAAATTAATTTCATGTGGACAGATGAGTGTTACTCTAATAAATACAGCATATGAACATCATCATAGTCGATGGTTGGTAGAGACATTTTGACTATATCCTGGACCTGCCCGTCCTCGCCCAAAATGGCGCCGGAATAAATGGGACTCGTAACTCCTTGTTGTGTACTGGTTGCAGAACCTTGAAATCACGAGATACGTATGCAGTTTTGAAGTACATGGCGGGCGGGGACGAGAATTGATTGACTATTTCGACATCCCTATTGATATTAAGTTCTGATGTGTTATTGATTACTGTACTGTTGAAAGTTCAAATTAACGTCACCCATGGTACTTGCCCGCAAATGTATATCTAGATAATTTTATTGTAACTGGCCCTGTCGTATTTTAATTATAAAATGTACGTCCACCGATTCCGTAACTGTTAGACACCTTAGTTCTTGCAACCTAATGGCCCGCCCGTTACGTTCCTCTACAGTGTAAATGTCTATTCATCATATACGATTACAGTTTGCTCTGTGGCAGGCCCACGTGGTTATAGGCTCGTATTTGTATAATGACATTTTCACAATAAAGGTTTTTAAAAGAAAACATGGTAGTAGTATATACATTGGTAAAGTTTTTAATAATAGTGACTGTTTTAGAATCATTAAAAGGCAAGTGAAATAAAGCAGACCAATTACATGAAGGGTAAAAGGTATAATACGAAGGAACGCAGTAAAGATAAATGGTCAAGGGCTGTTGTGTTTTCTATTCCTGCAACATAAAGTGATCGATAAGAATCTCATATTCAGGCGTATCGGCGACTAAGACAGCAGGTCGACCCTCTTTTGCTCAACGGCTCCGTCATGGGACGAAGAAACGCTCTTTTTCTCGAAAAAAGAATATATTTTACTTGCAGGACAGTTGTAAAATTTCCGGGAAAGTACATTAGCCTGGAACATTATAACATATATTTAAGAAAAAATAATGTTCGGAAGTAATGAAAAGCGTAATTTTTAGGTCATATGACCAAGCCTTTCATCATTACAATAAGAAAAGTAAAATGAACCAATGAAAAGTTTTATTAACAAGTCACATGACTTGTTATGCTTACGTTACACGCTGCGCGCCCCGGATGACTTCCGGATGCGCTAACGCGGCGCGTCATATGACGCATTATGCGACAACGCAGGTACAGAATATAGTCAAAATGTCTCCACCAACCAGCGGTCGGAACACAACCCCTTTCAGCAGGCTAAATAGTTCTGTTAAATGGCAACAGAAGGGACAGGCAACAAGAACCATCAGTCAAAGAGGGGAGGGCTAGTTCTTCTCTACCGGGTTACATTGGGGCGCTACCGGAACTGATCGAATTGGTAGTCTACAGTGTTTCTGGATGTTTCAGACTGAAGCTGGGGTTAGCATGAGAGCAGCACCATTTCGTAGCTCCGTCGTGGTCATTCCGCAACCAATCATGGCAGCCGTTCTTTATCGTTATTTTGGGCGGGGTGGGTGGCGGAGCCGAGCTGTTTTGCAGCCATCATTGTGTGGAGTTCAGTTCATCTCACTAGTTTTGTATTTGTCATGAGGGGTTGTTCCTAATGTTTCTATTTTAGCGAGGTCAAAAAGAGATCCCATTAGTGGCCTACTGATTTTGCTCGATTCCTTTTCTTTTTTTTTACACGATTTTTCGTTATCTGCAAAGACTAAACAGAGTATTGCGACTCTGTGTTTGTTTGTAAATAGAGAATGAACCAAAGAGAACTAATTCTAAAACAGTAAATACTTGGATAACAATCAATCAAATGGAGAGAGAAGCAGGCACGACGGATTACAACGGGGGCAAACGCCTGCGTTAACTACCTTTCACTATCTGCAAAGAGAGAGTACTCCTAATAGAAATGAGGGGGGGGGGCACCATTCAAAGCAGATCAGTGTGCATAAACACGAAAATGTTTTCACTTACCACGTACTTGACATTCGACAGCTTATGATATTTGCTATTAAAAAACCATTGAAATTCACTGAAAAAACCATAGGTTATAGACCATATATAGTTAGGAATTAGCATTTACAAAACCTTGAAAATTCACTGAAAAAACCATAGGTTATAGACCATATATAGTTAGGAATTAGCATTTAAAAAACCTTATTTTACTCACACAAAAGCATTGAAATTCCATATATAGTTAGTTGCACTAACTATATATCGCGCACCCGCAATCCACTGCTGATCATGTCACATATTACATCATTCATGACATGGTCAGTGACATCACTGATGACATCACTGATGACATCTCAAATGACATCACTGATGACATCACTGATGACATCTCATTTGACATCATTCTTGTGCTAATACGATAAACCTCTTCAGACTCTAATATAACCTTAGATACACTCAGTGTATACAGACACTCACACACTGCCACTCATCCATGGAGTTACTCACACACCCAGTCAGTCATGCAAAGAAACAATCTCACCTCCATTTCTTCAACTATACAGTTAAACACACCTTACTTATTGAAACATATACTAACACATATTTACTCTCTTATACAATCCCTGATACAAGTTCACAATGATCGATACAACCACTCACTCATTCAGTGGCTCTCATGCACAGTTATTTATATATGCCAACTCTCACATGTACTGTGTTTTACATATGTACTTACTATGACATGTAGCATTGAGATATCCATTCACTCATCAATACACTCATGCACACAGTCAACTGCCCATGTAGCTGTTTCCACATGCACTCTTGAACTCATACACCTAGTGAATAAACTGCTCACACATCTATGCATAGAGTCACACACCTTCCAGCCACCCCCACACAAACTCAATCTCCCATAGAAATACTTGGGCAACCAATTAATAACACATATAGCCTCTCGTATAGCTAATGATCAACACATGCAGCAGTTTACAGAACAACAGACATAATGATGCACAAATTAAGACAGTTTAGTCACTAACCCATGCATTCAGTGAGACACATTTAATCACTCACTCATACAGTCAGTCATGCACCTACTAAATCCTTCATCCAGACACTTATACATCCACTCAAGACATATTTTAACTTTACAGAAAAATACAGTCACTGGATGTTGTCATCAGTGATGTCATCAGTGATGTCATTTGAGATGTCATCAGTGATGTCATCAGTGATGTCACTGACCATGTCATGAATGATGTAATATGTGACATGATCAGCAGTGGATTGCGGGTGCGCGATATATAGTTAGTGCAACTAACTATATATGGAATTTCAATGCTTTTGTGTGAGTAAAATAAGGTTTTTTAAATGCTAATTCCTAACTATATATGGTCTATAACCTATGGTTTTTTCAGAGAATTTTCAAGGTTTTGTAAATGCTAATTCCTAACTATATATGGTCTATAACCTATGGTTTTTTCAGTGAATATATATATATATCCCCCGTACAATGTGATCCAGCAGACAATGAGAGCGCTCCACAGCGTGTGCTAGCACAGGGGTCGGATCCAGACCCAAGTATCATTTTTGAACAAAAGGAGCAGCACATCCAGGATATTTTCAAAGCTACTTTATTAGAGCTTCACCCCACCAACGCGTTTCAGCCTCAACAGGCTTTGCTCACGGTCGTGAGCAAAGCCTGTTGAGGCTGAAACGCGTTGGTGGGGTGAAGCTCTAATAAAGTAGCTTTGAAAATATCCTGGATGTGCTGCTCCTTTTGTTCAAAAATATATATATATATATATATTCACTGAAAAAACCATAGGTTATAGACCATATATAGTTAGGAATTAGCATTTACAAAACCTTGAAAATTCACTGAAAAAACCATAGGTTATAGACCATATATAGTTAGGAATTAGCATTTAGAAAACCTTATTTTACTCACACAAAACCATTGAAATTCCATATATAGTTAGTTGCACTAACTATATATCGCGCACCCGCAATCCACTGCTGATGATGTCACATATTACATCATTCATGACATGGTCAGTGACATCACTGATGACATCATCTAGTGTCTGTGTGTTTTTGTAAAGTTTAAATACGTTTTACATATTGAAGAATGACTGGATGGATGGAAGACTGAGTGTGTGTGTGGCTGGCTGGGAGGTGTGTGACGCTGTGCATATCAATGTGTACTTGTATCAGTGATTGTATAAGAGAGTAAGTATGTGTTAGTATATGTGTGAAAAGTATGGTGTTCTGTGTTTAACTATAGATGAGGAAATCGAAGTGTGATTGATTCTTCACAGGACTGACTAGGTGTATGAGTGCATATGATAGTGTTCTAATATTAACTGACTGTATGTATGAGTAATTGTATGGGTGAATGAGTGAATGTGTGTGTAGACGTACGAATCAGTGAGTGCGTATGTAGTAACTGGTATTGGTGTGTCATGATGTCATCAGTGATGTCATTTGAGATGTCATCAGTGATGTCATTTCAGATGTCATTAGTGATGTCATCAGTGATGTCACTGAAGTATGGTGTTCTGTGTTTAACTGTATAGATGAAGAAATGGAAGTGTGATTGATTCTTTACAGGACTGACTTGGTGTGTGAGTAACTCCATGGATGAGTGGCAGTGTGTGACTGTCTGCATAGGTGTATGAGTGCATATGATAGTGTTGTAATAATGAGTGACTGTATGTATGAGTCATTGTATGGGTGAATGAGTGAATGTGTGTGTAGACGTAGGAATCAGTGAGTGCGTATGTAGTAACTGGTATTGGTGTGTCATGATGTCATCAGTGATGTCATTTGAGATGTCATCAGTGATATCATCAGTGATGTCATTTGAGATGTCATCAGTGATGTCATCAGTGATGTCACTGACCATGTCATGAATGATGTAATATGTGACATCATCAGCAGTGGATTGCGGGTGCGCGATATATAGTTATTGCAACTAACTATATATGGAATTTCAATGGTTTTGTGTGAGTAAAATAAGGTTTTCTAAATGCTAATTCCTAACTATATATGGTCTATAACCTATGGTTTTTTCAGTGAATTTTCAAGGTTTTGTAAATGCTAATTCCTAACTATATATGGTCTATAACCTATGGTTTTTTCAGTGAATTTCATTGTTTTTTTAACAGCTAATATCTGTAGCTGTAAAATGTATTCTTCTTTAAATCCAAAAATATATTTTATATGTTTATTAATAACTTTTTTTTAAATATTTTTTTTTCTTCGTTCCCGCTTCGCGAATCGGGAAGCTTCCCGTTAGCTGACCTTGATGCCGCGAAATAGACCGCGAGCCGGTAAACGTTTCTTTACCGCAACTGCCGCGTTAGAAAACAACATCGTGACGCCTCCCGTCCGCATGACGTTTCGCGTTGTCGCGTGATACGTCATATGACGTGCTACGTTAGCGAACTGGTACGCTTACCGAGTCGCAAAGCACAGGTTTCTGGAAGCAAACCGGGAGGCCCTGCAAAGCGCTTAACGTAAACACAGCAGGTCATGTGACTTGGTAATAACACTTTTCATTGGTTCATTTCACTTTTGGTTTCCTAATGATGTAAGACTAGGTCATATAATCTAAAATGAACACTTTTCATTGGTTGAGAACTATTGTTTTTCCCAAATGATGAAAATCCCTCCTTCTTTCCTAACTCTGACTTTCATCATTGTGAGAGAAAGACCCTTTGTTACCAGTGAGCAATGGCTTCTTTAGTAGCTTCAGCTGGTGCTTCCCCACCACCTCCACCACATCCAAGGAAGAGTGGACCACCTGCTCAAGTTATAATTCAGCAAGAAGAGGAAGAAGAGGAACAGGACGACGAGCACGAAGAGAGGCACTTTTTGCCTGAGGAGCCCAGGACGTCTCACCGGAAAGAAAACTTCATTTGGCAATTTTTTTAAATTCCCAAAGGTCAGAAAAAAGTAAATGCAAGATACGTAACTTGCCTTATATGTCAAGATAGACTGTCCAGAGGGACCGACAAAAAATACAGTTTCGGAAACTACACAATGCATCGCCATATGACTAGGTGGCATCCTAACAACTACAGTGCTGCACAGTTTCGTAACGACCTAGATAATCTCCCTATTATGGCCAGAAGATCTGTTGTACCGGAAGTAACGGGACCAGAGGGCAGGGAGATGGTGCCAAATATACAAACGAGATTTCATGAAGTAAAACAAGTCTGCGTATATTGCAGTGGATTCATTTGCTACGGAGAAAGAAGCATCATTCTGATCAACAGAGCTATTGACTATCATATGCAAGTTTGTACGAAACGCCCCAAATAATAAATACTTTTTTTTTGTTTTGTTGCTCCTGTTGAGCCCTTTACAATGAATCGTTTTCATTGCCCCCTCCAAGAAAAACCCCAAAAAATATAAAACTGTTCAGAAAAATTCAAAAAAAGTAAAAAAATGTTCAGAAAAATAATAAAAAAAATATAAAACAACAAAAACAATAAAAAAAAAGTTCTTTTCAGAACTACCTCCCCGTTATTAAAAAATTGGTACAATATTTGGAACTGTGCCAACCTCTATTTCTCGTAGTTCGCTTCCCAGTTCGCTCGCCGGTACGCGAACCGGAAGTGAACCAAAAAATTTTTTAAAAAAAAAGAACAGTAAGTATAAGGGAAGGAAACAGACACTTATGTTAAAAGAAAGACAGCTATAGGGGAGTAAACTAGAGATACTATTACCCTTAATCCACTGCTGATGATGTCACATATTACATCATTCATGACATGCTCAGTGACATCATCAGCAGAGGATTGCGGGTTTTTTGGCAACGTGCCTTATCCACGGTTTAATAACGCTGCCTTTTGCTTTATATAAGTTTTCAAATTGTATGAAATATATACCAATAGGTCGTTATGAACCTTTAGGTAGTGCTTTTCTTCATGAGGTCTGGTCGCTTCCATACACATACAGATGTTTCAAAGATGATCAAGAAGTTTATCTGAATGGAGAGGAATGCACTGAGACGCCAGATCATTCACTAATGTGTAGGCACATACAGTTACACGGTTCATGCAACAAACACCGACCAAATATGGCTTGCGTGTTGCAAGGCACGCCAGTTCCTGCTATCATCCCCACGTTCAAGTTGTTGGAAAATGGTAGTTATTTGATGCTCAATAATGAAGATTGTTCTGGGTTAATTAAAAGTATTCCTTTTATCGTAACAGTAAGTGAACGGGTTATTTGCTGCAGAAATGTTCTATTTCCTCCCACACATGAACATAGGGAGTTTTCAATCTGGCCACAAATACCAACCTTGGGAGCAGATTTCAACGGCATGGCAAGAATAAGAGCTCTTTTGTCTCAGAGAGAGGTGGCCTTGAGTTCGGCCCGTGAAACTTTCGTGCTTCACATAGCGAACACCCGTACAGAGGTGCAGACCCTTTTCAATACTGATTCGCCTTTCCATTTCAGCAAGATGGTTCGGACTATCTTTAACGCGTCCTCCACAAAGGCCCTGGCGCACTTTTTTGAAGTTGTTACCAGTGGTCTCGTGACTTCATTTGAGAAAATCTTTGGAGTCATCCCTGCTTTCTTTCATTCTATTTTTCCACTGTGCTTCGTGGATTCCCATTTTTACTTGCATTACCAGCGGACGCTCTTGTGCTTTTTTACATTTTTAAATATGGATGTCCCTCCTGTGCAAGCTCCCGCCCTGCAGCTGCTGACACTGTTCCGCAATCGCATGCTAGAATATTATGGCACAATGCCGTTGGCGATATTAAGCACGGCATATGGATTATCTTTTCGATTCTCCTACTTCACCTGTGTCCAGCCTGTATTTCACTGCCTGACCTGTGATTTCGATTAGGCCATTGATTTGTGTCTCTGCGGACCGGTTTCTCCTGACGTCGACTTTAATCAGCTGATGACTCCTATCATTACTCACGAGTTGGTTTGTCCTGGCGAAAGGATTATGGCTGTGGCATTGATGCATGGACTAATTGGTCCCTGGAATTTACTGGCGGCAACACAGTCTTTCTTGGAACAGAGCTTTCTTGAAAACCCACCGAGCTGTCCTCTGATGGTGATAGAGGATCCGGTGCTGGGAGAGCACGTATGTTCTTTTCCGCTTTTAAATTGGATGGCTGAACTCTTTTCGGATGAAGACGGTGACTTCCTATTGGAGGCTGTTGCAGCTTATTTTGCATACACAGTTATGTCATAGACCTTTTTCATGTTTGATATGCTGAGTACTAGCATTTCATTGACAATTCATTGACTTATTTGTCAAGTTTTTATTATTTAGCTTGCCTATTGGCTTAAGACTCGATAAAGTACTTGGCTGTTTTATTTTTCTTTAGCATTAAATTTTCCTAGTTTTTAATGTTTTACCTTGCGGACCGTCCACATATAAAGTTGCAATCTGCTCTCATGAGATGGCCCTTCTATTATCTTATTCAGTTCGTTTCCGGATCATGGGGAGGTGTCATCTAGGTCCTGGATATCTTTACACCGTGTTAAGTTAGCATGGGCTCATTACCGGTTTAAACGCCATTTTTCCTTTTTTGCAACTTCTGCACACGACACTTAGTTGTTGCTTTAGCTTTCAACCTAGTAGTTCATCGTGGTTTACATGAGAATAATATGTTATTGCTCTACTATCTGCTTTGCTTGTTAAACTATATCTGTACAGCGAGTGCTGAAGTTTCAAGAACAACACGATACAGAATTGTTATGAGGTCTGATCTCCACGACTTCATACTCATAACATAAGTGCAGCTTCTGCCAATTCTGGGCATGAGGCGGGTTTTATATTGCTTTGCCGAACACACATACACAACAGTTGATGCGGTTCACATGAAGAGAGAGCTGGTGTATGCTGATGTGATTCCTTCAAATCTAAGACACTAAAGTATGGGCACGCCCTAAACCAACACAAACAGACCTTCTTAGCAAATAATATAATATGTGTATTAGGGAGGGTGAGATATAAGCAGCCGCGGGCCGTGGAGGGAGTTACGGTGGGGCAGGGAGGCGGGGAGGGGGAGGGGCAGGGTGGAGCCCTCTCCACCCTGCCCCTCCCCCTCCCCGCCTCCCTGCCCCACCGTAACTCCCTCCACGGCCCGTGGCTGCTTATAAGTGTTGCTAACTCTTATTCATTTACAGCATGTTAACATACTGTCACCATTCGCTTTTTATGTACTAGTAACTATGCTGGTAATTTTGCTACTGATAATATGTGTACTTGTATTATCTAACATACTACGCCTGAGAAGACGGCATTAGTAAATAAACATTTCAAATACACATGTGTTCTTCTTAACTCCATGTTCTGGTTTCTAAGAAATATATAACGACCGACTGTTCATGAGTTCCACGTATCCTGAGGTACTATAAGTTCATATTCTGGATTGTCTAAACATTGAGAGTTTGTTATATCCAATGTGACACTGTACCTAGCTTGCTAAGGGGTTTTTGATTACTAAGGTGAGTTTTGGGGCACCCTAATTCGCCGAGGTTCCAATCCTCTGTCCACAGTTCTGTGTGAGAACAGAAACCCTGCGACAGGGGCACCCCCGACCCTTGCTGGAGCTTCATCACACTTGCGATACAACTCCAGCAATGCGCCACCTTTACGGCACAGATACATCACGCATCTGTGCTGTTTTTGCCCCATGATGCGCCGCATTGTAAATGCAGCACACCATAGGTGACGGAACAGCGGCACAGAATGACTAACACATCCCTGGTGATGCGCCAGTCATCATAAATCTATCCCTATGCTTCTTATCTTGTTAGAGATGAACCGCCATATGTATCATCAAAGTTTTTTGCATTTCCTAAATAGCGAACTTTAAGGAATAAATAGCGATTCTTTACCATTCCTAGTTTGCGATGAGCTATTTGCTAATTACAAATTACCCATTCATTTCCTTCATTTCCATAGGGCAGTTGGACTCACTTTTAGCTCGAACGGCTGAATGGATTTCCACGGAACTTGGCAAAATTTGTGACTGGTAGCCCGATGTGCCTTTGCTATGTCTCAAGATATATGCTCCAGTGGTTTTTACGAAAATTTACTTTGAAAAATATGTATTGGGCTACATTGGCCTATATATATGTTGGAGCCCGAATGTAGCCCAATGTAGCCCAATGAAGCCCAATGAAGCCCAATGTAGCCCAATGTAGCCCAAAGATGGCCGCCAGAGACAAAAAAAACAAATGTAGCCCAAATATCAGCCAGATGTAGCCCAACTATAGCCCAGTGACAGAATGACCAATCAGCTTCGCAAACCTCCGTTACGCGAAGCGGAGCGCTGTTACAGATATATATCTTTTTTTGAACGTTAATTTCTCAAAATCCACTGGAGCACATATATTGAGACCTAGCAAAGGCACATCGGGCTACCAGTCCCTAATATTTTACCAAGTTTCGTGCAAATCCATTCAGCCGTTCGATTATTATTATTATTATTATTTTTTGCCCCGCGGGGCCCTTTTAAAACCTCCACATCAAACCTAGGGGGTCAGCGAGGATCTACTATGCCCCCTTATGGTCATTTGCCCCTTCGCTTTGGCCTCCTCTTGTCTCTCGATCCTACCGAGAGACAAGATGGTGGCCGCTACGGACTGTTTGGAATGTTTACAGACGCCGGAGAACCAATCAGCTTCGCTTCACAAAGCTCCGTTGCGCGAAAAGTACGCGTACTGGAGCGCTGCCCGGTCCGCTGTTACAGATATATATCTTTTTTTAAACGTTAATTTCTCAAAATCCACTGTAGCACATATATTGAGACCTACAAAAGGCACATCGGGCTACCAGTCCCTACAATTTTGCCAAGTTTCGTGCAAATCCATTCAGCCGTTCGGGCTAAAAGTGAGGCCAACCGCCCTATGGAAAACTCAATGTTAAAAACACGTTTTGGGACCCCCCTTTTTTCTCGGCCCCCCCTTGACGAACCCCCCCCAAATTTCCAGGGGCTGCTCAGAAACAAAATGTTCCATTTTCCAGAAAATTTCAGCCAATTCCGTCCACAAACGCCAAAGTTATTAGACATAGAATTTTCAAAAATCCCATAGGGAAAAAATCCTAACTATATATACCTACTGGCGACCGCCAGTAGGTAATATATATATATATATATATATAAAAATATATATATATATATATATATATTTATATTTATTACCTACTGGCGGTCGCCAGTAGGTATATATAGTTAGGATTTTTTCTCTATGGGTTTTTTGAAAATTCTATGTCTAATAACTTTGCCGTTTGTGGACGGAATTGGCTGAAATTTTCAGGAAAATGGCACATTTTGTTTCTGAGCAGCCTTTGAAAATTTGGGGGGGGTTCGTCAAGGGGGGGCCGAGAAAAAAGGGGGGTCCCAAAACGCGTTTTTCCCATGTTAATTTCCATAGGGTGGTTGGCCTCACTTTTAGCCCGAACGGCTGAATGGATTTGCACGAAACTTGGCAAAATTGTAGGGACTGGTAGCCCGATGTGCCTTTTGTAGGTCTCAATATATGTGCTCCAGTGGATTTTGAGAAATTAACGTTTAAAAAAAGATATATATCTGTAAGCGCGGACCAGGCAGCGGTCTGGTTCGCGGACTTTTCGCGCAACGGAGCTTTGTGAAGCGAAGCTGATTGGTTCTCCGGCGTCTGTCAACATTCCAAACAGTCCGTAGCGGCCGCCATCTTGTCTCTCGGTAGGATCGAGAGACAAGAGGAGGCGAAAGCGAAGGGGCAAATGACCATAAGGGGGAATAGTAGATCCTCGCTGACCCCCTAGGTTTGATGTGGAGGTTTTAAAAGGGCCCCGCGGGGCAAAAAAAAAAATAATAATAATAATCGAACGGCTGAATGGATTTGCACGAAACTTGGCAAAATTGTAGGGACTGGTAGCCCGATGTGCCTTTGCTAGGTCTCAATATATGTGCTCCAGTGGATTTTGAGAAATTAACGTTCAAAAAAAGATATATATCTGTAACAGCGCTCCGCTTCGCGTACTTTTCGCGTTACGGAGGTTTGCGAAGCTGATTGGTTTTTCGGCGTCTGTAAACATTCCAAACAGTCCGTAGCGGCCGCCATCTTGTCTCTCGGTAGGATCGAGAGACAAGAGGAGGCCAAAGCGAAGGGGCAAATGACCATAAGGGGGCATAGTAGATCGTCCCTGACCCCCTAGGTTTGATGTGGAGGCTTTGAAAGGTTCTCGCAGGGCAAAAAAATATATACCGTTTTTTTGCGTGGAGTGCGCTCGGTTCGCGAACCGGGAAGCGTTCTGGGGAGCGTACTTTCTTGAAAATTAGTGAAAAAAGTTAGAGTACAATAATAATTGTGAGTGATCAGATGTAGGGTAGCTCTGAGAAGAGCTTTTGGGTTTATGGTACATTTAGGTACTTATAAGTAGGTACCAATGCACATTCTTAAATTCAGAGTGAAAACTCTGTTGCCCTCATCTGAGAAGTGAACTCCATCTCCTCTGTAGATATCTTGCATGTAGTAACGCAAGTTATTGTTGTACAGGGAGCCCATTCCATGGTCTCTCATGTAAGCTGAAACAGATTTGTTTACATGCTTCCTCGATTTCTCAATTTGTGGACAAAATTGGTTCGACCACCTCCATTTCTGTCTTTGGCATATATTTGAATATACCAAGGCAGTCTGAGGAAAAAGTGCCATCAATTGCTCAAAGGTGTCCTTTAAAAGCATTTCCAGACCTACCCCAGTCAAAGTGCCCAAATCATTACCTCCACAGTGCACAATTAACAGGTCAGGTTTTGGCAAATGCATAAAGGTTTTCACCAATGGTATCAATTGGTGACATTTTAATCCTCTGTGGCCAAACCACTTAATTTCCACATCTTGTAAATTGAGGTTAGGTAAATTCCTGTTTTCAGCGTACCTTTGAGCCCAATAGATGTAGCTATGTCCAACAATCCAGACAGAAAACATGGCGAGAGAAGGTTCTCCTGCAGTCAGATGAAGTGTGGCAATGAAATGGCAGTTGAAAAAATGAGAGTGTAAAATGAAAAAAACTGAGGAGTTTCTGTGTTAATGAAGCAGTAAGAGTGATTGGTGGATTTTGATTGCTGAAAACAGAAAGTTAGTGTGCATGGATGAGTTCGTTGAAAGATGTATTTTGAGTGGCGAAGAAAAAATCATTAAATGAAAGAATGCTTTGGATATGCAGGTGCACTGAGAGTTCAGAGTTCAATTGCAACATTGTTGTGTGAGAGGTCTTGCAAGAGGTGGTTGCTATGCAGAAAAAGCAGAGAGGGGGCAGAGGGGGGAAGGGTTTTGCTTTGAAAAAAAGTGAGGGAAGAGTTTTGATTGGGTGACATGAGAGATCTGTGTGAGGAATTACAGCATTTCTGTGCTTTTGATAGCTGCAGACTCTGGAGTGCATACCTTTTGCTCTGCTGAAGACAAATTGGTGTGTTTCTGAGACTGTTTTGAAACTCAAAGTATTTGCTAAGGTGAGAAAAAATTTCTTTAATTTAGATAGAAAATAGTGTGCTTTAAGGAGAAAATTATGAAGAAAGTTGTGTTTTTCAAATGTTGCTTTGTCTCAAGTGTTTCACAAATAGATTTTGTTTGTTTGAGAAATTGTAATTGGAGAAAATGTGAAGTATTAGTACTGACAGGGCTTTTATGTGCATAGGAGCTGTGGAGTGTTTTCAAATTATGACTTGTAAATCGTTTTTGAGAAAAAGCAATGGTTTTAATATTGATGAGAAGGACATAATGGTGTCTGCTTCTTTATAAGGTAATTGAGAGTCTTTCCCATTTCAATGTAAGAAGTTTGTCTGTGGAGCAAATTGCTTGTAAATATGCTCCCACCTGTGCATGGCAAATTTAGATTTTGAATGTTTCCGTTACATAGGCATGTTAAAGGTGACTGAAACATGCTGCAAAGGCAATCAAAAAATGCTTTTATGTGTCTTAAGGACATTTTAAGTCATTTCCCCATGTGCAGTGTTTTCAAATTATGAGTTGAAAATCGTTTTTGAGGTAAAGGAATGTTTTCAAAATTTATGTGCGCCATATGACCCCCAATTTTTTTTTCAGGGGTGCAGCAGGGTGTTCTTGAGATACCCCTGCACCGTCGGAAAAATTCGTAATTTGCGATGAGGTAATTGCTAATCGCAAATTGCACCTTCATTCCTATGGGCCTCCTGCTGCATGGAAATGAATGGGTAATCTTGCTGAAATGCAAAGTCGAATCTGTATTTAAAAGGGTCTGCACCTCTGTACGGGTGTTCGCTATGTGAAGCACGAAAGTTTCACGGGCCGAACTCAAGGCCACCTCTCTCTGAGACAAAAGAGCTCTTATTCTTGCCATGCTGTTGAAATGTGCTCCCAAGGTTGGTATTTGTGGCCAGATTGAAAACTCCCTATGTTCATGTGTGGGAGGAAATAGAACATTTCTGCAGCAAATAACCCGTTCATTTACTGTTACGATAAAATGAATACTTTTAATTAACCCAGAACAATCTTCATTATTGAGCATCAAATAACTACCATTTTCCAAGAACTTGAACGTGGGGATGATAGCAGGAACTGGCGTGCCTTGCAACACGCAAGCCATATTTGGTCGGTGTTTGTTGCATGAACCGTGTAACTGTCTGTGCCTACACATTAGTGAATGATCTGGCGTCTCAGTGCATTCCTCTCCATTCAGATAAAGTTCTTGATCATCTTTGAAAATCTGTATGTGTATGGAAGCGACCAGACTTGATGAAGAAAACCACTACCTAAAGGTTAATAACGACCTATTGGTATATATTTCATACAATTTGAAAACTTATATAAAGCAAAAGGCAGCGTTATTAAACCGTGGATAAGGCACGTTGCCAAAGCAGTCAACCTTTTGGATTTATACTGGAAATGTTAAAGGAAGAATTACGGAGTAGGGCCTGTAAATCTTTAATAGACAACGAGTAAAATTACTCCAACCATCGTATTCCTCTAACTCCGGGATAGTAGGGGTGTTTAATTTTTTAGAAGTAGCCAATCCAAAGCATTTGGTCTGGGAAATTGTTTCATTCACAAACAACATATGTTTTGGGATGAGACATGCACGGTGGAAAGCCTCAGTGCCTTGTACCTGCCAGGTTCGTGAACCCCAAACTGATGTAGATCCTGGATATTTTTACTCTGTATTACGTTAGCATGGTCTCATTACTGGTTTAAACGCCATTTTTCCTTTTTTGTAACTTCTGCACACGACACTTAGTTGTTGCTTTAGCTTTCAGCCTACCTGCGTCAAGATCTATGCCTGCTTCAAGCAGGCGCAGGGTTTTGATGTAGCTTTGTCCTATCTGATTGTAAATGCGGCACACCGTAGGTGGCAGAGCAGCGGTGCACGTTAACTGGTGCATCCCTGGGGATGTGCTAGTTAATATAAATCTGCCCCTTTACATTTAATTATGTGCAGGGGACACAGAGTAGGTGAGGTTTATCCAAGGTTAAGAAGAGATGAGTCCTGTTCAGTGAAAAATTGGAGATAGGCTTCAGTATATTATATACTTAAGTAGTGTGTTAAGTTTTTGATGACTGTTATTAATTTACTGTTGGGTAATAGTGGTTAATAACATTTTTTATTATATTTTACCACAGATTCAACTGCACATTATTTCAAGATTTTAGGATGCCTAGCAAAGAAAGAGTAAGAAAGGCTGGAAAACGTCAAAGACAGCAGGAGCATGGAATATTGCAGCAGTCCTCTAACAAAAAGATTTGTCAAGTTACCAAGAAAGCACCGGGTAAGAGTCGAAAAACAGTCATAAGAAATATGTGTAGTAAAAAAAATATTACTACAGAAAATGTTTCACTCCAGAAAAGGAGACCGAATTCAAATGGTAAGGAAAGGCCAATGAGAAATGTTACTGCTAGAGTAAGAGATAACTCTATGCATGAAAGTAGAAGGAAACAACAGTTTAGGGATATTCGTAAACGAATGTTCCGCAACAGGATAATTGGGAATTTGTTAAAAAATATTAAGAAAGGTCAGCAGAAAGTGGTTTTTTATAAGAGAAAAAAAATAGTTGAGAAAGTTATTGATCAGGCATTTGAAATTAAACGTAAGTTATTTATTTTGACAATCAATAGAATTAGGAAGCTAAACAAGGTAATTTATGATTTCAAAAGAAATAGTAGATGGAAGAGAATAGTTAATCGTAGTAATTTTTGTGAAGTTTTTTCTGGAGAATGGATGCATAGTTCAAGCTCTGAGGCATTTTTTAATGAGGAGAGTTATTTCCAGGATAATGATTTGGTGCATGCAGTTGACACCAGTGGTCGAGCTTATGAAGTGAAAGATGGTTGTCCAGTTGAAAAAGAAAAACTTGTGAGAACAGAGATAGAAGAGGTGTTAGGTAATGAGGTTTTAGGGAGACGTCCTAAGGGTCCTGTGTACACCTGGAAGTGTAGTAGTATTTGCAGTGTACGACAGGATTCCATCAATTTGCTTTGTGATTTTATACGGTCATTTAGTAAGAAAAGTTTGAAGCAGAAAATGAAGTTGTTGCAAGAATTAGATCCTTGCAGAGTGAGAGAAGTGATAGGTTTGCATGGTCATTCACTGGCTTGTCTTTCCAGGAGAGTATGCCAGAGTGTTTTTCATCATTTCAGGATGCTAGCAGTGCATCATAATAAAGTGAGGAAATTAGTTAGAATGTTGTATTATGCTAAGAGTCCAGCAATTATGCTAAAACAATTATGCGCTGCTCTTTTGCATGGTTCTGAAATAGATGTGAAGAATATATGTGAAGAAATTGAGTTTTGTTACTTTGGAAGTAAAGAGGAGAATGTTGAAATTGACCAAGAAGAAGAGAGTAATCTGGAAGATAGTGTACAGGTTTCCAGTACAGATAATTTCCAGAGGGAAATTGCGACGTTTGAGGTGAAATCAAGTGAGAGGCCAAATTTCACTTGTGTGTGTTGTCGACGCACTTATTATAAGAATCAGACTAAGTTAGTGGATTTATATGGAAAAAGTGAAAGGGAAAATAATAGTGAATGGAAGGATTTTACAACATACTTGATGGTAGAAAATTGTTTTGATTTGGGATTGGATCAACGTGTGTGTACTTATTGTTGTAACAAATTAAATCAAAACCAGATGCCTGCTAGAGCAGTTCATAATAATCTGGAATTGGTTGAAATTCCTTCTGAATTGAAGGATTTAAATACTTATGAATCTATTTTGATTCAAAGTATCCATCCCTTTCAGGCTATTGTAAGAATGGAGCCAAAGACAGGGAAATTGCCTCCATCAGATTTACAGAGAGGATTAAAGGGAAGAGTTGTTTATTTGCCTCTAGATTTGAAGAAAAACATTAACACAATTGGAGTAGAAAAAGTGGAAGAGGAACCTCTGGTTATCTTAGTTAATGGGGTTCCGACAAAGAATAAGAAAATATGGCAAGATTTAGTAGATGTTAGGAAAGTCAAAAGGGCAACATTGTATTTGAAAAAATATAATAAATACTATAAAAATGTATATGTTGCAGAAGAGGAAGTAAGTGAGGAAGAGGATAGCGATTTGTGTGCTGGTCAAATTGAGAAAGTAGAACCCTGTACTAGTGAAGAAATATATGAACATTATAGTGTTCATCCTTTGCATTCCAAGGAAGTCATGGGGAATGCTATTGAGTTGTTTCAAATGAAACAAGCGAAAGGGAGTCCCATTAGTGTTTGGGAGGAAAGTTTGGAAGCTCGGTGTTTCCCACAGCTTTTTCCAACAGGTCAGGGAGGAAGATATGATGAGCGACCTCATCAAATTCCTGCTTCTGAATACCGGACTTTGCGATTGTATGCAGGAGATCCTAGGTTTCGACAATGCATTCCTTATTTGTTTCATCTCCTGTTTGAAAGCGATCTGTCTGGACTGTCATATGCAGTGAACCACATCTTGAAAAGTGGTATACACATGCAAAACATCTCGGCAAGTGACTTTATGGATAAAGTCAATGTCCAAGACAGTATTTTGGATTCTCACCTGATTAATCTCATGGCGTGTCAGCGTGGTACTAATGAGTACTGGTACCGTCGTCATGGTGATTTAAAATGTATGCTGAGGAACTTAGGAACTCCCACATGGTTCCTCACTTTGAGCTGTGCTGAGTATGGCTGGGAAGACTTACTTGAATTTCTACGAGAGGCAAATGCTAACGTAGAAAACATCGAATTCAAGACACCCGGAGAACTGTGCTCTTTGGATCCAGTCAATGTATGTAGGTACTTCAATCATAGATTTGAAGGTATGATGTCTTTCATCATGAATAAGAAGAATCCACCTCTTGGAGAGGTGTTGGATTTCTTCTGGAGGAAGGAGTACCAAGCAAGAGGTGCTCCTCATATACATATGTTGCTGTGGATCAAGGATGCACCTAAATTTGGAACGGATGCAGACGACTCAGTGATGAGTTTCATAGAACAGTATTCTACGTGTGCTGTTCCAAACGCAAAGGAGAAAAAAAGCCTAAGAGAAAAAGTTCTACGTTTCCAAAGCCATCGATGTGGAAAGTACTGTCGTCGTAAATTCCGGAACAAAGACAAGTTCTACACCAAATGTCGTTTCGGCTTTCCACGATCGGTGATTTCTAAAGGAAGAGTGAACAGTTTGATGTCTTCGCTGCGACATAATGTGATGAAGAAATCACCTAAAAACACATACAATTTGAAGAGGAACGAAGAGTCTAAGTACATCAACGACTACAACCCGGTGATTTTGTCCATGTGGAATGCTAACATGGATATACAGTTTGTGGCTGATAACTGTATGGCTGTGGCTAGGTATGTGACATCTTACATCACCAAAAAAGAGAAGACAGAATTGAAGGATATGTGGGAGGACATTTCCCATGAAAAGAGCCTCAGCAAGAAGTTGTACAGTTTCAGTCTGAAGATGTTGTCGCATCGAGAAATCGGAGCTTGCGAATGTTCTGACCGGTTGTCTTCAGCAAGTCTCTATGCCAAGTCCAGGAGTATCGTTTGGGCGAGTGTTGGTCTTGCTGCAACGCATAATCGAGTTCTGAAACCTGTGCGGGAAATTGAGTATTTGGCGGAAAAGGAGCCAAACAGTACCGACATTTTGAAGAGCAACATGTTGGATACATATTATCCAAATCGAAGCAGTCACCTCGAGAATGTTTGTCTGTATGAGGTTCTGCAAAATTACATATTCAAGAGGAACATCAAAGAAGATACTGAGAAAGGAGTGTATGCTGTAATAGGAAGTGAGGGATGTCTGGTCAAGCAAAGAAAATGCCACTTGATAAACCATCGAAAATTGAGTGGCGAATCTCCTGAAAAAAAGGAGTTTTTCTATTTAGCACTTTTGCAACTTTTTAAGCCTTGGCGTGCAGAAGAGGAACTGCTTGGAGATTTCCTCTGTTACGAAGACTCTTTCAATGCTGCCAAGGAGACCATAGAATGTCCTGCTTTTCCCAAATATGTAGAAATGTTGAATGTGGAAATTGAGCAGGAAGCAACGATTGCAGCCGAGATTGCCAGAGACAGTTCTCAGGACAGTCAGAGTTCTGCTTCATTGAGTCAGGATCCACTAGGAGGACCTCTTATCGAAAATGAAGCTGCCACTGCTATGAATGAAGTGGAAAGAGCCATGGCACATGCTCAGGAGGATGCGGTTAACTTAGAAGAGTTGGAAAGACAACTCAACGTTGAGCAGAGGAAAATATATGACGAACTTACCATGCAAATTGATCATGGATTAAGTCATGATAAGAAAGAGTGCTCATGTACGTCGTTGAAGCCTGTCCGACTGTACGTGAGTGGAGAAGCGGGAACTGGAAAAAGTTTCCTTATTAAAGCAATTTCATGTTATTTGCAGGAAAGGACAGAGTCATCGCTGTCTTGTGTTGTCACCGCTCCAACTGGACTGGCAGCACATAACATTAAAGGGATTACTTTACATCGTTTACTGATGCTGCCAGTGGAGCATGACAACAAATTAGAATATCACAAGCTATCTGGAGATGCTTGTTTTGAAGTTTCAAGAGTCTTGAGGAAAATGAAACTTCTTATCATTGACGAAGTAAGCATGGTTTCCAATGTTATGCTTGCCTTTGTGCATTTGAGAATGCAAGAAGTTCTCAAAACAGAGTATGATGTGTTATTTGGTGGCAAACACATCATTGTTTTTGGAGATCTTCTGCAGCTGACACCAGTGAAAGGGCAACCTGTGTTCAAAATGCTCACGCATGAAGATACCAGGAAGTGCTTAGGGAGTATTGGCAACGTCAATATATGGTTAAACTTCAATTATGCTGAACTGCATGAAAATATGCGTCAGGCAAAGGATGAAGTTTACAAGACTATTCTACAAGATGTTAGAATTGGAAAAGTGACCGAGCATGGGAAAGAAGCTTTACATGCACGATTACTGACAAATTTATATCCAGACGAAGATGTTGTGCCTGAGAATATTTTTCAGAAAGTTACTGAGAAAAAATCTGGAATATGTTTGATGCCAACTCTTGCAGAATGTGCCAAATTCAACAACAAAATGTTGCATTTAGAAAAGCAAGAGATTGTGAAATTGGAAGCTATTGACAGAGTAGAGCATATGGGATCAACAATTATTTTGTCTGAGAATCTGAAAACAAAATTGGATTCATTAGAGAAGAGTATATCTAAAACTGCTGGTTTTGAAAAGACTCTGAATGTGTGCTTGAACTGCCGTATAATTTTAAGAAGGAATTTACATGTTGAAAGAGGTCTGGTAAATGGATCAATGGGTAATGTTGTTGATTTTGTGAAATACAGAAATAGAGATGGAATTGAATTTTTAAAAATTAAATTTGATGGCATTGAGGAAGTACAGCTAATTGCTCGTTGTTCTGCTAGATTTTTGCTTGTAAAAGACTTATATGTTCGTCGTAAGCAGTTTCCTGTTTGCTTGGCATATGCGGTGACAATCCATAAATCGCAAGGTTTAAGTGTAGACTGTGCATTGGTGAATATTGGCAGTTCTGTGTTCAAGGAGGGTATGGCATATGTGGCATTGTCACGAGTTAGGACTTTATCGGGATTGTACTTGATTGAGTGTGATGTCACAAACATTTGTGCGGATCTAGATTGTGTTAAGGAATACAATAGGTTGAGAAGAGAGTATGCGCCACATTTGCCTCAGTATCCTTTGTTTGAGAAACGTGTGGTAGGCCGGAAACGAAGAAATGTGACCAATACTGGGGAGGTTGTAGCAAAAAGACGAAAAGTTGATGAACCTGAAATTATAAGCAGAAACAAAAAGGATTCTGTTGAAGATGTTGTTGGTTTTCAATTTGAAAACAGTTCTGGTGTCAACTGCTATGCTAATGTAGTGGTTAATGTTGTCTTTTCTCTAGAAACTTTAAAAGAACAGATTGTGGTCAATTCGGATCAAAGATTTTGCAGTTTGTTAAATTCTGTGTTAGAGAAATGTAGCACTGATAGAACAAACATAGAAAGTGTGTCTGAAATTCGAAATCTGTTAGACAGATGTTCAGGCCAAACACAATTCTCTCAAAATAGTCAGCAAGATTGTCAGGAGTTTTTAATGTATATGCTTGATGTATTGCATGATGAAGGTGTAGATGTAGATGACCTGTTTGGGCTTTCTTATCAATGGCAGCATGACTGCGAGAACTGTAGGGTATCAGCTACTACTAGTGTAGACTCAGAAAGATTTATATATTTAACTTTGCCAGACAGTAAATCAGTCTCTTTTAATAAGCTAGTAAAAGCAGCTGATCACAACATGGAGTGTAGCCAATGTAAATCTGAAATGATGTCCACTTTATTTATACGAACATATGGCCAGTATGTCATTTTAATGTTCCAACGATGTAGGCCTGATGGAACAAAATTGACAACTTTAATTAAAAATTTTGTGGCTTCACAGTTGTCAATATCAGGAAGGACTTTTGTAACTGTAGCAATTATATATCATGATGGTCCTTCAATAACATCAGGACATTATACAGCTTATTTAAAGTGTAGAAATGGCTGGTCATTCTGCAATGATTCTGTTTTAATTTTCAAAAAAAAATTGCCATATGACCTTAAAAACTCTTACCTGGTGTTTTTAAAACCAAAATTTTAGGGAAAGAATCTCGGGATGTGCTCTGAGGAATTTCAAGAAGTTCTCATGGCTCCTACACTATTTGGCCTTGAGGATAAGTGTAGTACAGAGACATAACTTTTTACCATAACACTGGACGTTATTGAGAAATACGTGCACTTTGAATGAGTTCAGAAAAACTATTTCTTTTTATAAGCTAATTGAAGCAGCGAATCAAAACATGGAGTAGAGGGAATGTAAGTCTGCAATGCTGTCTACTGTTTTACATTGCTTTGTGATTAAAAGTGATGTAGAGAATTAAATAATTGTACTAGTCATAAAGGTAGTGTAAGTCTGCTTCATAGTAAGCAGTATCAGTGTGATAGGAAATGTAGAACATGATTGAGCAAGAAGGGGAAGATATTACTAGTCCAGGATTGTGTAAATGATCTTCAACATTTTAATTCTGAAAGTTGCGGAAATGCGAAAAGACGGGATTGGCTTACAAGAAATCCAAGAGTTATACATGGCTCTGACACGATTTGGCCTTGTGGAATCGTGTGGTAGAGAGCGAGAAGTCATTTATTGTATGTAACATGTTTTTGAAAACGATGGAGGTTTTTTTTCAGAAAGTGGCGGGTTGAAAGTAATAACAGCACAACAGAGTGTAAGCTGTTCATAGGACATCCTTGGCCGTCATGGAAAGTAAGTTAACTTTAAGGAGTTCTGAATTCTGATTTGTAATGTATGGGTTTTTTAAACACAATCATTTTGATTGTGTTTTTTTTTCCCCGCTGTTATATGATGAATACCTTCAAGTCACTGTTTTAGTGAAATTTGATACATTCTGAGAACAGCAAAAATAAACCATTTAACATGTATAATTAATTCTGTTCTGTTTGCATTTATGATGTACATGTAGAACTGTGTAGGAGGCATGGAGAAGGTGAGGCTTCTGTCAGTGTCAAAGTTGTTGCATACAGTGCTCATATTCTACGTAGTCTTTTATATTTCATTACTTTCACTGTTTCTGACAGATCTAAAAAAAATTTTTTTAAAAGAACAGTAAGTATAAGGGAAGGAAACAGACAGTTATGTTAAAAGAAACACAGCTATAGGGAATAAACTAGGGATACTGTTACCCGCAATCCTCTGCTGATGATGTCACTGAGCATGTCATGAATGATGTAATATGTGACATCATCAGCAGTGGATTACGGGTAATAGTATCTCTAGTTTACTCCCCTATAGCTGTCTTTCTTTTAACATAACTGTCTGTTTCCTTCCCTTATACTTACTGTTCTTTTTTATAAAAAAAAAATTTTGGTTCGCTTCCGGTTCGCGTACCGGGGAGCGAACTGGGAAGCGAACTAAGAGAAATAGAGGTTGGCACAGTTGCAAATATTGTACCAATTTTTTTATAACGGGTAGGTAGTTCTGAAAAGAACTTTTTTTTAAATTGTTTTTGTTGTTTTATATTTTTTTTATTATTTTTCTGAACATTTTTTTACTTTTTTTGAATTTTTCTGAACAGTTTTATATTTTTTTTGTTTTTTTTTCGGAGGGGGCAACGAAAACGATTCATTGTAAAGGGCTCAACAGGAGGAAGAAAACAAAAAAAAGAATTTATTGTTTGGGGAGTTTCGGACAAACATGAGCATGATTGTTAATAGCTCTGTTGATCAGAGTGATGCTACTTTCTGCGTAGCAAATGATTCCACTGCAATGTACGCAGACTTGTTTTACTTCACGAAATCTCGTTTGTATATTTGGCACCATCTCCCTGCCCTCTGGTCCCGTTACTTCCGGTACAACAGATCTTCTGGCCATAATAGGGAGATTATCTAGGTCGTCCTGTTCCTCTTCTTCCTCTTCTTGCTGAATTATAACTTTAGCAGGTGGTCCACTCTTCCTTGGATGTGGTGGAGGTGGTGGGGAAGCACCAGCTGAAGCTAGTAAAGAAGCCATTGCTCACTGGTAACAAAGGGTCTTTCTCTCACAATGATGAAAGTCAGAGTGAGGAAAGAAGGAGGGATTTTCACCATTTGGGAAAAAAAATAGTTCTCAACCAATGAAAAGTGTTCATTTTAGATCATATGACCTAGTCTTACATCATTAGGAAACCGAAAGTGAAATGAACCAATGAAAAGTGTTATTACCAAGTCACATGACCTGCTGTGTTTACGTTACGCGCTTTGCAGGGCCTCCCGGTTTGCTTCCAGAAACCTGTGCTTTGCGACTCGGTAAGCGTACGAGTTCGCTAACGTAGCACGTCATATGACGTATCACGCGACAACGCGAAACGTCATGCGGACGGGAGGCGTCACGATGTTGTTTTCTAACGCGGCAGTTGCGGTAAAGAAACGTTTACCGGCTCGCGGTCTATTTCGCGGCATCAAGGTCAGCTAACGGGAAGCTTCCCGATTCGCGAAGCGGGAACGAAGAAAAAAAAATATTTAAAAAAAAAAATTATTCATAAACATATAAAATATATTTTGGGATTTAAAGAAGAATACATTTTACAGCTACAGATATTAGCTGTTAAAAAACCAATGAAATTCACAGAAAAAACCATAGGTTATAGACCATATATAGTTAGGAATTAGCATTTACAAAACCTTGAAAATTCACTGAAAAAACCATAGGTTATAGACCATATATAGTTAGGAATTAGCATTTAAAAAACCTTATTTTACTCACACAAAACCATTGAAATTCCATATATAGTTAGTTGCACTAACTATATATCGCGCACCCGTAATCCACTGCTGATGATGTCACATATTACATCATTCATGACATGGTCAGTGACATCACTGATGACATCACTGATGACATCTCAAATGACATCACTGATGATATCTCATTTGACATCAATGGTCACATCAATGATGATATCATTAATGTGACAATACAATGCATCTCCTCACACTTTAATATAACCTCTGTTACACCCAGTGTTAAATACAGAGTATAATTTTTGAAACCATTGACACACCAATACTAGTTACTACATACCCACTCACTGATTCCTACGTCTACACACACATTCACTCATTCACCCATACAATCATTCATACATACAATCACTCATCTTTACAACACTATCATATGCACTCATACACCTATACAGACACTCACACTCTGCCACTCATCCATGGAGTTACTCACACACCTAGTCAGTCCTGTAAAGAATCAATCACAGTTCCATTTTCTAATCTACACAGTTAAACATAGAGTACCTTACATTTTAAAACATATACTAACACATACTTACTCTCTTATAGAATCACTGATACAAGTACACATTGATCTGCACAGAGTCACACACCTCCCAGCCAGTCATACACACACTCAGTCTCCCATACAAATACTTGTGCAACCAATCAATAACCCATATAGCTACTTATATAGCTACTGATCAACACATGCAGCAGCTTGCACAACAACAGACATGCTGATGCACACTTTCAGACAGTTTAGTCACTAACCCGTGCATTTAGTAAGACACATTTAATCACTCACTCATACAGTCAATCACGCACCTACTAAAACCTTCATTGAGACACTTATACATCCACTCATTCTTCAATATGTAAAACATATTTAAACTTTACAGAAACACATAATCACTGGATGTTGTCATCAGTGATGTCATTTGAGATGTCATCAGTGATGTCATCAGTGATGTCACTGACCATGTCATGAATGATGTAATATGTGACATCATCAGCAGTGGATTACGGGTGCGCGATATATAGTTAGTGCAACTAACTATATATGGAATTTCAATGGTTTTGTGTGAGTAAAATAAGGTTTTTTAAATGCTAATTCCTAACTATATATGGTCTATAACCTATGGTTTTTTCAGTGAATATATATATATATATATATATATATATATATATATATATATTACCTACTGGCGGTCGCCAGTAGGTATATGTAGTTAGGATTTTTTCTCTATGGGTTTTTTGAAAATTCTATGTCTAATAACTTTGGCGTTTGTGGACTGAATTGGCTGAAATTTTCAGGAAAATGGCACATTTTGTTTCTGAGCAGCCCCTGAAAATTGGGGGGGGTTCGTCCAGGGGGGGTCGAGAAAAAAGGGGGGTCCCAAAACGTGTTTTTAACATTGAGTTTTCCATAGGGCGGTTGGCCTCACTTTTAGCCCGAACGGCTGAATGGATTTGCACGAAACTTGGCAAAATTGTAGGGACTGGTAGCTCGATGTGCCTTTTGTAGGTCTCAATATATGTGCTACAGTGGATTTTGAGAAATTAACGTTTAAAAAAAGATATATATCTGTAACAGCGGACCGGGCAGCGCTCCAGGACGCGTACTTTTCGCGCAATGGAGCTTTGTGAAGCGAAGCTGATTGGTTCTCCGGCGTCTGTCAACATTCCAAACAGTCCGTAGCGGCCGCCATCTTGTCTCTCGGTAGGATCAAGAGACAAGAGGAGGCCAAAGCGAAGGGGCAAATGATCATAAGGGGGAATAGTAGATCCTCGCTGACCCCCTAGGTTTGATGTGGAGGTTTTAAAAGGGCCCCGCGGGGCAAAAAAAAAAATAATAATAATAATCGAACGGCTGAATGGATTTGCACGAAACTTGGCAAAATTGTAGGGACTGGTAGCCCGATGTGCCTTTGCTAGGTCTCAATATATGTGCTTCAGTGGATTTTGAGAAATTAACGTTCAAAAAAAGATATATATCTGTAACAGCGCACCGCTTCGCGTACTTTTCGCGTTACGGAGCTTTGCGAAGCGAAGCTGATTGGCTCTCCGGTGTCTGTAAACATTCCAAACAGTACGTAGCGGCCGCCATCTTGTCTCTCGGTAGGATCGAGAGACAAGAGGAGGCGAAAGCGAAGGGGCAAATGACCATAAGGGGGCATAGTAGATCCTTGCTGACCCCCTAGGTTTGATGTGGAGGTTTTAAAAGGGCCCCGCGGGGCAAAAAAAAAAAATAATAATAATAATCGAACGGCTGAATGGATTTGCACGAAACTTGGTAAAATATTAGGGACTGGTAGCCCGATGTGCCTTTGCTAGGTCTCAATATATGTGCTTCAGTGCATTTTGAGAAATTAACGTTCAAAAACAAGATATATATCTGTAACAGCGCTCCGCTTCGCGGAGATAAAATTATATCTGTATTACCTAGCTGTTGCTAACACCAGTTAGCGACGGCTAGTAGGAGATAGCGACCATCTTGGGCCCCACTTTGCATGTGAGTGATATTTATCACTAATGACATGCAAAGTGGGCATGCCAAGATGTTAGCGACTGGAAACAGTCGCTAACATCGCTATCTCCTATTATCAACTTTTGGAAATATTCGAGATAAGCGCGAATATCTCCAAAAAGTAACAGCTGCCCTGAGCAGTTCTTAGCCATGTTATCCAATGGGAGGTGGATAACATGGCTAAGAGCATTAGCTCGGTAATGCATGAATATCGCTGAGTTTTCAGCGATATTAATGCATTGCGGTCGTTTTTTATCGTATTTGCGATAAACCTTGATAATAGCAAGGTTTATCTGCGATAATTTCTGACGGTAAAAAAATCTTTGCAATGCATCGTTAGGGATAAATATCGCTTAACTTTGGTAATATGCCCCAACGTCTGTTAACGTTCGATTCGAAGGAAATCAGGAAGTGTTGAAAAACATTGTCTGCGCCATCTTGTCTTTTTTCAAATGCCACACTTTTGTCGTGCACGGCAGCCATTTTAGATGCCTTGACAAGACCCACTCTGTGCACGCTGTCGATCCTTAGCATGGCTCCCCACCCTCGCAAGCATCTCACCCAGGCAGTGGTCACCCCCGCTCTCTGTCTTATGCATGGGTAATAAACCTCCCCCCATCTGCGCTGCTCTTCCCTGAGAATCACACCATGTCTGCGCCATCTTGTCTTTTTTCAAATGCCACACTTTTGTCGTGCACGGCAGCCATTTTAGATGCCTTGACCAGACCCACTCTGTGCACGCTGTCGATCCTTAGCATGGCTCCCCACCCTCGCAAGCATCTCACCCAGGCAGTGGTCACCCCCGATCTCTGTCTTATGCATGGGTAATAAACCTCCCCTCATCTGCGCTGCTCTTCCCTGAGAATCACACCCTGTGCCCGCCCGACACCTCCCTTTCGCCCTATTCACTACCGCACCCTCTGACACTCCTTTTCCTCTGTGTCCGATTGTCCAGGCCGGTCCTAGGCTATCAGCTAGCCCTGCAGATGTAGTTTATGGCCACAGCTGTAAAGAATCACCCCTCTTCAAAGGAGTTATAGTAGATCAAGGCCCACACTCGATGAGATCCGTCACAGCAGAAGCGTTGCTATTATCTGAAAACCATCCTGTATTGTGATTGGGGAGGGGACCGAGCGTGAAGCGGAAGATTCCAGGGATGACTCTTTGTACATCAAAGTTTTTACAATTATGTGTCACATTAAAAATATATAGCACTCCGACAAAGTAGTAAGATTATAAAACTTTAATAATTTATAAATATATACAAGAAAACAAAAGTAGTAATAACATATAAACATTTTTAGGGAAAACCAACGAAGTAGCGGTCGGCTGTGCGAATAGTCCCAACGCAGCACAACGTCCAGATTTCCGGCGTGGGGCGTCGCGGGGGGTGGGTCATCAGTAGCAAACTGTTGTGCGAATAGTTCCAAGGCAGCAGAACGCGCCGAAATCTAGATGACACGAAAGTGATGTCTAGTAAGTTGCCACCCAGCAAATAACGGCATGGGGCGTCGCGGGGGGTGGGTCATCAGTAGCAAACTGTTGTGCGAATAGTTCCAAGGCAGCAGAACGATGGCACCAAGGTGATGTCCAGTAAGTTGCCGCACTGGTTTTGGTATCCTACAATGCTGCTTCGAATAACGGCGTGGGGCGCCCCGGGGGAGGCGGTGTGAACGGGCCTCTCCAGGTGGAGTGTCATCTGTTGTAGTGGGGCGCCCCTTTACCGTTTCAGTTGCCATTCCGTCCGTTTTTGGTCCACTGTGTCAAAAGCCGCAATTCAGCTGAGTTGCGCCCACTCTTGCGGTGCAGCGATAGGCGGCTGTCACAGGACTCTCAAAATGGCGGCAGGCTCTTTCCTTTTTGGGCCTGGTCCACTGAAATGGCCCTGGGACACCTTGGAAATCGGACGCTTGTCTGCTAGGTCTTGGACCCCATTCTCGAAAGCGTCCCCTCCGCCTTGAGAATTCATCAAATGTTTTGGGGGCCCCGACTCCTGCAGGCTTCTGGTAGGGAGCGGCTGCCATGATTGCTCGTGGAATGACCACGACGGAGCTACGAGATGGTGGTGCTCTCATGCTGACGCCAGTTTAGTCTGAAACATCCAGAAACAAGGTGGGGCTTTCATCGTTTGGGAAAAAAAAAAGTTTGCATCCAATGAAAAGTGTTGTTTTTAGGTCATATGATCAAGCCTTCCATCATTAGGAAACCAAAAGTAAAATGAACCAATGAAAAGTTTTATAAACAAGTCACATGACCTGTTATGCGGCATAGGGTATAAAATGCGTAGAAAATACGTTGGCACGTGAGGCGGCGTCAGTAGCGGACCGATGTGCGAATAGGCCGAAGGCAATACAACGCGCCAAGATCCGGATGGCACCGAGGTGGTGTCCAGCAAGTTGCAGCACTGGTGTGGCCATCCTACAATGCTGAAAGTCGGCGTGGGGCGCCCCGTTGGCCTGTGAGTTTGCGTCAGTAGCGGACCGATGTGCGTATAGGCCGAAGGCAGCACAAAGCGCCAAGATCCGGATGGCACCGAGGTGGTGTCTAGTAAGTTGCCGCACTGGTGTGGCCATCCTACAATGCTGAAAGTCGGCGTGGGGCGCCCCGTTGGCCTGTGAGATGGCGTCAGTAGCGGACCGATGTGTGAATGGGGCCGAAGGCAGCGCAACAATATTTTCGGAATAGAAGACACCACTAGGCGCTGAGATGCCAAGATCCGGATGGCACCGAGGTGGTGTGTAGCAAGTTGCCGCACTGGTGTGGCCATCCTACAATGCTGAAAGTCAGCGTGGGGCGCCCCGTTGGCCTGTGAGTTTGCGTCAGTAGCGGACCGATGTGCGAATAGGCCGAAGGCAGCACAACGCGCCAAGATCCGGATGGCACCGAGGTGGTGTCTAGTAAGTTGCCGCACTGGTGTGGCCATCCAACAATGCTGAAAGTCGGCGTGGGGTGCCCCGTTGGCCTGTGAGATGGCGTCAGTAGCGGACCGATGTGCGAATAGGCCGAAGGCAGCACAACGCGCCAAGATCCGGATGGCACCGAGGTGGTGTCTAGTAAGTTGCCGCACTGGTTTGGCCATCCAACAATGCTGAAAGTCGGCGTGGGGCGCCCCGTTGGCCTGTGAGATGGCGTCAGTAGCGGACCGATGTGCGAATAGGCCGAAGGCAGCACAACGCGCCAAGATCCGGATGGCACCGAGGTGGTGTCTAGTAAGTTGTCGCACTTCTGTGGCCATCCTACAATGTTGAAAGTCGGCGTGGGGCGCCCCGTTGGCCTGTGAGATGGCGTCAGTAGCGGACCGATGTGCGAATGGGGCCAAAGGCAGCACAACAATATTTTCTGACTGACACCATAAGGCGCTGAGATGCCAAGATCCGGATGGCACCGAGGTGATGTCTAAGTTGCGGACTGATGTGCGAATGGGGCCAAAGGCAGCGTAACAATATTTTCTGTATGGAAGATACCAGTAGGCGTTGAGATGCCAAGATTCGGATGGCACCGAGGTGATGTCTAGCAGGTTGCTGTACTGGTGTGGTCATCCTACAATGCTGAAACTCGGCGTGGGTCGCCCCATTAGCCTGTGAGATGGCGTCAGTAGCGGACCGATGTGCGAATAGGCCGAAGGCAGCACAACGCGCCAAGATCCGGATGTCACCGTGGTGGTTTCATAGTTGAGAGGCACTTCATCTGCAGTGGGGCGCCGAGATCCGGATGGCACCGAGGTGATGTCTAGCAAGTTGCTGTACTGGTGTGGTCATCCTACAATGCTGAAACTCGGCGTGGGTCGCCCCATTAGCCTGTGAGATGGCTGTTCTTTGGATTTGGGCCTGGTCCACTAAAATGGCCCTGGGACACCTTAGAACTCGGACGCTCGATTTTTTTTTCCTTTCCTGTACATGCAAAAAAAGGTAAATGCCCGGTACGTTACACGCTTCATCTGCCACGATGAACTCTCCAGAGGAACCGAAAAAAAATATAGTTGTGGTAACTATACCATGCATCGTCATATGGAGAGGTGGCACCAATTAATTATAGTGCTGCATAAAAGAGAGATTTGGAGGAGAACCCCTGACCTGCTAGTACATTCATCAAAGAAGTGGCACTGAGAGCTTCAGAGGCAAGGGAAACGGTCCCAAATATTTAGAAGAACTTTGGAAAGATTAAAATGACATGTTTAGATTGTGGCAAATTAATTTCATGTGGACAGATGAGTGTTACTCTAATAAATACAGCATATGAACATCATCATAGTCGATGGTTGGTAGAGACATTTTGACTATATCCTGGACCTGCCCGTCCTCGCCCAAAATGGCGCCGGAATAAATGGGACTCGTAACTCCTTGTTGTGTACTGGTTGCAGAACCTTTAAATCACGAGATACGTATGCAGTTTTGAAGCACATGGCGGGCGGGGACGAGAATTGATTGAATATTTCGACATCCCTATTGATATTAAGTTCTGATGTGTTATTGATTACTGTACTGTTGAAAGTTCGAATTAACGTCACCCATGGTACTTGCCCGCAAATGTATATCTAGATAATTTTATTGTAACTGGCCCTGTCGTATTTTAATTATAAAATGTACGTCCACCGATTCCGTAACTGTTAGACACCTTAGTTCTTGCAACCTAATGGCCCGCCCGTTACGTTCCTCTACAGTGTAAATGTCTATTCATCATAAACAATTACAGTTTGCTCTGTGGCAGGCCCACGTGGTTATAGGCTCGTATTTGTATAATGAAATTTTCACAATAAAGGTTTTTAAAAGAAAACATGGTAGTAGTATATACATTGGTAAAGTTTTTAATAATAGTGACTGTTTTAGAATCATTAAAAGGCAAGTGAAATAAAGCAGACCAATTACATGAAGGGTAAAAGGTATAATACGAAGGAACGCAGTAAAGATAAATGGTCAAGGGCTGTTGTGTTTTCTATTCCTGCAACATAAAGTGATCGATAAGAATCTCATATTCAGGCGTATCGGCGACTAAGACAGCAGGTCGACCCTCTTTTGCTCAACGGCTCCGTCATGGGACGAAGAAACTCTCTTTTTCTCGAAAAAATAATATATTTTACTTGCAGGACAGTTGTAAAATTTCCAGGAAAGTACATTAGCCTGGAACATTATAACATATATTTAAGAAAAAATAATGTTCGGAAGTAATGAAAAGCGTAATTTTTAGGTCATATGACCAAGCCTTTCATCATTACAATAAGAAAAGTAAAATGAACCAATGAAAAGTTTTATTAACAAGTCACATGACTTGTTATGCTTACGTTACGCGCTGCGCGCCCCGGATGACTTCCGGATGCGCTAACGCGGCGCGTCATATGACGCATTACGCGACAACGCAGGTACAGAATATAGTCAAAATGTCTCCACCAACCAGCGGTCGGAACACAACCCCTTTCAGCAGGCTAAATAGTTCTGTTAAATGACAACAGAAGGGACAGGCAACAAGAACCATCAGTCAAAGAGGGGAGGGCTAGTTCTTCTCTACCGGGTTACATTGGGGCGCTACCGGAACTGATCGAATTGGTAGTCTACAGTGTTTCTGGTTGTTTCAGACTGAAGCTGGGGTTAGCATCAGAGCAGCACCATTTCGTAGCTCCGTCGTGGTCATTCCGCAACCAATCATGGCAGCAGTTCTTTATCGTTATTTTGGGCGGGGTGGGTGGCGGAGCCGAGCTGTTTTGCAGCCATCATTGTGTGGAGTTCAGTTCATCTCACTAGTTTTGTATTTGTCATGAGGGGTTGTTCCTAATGTTTCTATTTTAGCGAGGTCAAAAAGAGATCCCATTAGTGGCCTACTGATTTTGCTCGATTCCTTTTCTTTTTTTTTACACGATTTTTCGTTATCTGCAAAGACTAAACAGAGTATTGCGACTCTGTGTTTGTTTGTAAATAGAGAATGAACCAAAGAGAACTAATTCTAAAACAGTAAATACTTGGATAACAATCAATCAAATGGAGAGAGAAGCAGGCACGACGGATTACAACGGGGGCAAAGGCCTGCGTTAACTACCTTTCACTATCTGCAAAGAGAGAGTACTCCTAATAGAAATGAGGGGGGGGGGGCACCATTCAAAGCAGATCAGTGTGCATAAACACGAAAATGTTTTCACTTACCACGTACTTGACATTCGACAGCTTATGATATTTGCTATTAAAAAACCATTGAAATTCACTGAAAAAACCATAGGTTATAGACCATATATAGTTAGGAATTAGCATTTAAAAAACCTTGAAAATTCACTGAAAAAACCATAGGTTATAGACCATATATAGTTAGGAATTAGCATTTAAAAAACCTTATTTTACTCACACAAAACCATTGAAATTCCATATATAGTTAGTTGCACTAACTATATATCGCGCACCTGCAATCCACTGCTGATCATGTCACATATTACATCATTCATGACATGGTCAGTGACATCACTGATGACATCACTGATGACATCTCAAATGACATCACTGATGACATCACTGATGACATCTCATTTGACATCATTCTTGTGCTAATACGATAAACCTCTTCAGACTCTAATATAACCTTAACTCAGTGTATACAGACACTCACACACTGCCACTCATCCATGGAGTTACTCACACACCCAGTCAGTCATGCAAAGAAACAATCTCACCTCCATTTCTTCAACTATACAGTTAAATACACCTTACTTATTGAAACATATACTAACACATATTTACTCTCTTATACAATCCCTGATACAAGTTCACAATGATCGATACAACCACTCACTCATTCAGTGGCTCTCATGCACAGTTATTTATATATGCCAACTCTCACATGTACTGTGTTTTACATATGTACTTACTATGACATGTAGCATTGAGATATCCATTCACTCATCAATACACTCATGCACACAGTCAACTGCCCATGTAGCTGTTTCCACATGCACTCTTGAACTCATACACCTAGTGAATAAACTGCTCACACATCTATGCATAGAGTCACACACCTTCCAGCCACCCCCACACAAACTCAATCTCCCATAGAAATACTTGGGCAACCAATTAATAACACATATAGCCTCTCGTATAGCTAATGATCAACACATGCAGCAGTTTACAGAACAACAGACATAATGATGCACAAATTAAGACAGTTTAGTCACTAACCCATGCATTCAGTGAGACACATTTAATCACTCACTCATACAGTCAGTCACGCACCTACTAAATCCTTCATCCAGACACTTATATATCCACTCATTCTTCAATATGTAAGACATATTTTAACTTTACAGAAACATACAGTCACTGGATGTTGTCATCAGTGATGTCATCAGTGATGTCATTTGAGATGTCATCAGTGATGTCATCAGTGATGTCACTGACCATGTCATGAATGATGTAATAAGTGACATGATCAGCAGTGGATTGCGGGTGCGCGATATATAGTTAGTGCAACTAACTATATATGGAATTTCAATGGTTTTGTGTGAGTAAAATAAGGTTTTTTAAATGCTAATTCCTAACTATATATGGTCTATAACCTATGGTTTTTTCAGTGAATTTTCAAGGTTTTGTAAATGCTAATTCCTAACTATATATGGTCTATAACCTATGGTTTTTTCAGTGAATATATATATATATATATATATATATATATATATATATCGCTCCAAAATCCTCCAGCCTGCTGCACTCTGGAGAGGGTGCTCCTTTAGCGGGGGTGTCCCCGCCGACGAAATAACTGCTCCCAGATTCTTTCAACGTTCTTTCAACGAACAAGAAAACAGCACTCACAGGGGGGGGGGGGTTGTGCCAATGATTCTTTATTGGCAACCCTAGCACAGACAAGACGCGTTTCGGCGCTTAGCCTTTGTCAATTGTGGTTCAGAACGCGCCGCCATTGCAATTAAATAAATTTCCCTAGGTCATTGCATGTCAATCATAGGCATAGAAAGAAGACTGCTAGGTTACAAACCCATCGCCATTTTGAAAGGTGCATTGCACCATAAACATGAAAAAAGAAAATGAATACATTCTTAAATCATAGTCTTCACTCTAAATGTAGTACTTAACTGGTATCAGCCTATTAACTACAGATTTCATCATCCTTTCATCTCGTCCTGGATGGGCAATGCAATAAACACAATTAATACAGCCCCTAGATGGGCAAACTCCTATTTATATGCATGCTAGACCAAAAATTCATCATCAATTTATCTGTTCAAAAAGACTACTCATAATAAAATCGGTTACTCAAACATTTTCAAGAACAATCTAATCAACAGCCAATCAATCCAATATTAATAAACATTGTTACAGGTATATGCCTATTACACCAAATGGACCGCTAATTCTTCATGTGTATTTAAACCAGTTGGGCTCTTACTTTGTAAGTCTATTATGTAGCGTGATTCTAAAGGCCTTAGTTTCTGCAAACGATCACCTCCTCTGGAGGGTGCAGGCACGCTATCCAGACAAAAATAGGCCAATAGATCCCTATTGTGCCCATGCATTTTGTTAAAATGTCTGGCGACAGGATAAGAGTCATCGATATTATTGATAGCACGCATATGTTCCAATATGCGTAACTTCACAGGGTTAATCGTGCTACCAATATACCGTAGCCCACAAGGACACACCAGACAATAGATGACATATGGCGTAGTGCTGTCCATAGTTTTTTACAAACTAGACAAATCAGGTTTTATGAACATAACAAAATGTTAATAGAGTTTCTAACATTTAGTTTAAATAACAACATCTTTGTGTTCAATGTACAGCTATACAGGCAAATGTCGGGTGTGGCTATGGGTTCCTGCTCCGCCCCCAGCTACGCGAACCTTTGCGTTGGCTGGTGGGAGGAGCAGGTAGCCTGGGCCAATACCAATGCTATGTGGAACAACAGAATTAAAGCGTGGCATCGATATATATCGATGATCTCTTTATTATATTTGAGGGGTCCATAGCAGAAGCGACCACATATGTTAATGTGCTTAACGATAACAGTGTCAACTTGAGATTCAGTGGAGAGATAAGTGAGTGTAGTGTAAATTACCTCGATTTAACTGTGTACATTGAGGGAGGACAATTACAAACCAAATTGTTCCGTAAAACCACTGCAGCGAATTCCACTCTGTATGCCACGAGTAGTCATTCTAAACAACTTATAAAGAGTTTCCCCTATGGGGAACTCTTGAGATTAAAGAGAAATAACTCGACTGAATAGGAATTTCGGAAATCTGCTAAACTTTGTATGGATCGTTTTAGAGTGCATGGATACAATGAGGGGGTACTAACACAGGCCTTAACAAGAGTGAACAATCGGCCCAGATCTGAACTACTAAAACCTAAGCAGAAAGTGAATACAGACCAGGGAACCTTTAAATTAATTACGACTTTCTCAGACAATGCAGGACAAGTGAGAAAGATACTTCGTAAGAATTGGAATATCCTACTTACGGACAACATAATAAAAGATGATTTACCATCCAATCCCTTGGTGACATTCCGCAAAGCTAGGGCTTTGAAAGATCATTTAGTCCATAGCCACCATTCGACCAAAACCAGTGTCCCTAGTCAAATACCACTGAATGGCTTTTATCCCTGTGGCCGATGTAAGGCCTGTAAAATAAGCAAAAGGACCTTAACATACAAAATACCAGGTCTCAAATTCCCCCAAATAATCAATAAGTTTTTGACCTGCACTACGCCATATGTCATCTATTGTCTGGTGTGTCCTTGTGGGCTACGGTATATTGGTAGCACGATTAACCCTGTGAAGTTACGCATATTGGAACATATGCGTGCTATCAATAATAGCGATGAATCTTATCCTGTCGCCAGACATTTTAACAAAATGCATGGGCACAATAGGGATCTATTGGCCTATTTTTGTCTGGATAGCGTGCCTGCACCCCCCAGAAGAGGTGATCATTTGCAGAAACTAAGGCGTTTAGAATCACGCTACATAATAGACTTACAAAGTAAGAGCCCAACTGGATTAAATACACATGAAGAATTAGCGGTCCATTTGGGGTAATAGGCATATACCTGTAACAATGTTTATTAATATTGGATTGATTGGCTGTTGATTAGATTGTTCTTGAAAATGTTTGAGTAACCAATTTTATTATGAGTAGTCTTTTTGAACTGAGAAATTGATGATGAATTTTTGGTCTAGCATGCATATAAATAGGAGTTTGCCCATATAGGGGCTGTATTAATTGTGCTTATTGCATTGACCATCCAGGGCGAGATGAAAGGATGATGAAATCTGTAGTTAATAGGCTGATATGCTGACGACACTCAGCTGGTGGTAACGCTCTCCCACCCCAAGCTAGAGCCTTCCAATCTCCATGACTGCCTCTCCAATATCCATCAATGGATGAGTGACTCAGCTCTGAAATTGAATGGATCGAAAACAGAGATCCTGCTCCTAGGACGCAAAGCACTGACCCTCCCCCCCAACATCTGGCCCGCTTGTATGGGTGAACCCCCTACCCCCAAGACGGAGGTTAAGAGTCTGGGAGTATGGCTGGAGACAGATCTCACCTTTAGAACACAGGCAAGAAAAACGGCCGGCATCTGCTATGGCCTACTCAGATCATGTAGAAAGGTGCTCCCCCTATTACCATTCCAGTCCCGACTCCTGCTGATTCAAGGCCTAATTTTATCAAGGCTAGACTACAGCAACGCCATTTACCTCGGAGCACCGGAATCCACTCTCCAAACACTGCAAAAGTCCCAGAATGCCGCAGCCCGATTACTCACGAACACCCCAGCCACAACCTCAGCCAAACCCGCACTGAGGAAACTACACTGGCTCCCAATTAGGGAAAGAGTAACTTTTAAAGCCCTCTGCCTGGCCCATAAGGTCTTGCACAACGCTGGCCCCCCAATCCTCAACAACTGGATCATACCCTACAGACCAGCGAGAGCCCTTCGGTCAGAACATGGAAACCTTATCACGATCCCTAAGGGGAAGAAGGCCCGCGCAGGCGGCCGTCGCTTCTCAGTCAACACAGCAAAAAAATGGAACGCGCTCCCCCCGAATCTCAGAGCAGAACCAAACCTCCTACGATTCAGGAAGTCCCTTAAAACCCTACTCTTTCCCTGATTCGTCAACATCCTCTCCCCTTAGGAGGCCTAGGTTCAGCGCTGGGATACCCACGGGTGACTACGCGCTCTATAAAAACCTAAAATAAAAATAAAATAGATACCAGTTAAGTACTACATTTAGAGTGAAGACTGTGATTTAAGAATGTATTCATTTTCTTTTTTCATGTTTATGGTGCAATGCACCTTTCAAAATGGCGATGGGTTTGTAACCTTGCAGTCTTCTTTCTATGCCTATGATTGACACGCAATGACCTAGGGAAATTTATTTAATTGCAATGGCGGCGCGTTCTGAACCACAATTGACAAAGGCTAAGCGCTGAAACGCGTCTTGTCTGTGCTAGGGTTGCCAATAAAGAATCATTGGCACAAAACACCCCCCCTGCGAGTGCTGTTTTCTTGTTTGTTGAAAGAATCTGGGAGGAGTTTTATATATATATATATATATATATATATAAATATATAAATATATATATATATATATGTATATATATATATATATATATATATATATACACTCCACCTTGGCCAGTCAGAGCAATGCTGCTGTCGTGAGCGGTCCAGGTAAGGTCACTGGCCAACCTTAAAATTCTCTCCAAATACCTCTCGCATTAAGAAGCAGACCTGGACACCCAGCGTATGCAGTAAATCCTTTATTCTTGACAGGAAAAAGTTGACGCGTTTCACCTTTACGGCTTGTGTGAGGAATTTGATTTGTTATTAACGTGTATATATGTGTAAATTGAGAGGGAAACTGTGCCATTCTTTGGTTCCGCTGCAAGCACTGAAGTAGAGAGATTCTTTATAAGACTATCTGATGTGTGAGTGGCATTCTTCTTAATCTACCAATCAGTTTGAGAGGTGAGTTGATAACTTGTAAGGGAATGTATGTGATGCATTTTATTTTTAGTAAGAGTAATGTGTTTATCCTTCTAAAGTTTTTAGAATCATATTTTGAGTTTGTCTGCATTTGGATAACTATTGTGATAAAATCATTTGGTAAGTTAATATGTTTAGTGAGTCACATTTGTGCAATAAAGTGCAGTACTAAAAACTTTAAAATGTGTGTAGTCACTTTTTTTAGTTGTAGAGTAGTTAATAGTGTTGCTTGCTTAGAATTAGACTTGTGTTCTAAATCTACAATTTTGTAGTCAGTATACATACACTGCTGCATACACTCTTGGGCAGATTTACAAGCTCCTTGCGCCTCTTTGTTGTTTTATTGTGTTACATTTTTTAGGTAATTATGGCAAAAATAATGCAGCAAATTGTAAATGTACCTGCAAAATGAGTCATGGTTGTCCACTGAAATGTAGTAGTTATATACATGGAATATGTGGAGTCACTTCACCATTTTTGTGTAGTTAATATGTTATGGTAAAATGTATGGCCTTATATTTCTTGTCTGTGTACATTAAGTGATTATACGTGCCCCTTTTTCCATAATCTCCCTCTCTCTCCTCACAGTCTACCTCCCTCTGCTTGTACTGTCTCCTCTCTTCTGGTATTCTCCCTCTTTACTTATTCTCACTTTTTTCTCCTCATAGTGCTGCTTGTCCTCATAGTCCCCCCTTTCCTCATATATCCCCTCTGTCCTCATTGTTTTCTCTGTCTCCTAATATTTTCCCTTCTTTTTATACTCTTTCTTCTGTCCTCTTACTTCTCCCTTTCTTATCATACCTCCCTCTTAACAATTCCCCAGTCAGTATACATACACTGCTGCATACACTCTTGGGCAGATTTACAAGCCCCTTCCGCCTCTTTGTTGTTCTATTGTGCCACATTTTTGATGTAATGTTGGCAAAAATAATGCAGGATATTGGAAATGTATTTAGAAAATGAGTCAAGGTTGTGCACTGAAATGTAGTAGTTGTATACATTGAATGTGTGCAGTCACATAACCGTTTTAATGTAGTTAATGTGTTTTGGTACAATGTATTGTCTCATACTTTTTTTACTAGAATCACACTGAGCGTCTGTGTACATTAAGGAATTATACTTGCCCCTTTTTTCATAATCTCCCCCTCTCTCCTCACAGTCTACCTCTCTCTCCTTATACTGTCTGCTCTCTTCTGATATCCCCCCTCTTTCCTTATTCTCATTTCTCTCTCCTTATAGTGCTCCTTGTCCTCATAGTCCCCCCTGTCCTCATATTCTCCCTCTGTCCTCATTGTCGCCTCTGTCTCCTAATACACTCCCTTCTTTTTATACTCCCGCCTCTGTCCTCTTACTCCTCCCTCTCTCATCATACCTGCCTCTTAACGATTCCCCAGTCAGTATACATACACTGCTGCATACACTCTTGGGCAGATTTACAAGCCCCTTCCGCCTCTTGTTGTTCTATTGTGTCACATTTTTTATGTAATGTTGGCAAAAATAATGCAGCAAATTGGAAACGTATTTGCAAAATGAGTCCGGGTTGTCCACTGAAATGTAGTAGTTATATACATGGAATGTGTGCAGTCAATTAACTATTTTAGTGTGGTAAATGTGTTTTGGTAAAATGTATTGTCTCATATTTTTTGCTTAGAATCGCACTGAGCGTCTGTGTACATTAAGGAATTGTACTTGCTCCTTTTTCCATAATCTCCCCCCTCTCTCCTCACAGTCTACCTCTCTCTGCTTATACTGTCTCCTCTTTTCTGATATTTCCCCTCTTTCCTTATTCTCACTTCTCTCTCCTCATAGTGCTCCTTGTCATTATTGTCCTGTCTGTCCTCATATATCCCCTCGGTGCTCATTGTCTCCTCCGTCTGCTAATACTCTCCCAGCTTTTTATACTCCCTCCTCTGTCCTCTTTCTCCTCCCGCTCTCATCATACCTCCCTCTTAACAATTCCCCAGTCAGTATAGATACACTGCTGTATAGACTCTTGGGCAGATTTACAAGCCCCTTGTGTCTCTTTGTTGTTCTATTGTATAACTTTTTGGATATAATGTTGGCAAAAATAATGCAGCAAATTGGAAATGTATTTGCAAAATGAGTCAGGGTTGTCAACTGAAATGTAGTAGTTATATAGATGGAATGTGTGCAGTCACTTAACCGTTTTAGTGTGGTGAATGTGTTTTGGTAAAATGTATGGTGTCATACTTTTTTGTGTAGAATCACACTGAGTGTCTGTGTACATTAAGGAATTATACTTGCCCTTTTTTCCATAATCTCCCCCTCTCTCCTCACAGTCTACCTCTCTCTCCTTATACTGTCTCCTGTCTTCTGATATTCCCCTTCGTTCCTTATTCTCACTTCTCTCTCCTCATAGTACTCCTTGTCTTCATAGTCCCCCCTGTCTTCATATTCCCCCTCTGTCCTCAATGTCTCCTCTATCTCCTAATACTCTCCCTTCTTTTTATACTCCCTCCACTGTTGTCTTACTCCTCCCTTTGTCATCATACCTCCCTGTTAACAATTTCCCAGTCAGCATACACACACTGCTGCATACACTCTTGGGCAGATTTACAAGCCGCTTGCGTCTCTTTGTTGTTCCATTGTATAACTTTTTGGACGTAATGTTGACAAAAATAATGCAGCAAATTCGAAATGTATTTGCAAAATGAGTCAGGGTTGTCAACTGAAATGTAGTAGTTATATACATGAAATGTGTGCAGTCACTCAACCGTTTTAGTGTGGTAATTGTGTTTAGGTAAAATGTATGGTGTCATATTTTCTGTCTAGAATCACACTGAGTGTCTGTGTAGATTAAGGAATTTTACTTGCCCCTTTTCCCATAATCTCCCCCTCTCTCCTCACAGTCTACCTCTCTCTCCTTATACTGTCTCCTGTCTTCTGATATTCCCCCTCTTTCCTTATTCTCACTTCTCTCTCCTCATAGTACTCCTCGTCTTCATAGTCCCCCCTGTCTTCATATTCCCCCTCTCTCCTCATTGTCTCCTCTATCTCCTAATACTCTCCCTTCTTTTTATACTCACTCCTCTGTTGTCTTACTCCTCTCTTTGTCATCATACCTCCCTGTTAACAATTTCCCAGTCATTATACATAAACTGCTGCATACACTCTTGGGAAGATTGGCGCCTCTTTGTTGTTTATTGTGTCACATTTTTGATGTCATTTTGGCAAAAATAATGCAGGAAATTGGAAATGTATTTGGAAAATGAGTCAAGGTTGTGCACTGAAATGTAGAAGTTATATACATTGAATGTGTGGTCAGTTAACTGTTTTAGTGTAGTTAATGTGTTTTGGTAAAATGTATGGTCTCATTTATTTTTGTCTTGAATCACACTGAGTATCTGTGTACATTAAGGAATTATACTTGCCCCTTTTTCCATAATCTCCCCCTCTCTCCTCACAGTCTACCTCTCTCTCCTTATACTGTCTCCTCTCTTCTGATATTCCCCCTCTTTCCTTATTCTCACTTCTCTCTCCTCATAGTACTCCTCGTCTTCATAGTCCCCCCTGTCTTCATATTCCCCCTCTCTCCTCATTGTCTCCTCTATCTCCTAATACTCTCCCTTCTTTTTATACTCACTCCTCTGTTGTCTTACTCCTCCCTTTGTCATCATACCTCCCTGTTAACAATTTCCCAGTCATTATACATAAACTGCTGCATACACTCTTGGGAAGATTGGCGCCTCTTTGTTGTTTATTGTGTCACATTTTTGATGTAATTTTGGCAAAAATAATGCAGGAAATTGGAAATGTATTTGGAAAATGAGTCAAGGTTGTGCACTGAAATGTAGTGGTTATATACATTGAATGTGTGGTCAGTTAACTGTTTTAGTGTAGTTAATGTGTTTTGGTAAAATGTATGGTCTCATTTATTTTTGTCTTGAAGCACACTGAGTACCTGTGTACATTAAGGAATTATACTCGCCCCTTTTTCCATAATCTCCCCCCTCTCTCCTCACAGTCTACCTCTTTCTGCTTATACTGTCTCCTCTTTTCTGATATTTCCCCTCTTTCCTTATTCTCACTTCTCTCTCCTCATAGTGCTCCTTGTCATTATTGTCCTGTCTGTCCTCATATATCCCCTCGGTGCTCATTGTCTCCTCCGTCTCCTAATACTCTCCCAGCTTTTTATACTCCCTCCTCTGTCCTCTTTCTCCTCCCGCTCTCATCATACCTCCCTCTTAACAATTCCCCAGTCAGTATAGATACACTGCTGTATAGACTCTTGGGCAGATTTACAAGCCCCTTGTGTCTCTTTGTTGTTCTATTGTATAACTTTTTGGACATAATGTTGGCAAAAATAATGCAGCAAATTGGAAATGTATTTGCAAAATGAGTCAGGGTTGTCAACTGAAATGTAGTAGTTATATAGATGGAATGTGTGCAGTCACTTAACCATTTTAGTGTGGTGAATGTGTTTTGGTAAAATGTATGGTGTCATACTTTTTTGTGTAGAATCACACTGAGTGTCTGTGTACATTAAGGAATTATACTTGCCCTTTTTTCCATAATCTCCCCCTCTCTCCTCACAGTCTACCTCTCTCTCCTTATACTGTCTCCTGTCTTCTGATATTCCCCTTCGTTCCTTATTCTCACTTCTCTCTCCTCATAGTACTCCTTGTCTTCATAGTCCCCCCTGTCTTCATATTCCCCCTCTGTCCTCAATGTCTCCTCTATCTCCTAATACTCTCCCTTCTTTTTATACTCCCTCTACTGTTGTCTTACTCCTCCCTTTGTCATCATACCTCCCTGTTAACAATTTCCCAGTCATTATACACACACTGCTGCATACACTCTTGGGCAGATTTACAAGCCGCTTGCGTCTCTTTGTTGTTCCATTGTATAACTTTTTGGACGTAATATTGACAAAAATAATGCAGCAAATTCGAAATGTATTTGCAAAATGAGTCAGGGTTGTCAACTGAAATGTAGTAGTTATATACATGGAATGTGTGCAGTCACTCAACCGTTTTAGTGTGGTAATTGTGTTTAGGTAAAATGTATGGTGTCATATTTTCTGTCTAGAATCACACTGAGTGTCTGTGTACATTAAGGAATTTTACTTGCCCCTTTTCCCATAATCTCCCCCTCTCTCCTCACAGTCTACCTCTCTCTCCTTATACTGTCTCCTGTCTTCTGATATTCCCCCTCTTTCCTTATTCTCACTTCTCTCTCCTCATAGTACTCCTCGTCTTCATAGTCCCCTCGTCTTCATATTCCCCCTCTCTCCTCTTTGTCTCCTCTATCTCCTAATACTCTCCCTTCTTTTTATACTCACTCCTCTGTTGTCTTACTCCTCCCTTTGTCATCATACCTCCCTGTTAACAATTTCCCAGTCATTATACATAAACTGCTGCATACACTCTTGGGAAGATTGGCGCCTCTTTGTTGTTTATTGTGTCACATTTTTGATGTAATTTTGGCAAAAATAATGCAGGAAATTGGAAATGTATTTGGAAAATGAGTCAAGGTTGTGCACTGAAATGTAGTAGTTATATACATTGAATGTGTGGTCAGTTAACTGTTTTAGTGTAGTTAATGTGTTTTGGTAAAATGTATGGTCTCATTTATTTTTGTCTTGAATCACACTGAGTATCTGTGTACATTAAGGAATTATACTTGCCCCTTTTTCCATAATCTCCCCCTCTCTCCTCACAGTCTACCTCTCTCTCCTTATACTGTCTCCTCTCTTCTGATATTCCCCCTCTTTCCTTATTCTCACTTCTCTCTCCTCATAGTACTCCTCGTCTTCATAGTCCCCCCTGTCTTCATATTCCCCCTCTCTCCTCATTGTCTCCTCTATCTCCTAATACTCTCCCTTCTTTTTATACTCACTCCTCTGTTGTCTTACTCCTCCCTTTGTCATCATACCTCCCTGTTAACAATTTCCCAGTCATTATACATAAACTGCTGCATACACTCTTGGGAAGATTGGCGCCTCTTTGTTGTTTATTGTGTCACATTTTTGATGTAATTTTGGCAAACATAATGCAGGAAATTGGAAATGTATTTGGAAAATGAGTCAAAGTTGTGCACTGAAATGTAGTAGTTATATACATTGAATGTGTGGTCAGTTAACTGTTTTAGTGTAGTTAATGTGTTTTGGTAAAATGTATGGTCTCATTTATTTTTGTCTTGAATCACACTGAGTATCTGTGTACATTAAGGAATTATACTTGCCCCTTTTTCCATAATCTCCCCCTCTCTCCTCACAGTCTACCTCTCTCTCCTTATACTGTCTCCTCTCTTCTGATATTCCCCCTCTTTCCTTATTCTCACTTCTCTCTCCGTATAGTGCTCCTTGTCCTCATAGTCCCCCCTGTTCTCATATTCCCCCTCTGTCCTCATTGTCTCCTCTGTCTCCTAATACTCTCTCTTCTTTTTATACTCCCTCCTCTGTCCTCTTACTGCTCCCTCACTCATCATATCTCTCTCTTAACAATACCCCAGTGAGTATACATACATTGCTGCATACACTCTAGGGCAGTTTTACAAGTCCCTTGTGTCTCTTTGTTGTTCCATTGTGTTTATTTTTGGATGTAGTGTTGGCAAAAATAATGTAGCAAATCGAATACGTATTTGCAAAATTAATCAGGGTTGTCCAGTGAAATGTAGTAGTTATATACATGGAATGTGTACAGTTACTTAACCGTTTTAGAGTAGTAAATTTGTTTTGGTAAAATGCATGGTCTCATTTTTTTTGTCTAGAATCACACTGTGATTGTTCGTGTACATTAAGGAATTATAATCTCCTCTTGTTCCATATGTGTCCCCTTCTCTTCTCACAGTCTCCCTCTCTCTGCTCATACTGTCCCTTCTCTCCTGATATTCCCCCTCTTTCCTTATTCTCAGTTTACTCTCCTCATAGTGCTCTTTGTCTTCATACTTCCCCTTGTCCTCATATTCCCCTTTCTGTCCTGTTACTCCTCCCTTTCTACTTATATTCCCCATTGTCCTCGTAGCCCCCCTGTCTGTGCTCATACTCGCCTCTTTTTCCATATTGTCCCCTCTCTTCACACTCCCTCTCTCTCTCCTCATACTCTTTCTTCTCTCCTCATACCCCCCTTTTTCCTGTTACTCCACCCTCTCTCTTCATTTGCCTCCCTTTCCTCATACTCTGTCTTCTCATTATACTCTCCCGTATTTCCTGATACTTCTCCCTTTTTCCTCATACACATCACTGTCTACTTATACACATCTGTGTATTTTTATACTCCTCTCTATTTCTTCATTCTCACTCCTCTCTCTTCATATTCTTCTCTGTTTCCTCATACTGCTTGTGTGTCCTCATACGCTGAAGCACTTATAAATTCAATCAGTATTGGTGCAGTGACTTAGGGTTTAGCAGATTAACTGTTTAATTTTTTTTATAATGTTCTACATATATTTTATTACAGATTTTATTTATCAACAGTAAAAGAAATTCATCATGCCTTCAAAAAGAGAAAAGAGGAAACAACGTAATAAAGGTTATTATTTAAAGAGAAGTCATCCACAAGATTTATCTGAACAACAATGTGTGAACAAAAAGAAAAAAAGTTCTGGTAAGAGAACGAAGATATTTCAAATACAAGGAGTAGTGTGCATAATGTTAAAAATACAAATTGTGTATCTGCAACTAAAAATAAAAGGAAGAGAAAAGAGAACAACCATAGGAATTCTTCTTCGAAGCCGAGATCACATTGGAGGAAGTTACTTTAGCCCTATCACTTTTATCCTCTGGTAAAGCAGCAGGCCCTGACAAGCTGCCAATTGAAATCTATAAAACCCTTAGCTTTCAACTAAGCCCCCTACTACTGGATCTATTTTTGGGTGTTCAGTACAATGGCATTCCTCCATGTTCCTGGGATGAGGCTAGCATTATAGTTTTTCCTAAAAAGGGAAATGCACCCGAGCAGTTGACGTCGTATCGCCCCATTTCATTGTTAAATTCGGACTCCAAATTATATGCCAAAGTGTTGGCTCTCAGACTCAGCGGGATCATTGGGCACCTGGTTTCTCCATGGCAGCATGGCTTCGTCCCCGGTAAAGGGACCACCGATCACATTCCCTATTCGATGCCATGTCTGTCGCGGGGGGCCAGATGTCTATGATCCTGCTTGACGCTGAGAAAGCCTTTTATCGTGTTTCGTGGAACTTCTTGTGGGTTGCCATGACACGACTTAATTTCGGCCCTAAATTTCTTACATCGATAAAATCTATGTACCATCAACCCAAAGCAAGAATATCATTATTAGGTTTGGAATCCGGTCCTATTAACATTACAAGAGGCACAAGACAAGGGTGTCCATGCTCACCGCTACTTTTTGCCCTTTATATTAACCCTCTTATTTTAAAATTGTTCGAAAATAAAAATATCAAGCCAATCCTATGTAACCAATACGAAACGAAAGTTTTGGCATACGCTGATGACATCGCGGTATTAACAACTCACCCGATAGAAGCGCTGTACGAAATTGAACAACTCTCCCTGCAATTTGGCAGCTGTTCGGGTTATTCTCTGAATAGGGGGAAACCATTGTACTGAGCACAGACAACACTGTATGCTTGGATACAAGAAGAGCTAAAACTGCTACATACCTGGGCGTGATTTTATCCACTAATACTAAGACATTAGTTAAAACCAATTTTGATCCACTTATAGACAAGATTAAGACAGATCTGGAAAGGGTAAATGGTTTACATCTTTCTATCATTGGAAGGGTGAACTACTTGAAAATGAATATATTACCGAGATGCCTATATCTTTTTCGATCTATCCCTCTAATAGTAGATCCTAAGCTAATTATGTTAATTAACAAACTCATTTCTAAATTTGTTTGGCAGCAATGGAAAATTAGACGGTCACTGACTTATCTATCCATTCCGCTCAATAGAGGTGGGCTTACAGCACCGAATATTATCCTGTATCATTGGGCAGCCTTTTTAAAACATTTAAAACCAATGATTCTAGAATTACTGTCTATTTCTGATACTACTAACACAACAATCCCTATAATATATGAATTAGTACTTGGGCACAGTGCTTAATTTGTAAAATATTAAGTCCAGGTGCTCAAATTTTTGTAGGAGGCCACACCCACGCCCCTGGCTCCGCCCACTTCCTCTGCTGGCTCCACCCATTTCTTCCACTGGCTCCACCCACCTATTTCCCTGCATCCAAAGTGGTATTGGCTAACAATTAAAGACTGGTAGAGGAAGCAGTTGCATAAGACACGCCCAGTTGGCAGCTCACCACTTCCAAAACCACTCCCCGACACTCAGTTAAGCACACCAATGGATGCGAGCCTGCTATGCAGGAAGGTGAAACTCTAGTGACAACTGCCTGTGTAGTCTTTGTTGCAGCATTATGGTACGGCTAGGTTGCTGGGCTGTTCTGAATAACGGCCAATGGATCCATAAAGCCAGCAGCAGTGGAGGAATAACTGCATCCGTGGGCCCACCCTATAAAAAGTAATGTAATCATAATCTAACATAATGAGCCATTTCTATGCTTTGCACACACATATAACACAGAACACTAGTACACAGTTGATGGTAAAAAAACAAGAAAACCAAGTCTACCTGAACGTGCCAGTGTTCAGTGTTATATCTGTCTACAAAGCATTCAAATGGCTTAGTATGCTAAGTAATGTTTTATAGTGTGTGGGGCTCACAGCTGCAGTTCTTCCGCCACTGCTACGTGCTTTTAACTTGAAAAAAATATGTCTTTCGCCGCAAAAGTTAAAAGCCAGCAGCAGTGGAGGAAGAGCTGCAGCCGTGAGCACCACATACCATAAAATGTTTTTTAGAATAGTCAGCCACTTTGTAGACAAATATAACACTGAATGAACACTGGCACACAGCTGATTAGAGAAAAACAAGGTTACTTGAACATGCCACTCAAGGCAATTTTTTGCAGCCAGTACTCAGGGCTCACACCAACACCGATGCACACCAAGAAGACCAGACCTATAGCCACGAAAATCGCGCTTCAGAGCAGAGTCAAGAGCACTTGCCCAACATCAAGCACCATCCTTGAAAAGGTAAGCTGTTCTCTCAGGTGCTGCTCCTGCAACTCAGGGGTAGAGTTATTTTTTAAAATGGGAGTGTCTTCTCCATTGCATCGTAGAGTGCGTGCTTGGCAGCCTGAGACTTAGTGAGCAGAGCGGCTCCTCTAGATCAGCAATGAGGTGCTTGGTAAGAGCCCGAGGGTTATTGAGAGGCCCTTGGTTAGAAGTCCAGCCCAACTGCATTTTTATTATCATTTTTTTTAACGAATAAAATACTTCCTTTCTGTAGGGACTTTGAAAAAGCTGTGGGGGGAGCATCCAGAGCAAGGATCAGGCAGGGGAGACACAGCACAGACAGACAGGCATATTACAAGCAGAGTGGGCCGGGACAGGCACGACTGGTATAGCACGGCCAAAGCAGGCACAGCAGCAGCATTAACACCCGCACAGAGCAGTCCGGACAGCTGTAGCGTAAGTGGGGCAAACTGTGTGAGCAGGCATAGTGCAGGTGTAGGATCCAGAGGGCAGGCAGGGCACATGGAGGCAACCTGCAAAATCTATTGTTGTGGATTGTTTTTTCCCCCGGTAGTGGTTTGAAAAACAGATGCATTCAATCAGAACAGTGAAATAATCAGTCTTTTAACAGGGAAAGACAAATCCAACGTCCAGAGTTCATCAAAAGGTGATAACAAATCTCCCCAAATTTTACCCTGTAATAGAAAGTACTCGTGCTGGTGTTTCTAGGGTATGCAAAGTCACCACTCTTTGAGGGTGGGCTCGTATTTACTAAGGTTTTGCACAGGCAGTCACGGTGCGAAAAGCAATGCAAAATGTGTGGGTATACTTATAATTAAAACGCACGCAAGAGCAGCGCAAAATTGTGCAGCGCACACAAGTACCAGCGCTACCCATAGTAAATATAAGGCTTCCGGTCCTGTGTTTGCGTAAAATATGGCCAGTGGTCCTGATTATGTGGCTGTAACAAAAACCACAAAATCATTGTGCCCGTGGAACCAAACAAACGCTAATTATACAAATTAAGCACTGGGCATAGTGCAGGTGTAGGGCAGATCGAGAGGGCAGGCAGGGCACACGAAGGCAACGTGCAGCTAGGAGATGAAGAGAGCAGAGAGGGCATATGCCCAGAGCATGCAGGGCAGACGCAGGCCCGCCCCTAGAGGCACTGTCTTGACAGAGCAGGCACAACCTTGGCAGAAAAAGTGCAGTGCAGGCAGAACGATATGACACCACAGACAGAGCTGGCACAGCGACTAGACAGAAGGCAGAGTGCAAGCTAGATAAGCACAGGCCGCACAGCACAAAAAGAGCAAGCATGACTCGGGCACCGCTTAATCAGGACAGCACAGGCAGGAACAGCGCACAACTGCTTTAAGGTGAGAGGCAGTACCGGGCTCTCTGTTAACTCCGACCCTCCTCTTGCCCCCAGGCCTGCTGCTCCTCTTCAGAAACAAAACCGTTGTCATCACACGGAGGCACCGGATGGGCTGCCTGCCCACACCAATGTGTCTACAAAGCATTCACATTGCTTATCTTGCAAAATAACATTTTATTGTGTGGGGCCCACAGTTGCTGTTCTTCCGCCACTGCAGCTGGCTTTAACTTTTCAAAAAAAGACTTCGCTGCAAAAGTTAAAAGCCAGCAGCAGTGGAGGAAGAGCTGCAGCCACGGGTCCCACATTATAAAACTTGTTTTAGCATGATGATACATTTCAAGATAACATTGCAGTCAAATATCAAGGTGCTAAAAGGCATTACTTACTGGCACTGTGGGATGGCCTTTTTCCTTTTAATTAATCTTCGAGGAAGGAGGCCTGCTGCAAGACATGCTGATTGCCTCTGACGTCGGATAATGATTAAGGCGGCAGCTGCATGCTGGGCGCCAACGGGTGAAAACACTTCTAATTGGTCCGATTCGGGGCACAAACTTGATGATTCGACAAGTAGGGATGGGGCCAGCCTACTAACATGTTTTGCAATTGTTTATTGGTAGTGCGCTATGCTAGCGCGAGCGGCGCTACCAATGAATGACTTGCAAAATGGAAATGGGGGGTTGGTGACCTACGCGAGGCAGGGACCGACGCAGCTTTAATTTCTGGCGGTAATCGTAATGTGTGTGGCTCGTATTTAGGTGGAATTCAATTTGAAATCTTTTAGGCGCCCGCATTAATGTGCGATATCAACTCTTCATGGGGTGCGGGAGGAGAAGACTTGAACAGTCAGTGGCACCTACTCTGAGCAGTGCGCAGCCAATAAAATTGTTATTCCTAATGTATGTGGACTCAACCAGCGTGTAGACCCGGAGCTGAGAATTAAGTGCCGGTGCTAAGCACCGGAAAGCTCCGGCACAAATTAAGCACTGCTTGGGCAACAAGCCAATGGTCTTTTACTAAGAAAAACTGAAAATACCCACTATAAACACCTAAAGGGCGAAATCATTAAAAGTGCCTGGCAAATTTGGAATCAGGTTCTTGAACATATGAAGATCGGCAAAATTAACCGGTACACGCTCCTACTCCAATCCACTATTACTTTTGGCCTGGATTTTGATCATACGGCTAAGAGATGGCAAAGATTGGGCATAAGAACAGTAAGAGATGTTTTGGTAAATGGCCCCCACACTACATTTCTAGATTTAAAAACAAAATTTGGTCTTCCTGAAGGAGACTTTCTCAAATTTGCCCAACTCCATGCAAAATTAAAAGCAAAAATTGACTCAATCAATCTCCAGAAGAACAACTTAATAGAAGCATGCATTATTTCAAAAACTAGGATGGAACATTCTATGACATTCTCCTAATAAATATTAATGATGATATAGAGAAAACAGAGATTAAATGGGCGGTGAAATTAAATAACCCCGATATTGACATAGATAAAATACTCGACATGAACAATAATTTGTTTATGGCTAGCAATTTAAGGGCACAACTTTATAAAACAATATATGATTTATATTTTACCCCGGCTAAACTATTCGCGTGGGGTAAAAGAGAGACATATCTATGCCCACGCTGTTCACAAGGCCCAGCGACATTAATTCACATGTTTAGTAGCTGCCCCAAACTTTTTCTTATAAAAAATATGATTGCCTCATTTTGGGAGAAAGTTTTTCATCATAAGCTTCCCGAATCTGACACCCTATATGTTCTGGGGTATGATAGTTCGCTTAACTTAACTGAATTAGAACAAAGATTATTATTTATAGGTACAGCTGTATTGAGATTCATTTTATCAGCTCGCTGGAAGGATAATCTTCCTCCTAGTTTTCAAATGTGGTTAGCTCGTTTTCTTGCTGTTTCTAATTATGAATCCGCAATATTTGCCACTAGGGGATTTAAAACAAAACATCGTGGTGAAGAACTTTGGCGCCCAATCTCCATCTGGAAAGAAGGTTTATTTCCTAGTGGAATTGGCTGAAGTTAATGAGTTCTTGCCTCGTTATGCTAATCCTTTTTTGCAATCTCCTCCAACATATTTCCTTTTTTTTTTTTGATCTATGATTTCTTGTTAATTTTTACACATCATATCTGTTATTGGTTATACCTTAATTCTTTTACCTTTTGTTTTATTGAGTTCAAATGTATGTACTGCATTTAATGTTTTTGTGTTAAGTGTACTGTCTTATGCTGATACTGGGCCTTAATAAAAATTTTTAAAAAAAAGGAATTCTTCTTCGAAAAAAACAGTGTATAGTAAAAGGAGGAAGAATAAATTTGAGGAAATTAGAAAAAGAATGTTTTATAATGGAGTTTTGTCAAATTTGATTAAGGAAGTTAAGAAATGTAAAAAAAACCCAGCATTTTATAAGAACAAACGTATAGAAAATGTAGTTGAGAAAGCTTTGGAGTTAAAAAAAATTGTTTGTTTTAGTAATCAATAGAATTCGATCATTAGATAAGCCAATCCATTTAATGTAGGCCAAAAGTAAGTGGAGAAGAGTAATTAATAGAAGTAATTTTTCTGGTGTTTTTTTGGGTGAATGGAAACATAGTTCAAGTGCTGAGCCTTTTTTTAATGAAGAGAGTTATCTTCAGAGTTATGATTTGTTGCATGCAGTTGACACCAGTTATCGTGCTTATGAGGTTACACATGGTTGTCCTATTGAGAAAGAGAAAATTGTTCCTAGAAATGCAGAAGAGGTGTTAGCTGATGATGTTTTAGGTAGACGTCCTAAAGCTCCAGTATACACTTGGAATTGCAGTAGTATTTGTATTTTACAGCAGGAATCTATTGATTTTTTATGCAATTTCTTACGTAACTATACTAAAAAAAAGTGTTAAACAAAAGATTAAGATGTTGCAAGGACTAGACCCTTGCAGAGTGAGAGAAAATACTGGTTTGCAAGGTAATTCTCTGGCTTGTCTTTCTAAAAAAGTATGTTGAAGTGTTTTTCACCATTTCAGGATGTTAGCACTACATCATACTGAAATGAGGAAATGAGTCAGAAGATTGTATTATAAAAAATGTCCAGCACAAATGTTAAAAAAGTTGAACAGTGCTCTTTTGCGTGGATCTGTATCAGATGTAATGAACGTTTGTGATGAAATTCAGGTTTGTTACTTTGGTCCTGAGGAAGACAGTGCAGAGATTGATATATTAATAGAAGGAAATGTAGAAGAGAATGTACAACATTGTAGTACAGAAAAGTTTGAGCAAGAAATTACAAAGTTTACCGTGATTTCTGGTGAAATGCCAAATTATTCTTGTATTTGTTGTCGATGAACTCATTATAAAAATCAGACCAGGACTGTTGATCTGTATTTAAAAAGAAAGTGAAAAGGAAAATAATAATGAGTGGATGGAATTTGCAACTTATTTGTTGGTAGAGAATTGTTTTGATTTGAGTTCTGATCAACGTATTTGTAAATATTGTTATAACAAATTAGATTGCCACTGCTTGCCATTGAATTCATATTAGGAGAAAAACCAAGAGCCCCAAAACGTTGGGTGTTTAATAAAACATATTTGAATGATGAAATATGGGTCGAATCACTAAAATTAGAGATAAGAGAATTCCTCTCTCGTAATCTTGACACAGCTCCACTCAACATCGTGTGGGATTCTCTGAAGGCTTTTATTAGGGAGATAGTTATAGGGAGGGATGCGGCGGCCTCGGCTGCTGCCAGATCCATTAGAAACTCACTAGACCAACGGATACAGGCTCTAAGCATTCTAAGGCAACAGAATCCCTCCCATAGTGTTCAAGATCAATTAAATGAAGCCAAACGGGAATTCAGTGCACAATTATATGCTCAGAGCGAGAATTTCTTTTACACACAATCTCAAAACATTTAAGAAGAGAGTAATTTTACGGGAACGTTTTTAGCCTGGCAGGTTAAAGAACAAGCCGCTTCTAATCTAATTCGCGGTTTAAACTGTCCAGTAACGCATTCGTTTATAGCAGATTCGGAGGGGATAGGGAAAATAATGCTTACTCACTATAGCAGAGTTTACAGCCAGCATCATAAAATAGGTCAACAAAAGTTTAAAGATTTTTTAGGGAAGCAGGCATTGCCTTCCCTTTGCCCAACCGAACAATTAGTAATGGCGAGTCCCTTTTCCGCGGAAGAACTGGAGCTGGTTGTGAAAGATCTCCCGAATGGTAAAGCCTGTGGCCCAGATGGGCTTCCTGGCGAGTTCTTTAAAGTTTTTTTTTGTGCTTTTTCTGATTTTTTTCCTGTGTCTACTTAACTCGCTGCTGGGAGGAGGCCCAATTCCAGGATCTTTCCGAGAGGGCGCGGTGGTTAGTTTTTTGAAGACGGGCAAAGATCCTAAAGATCCTAATTCATACCAGCCAATCACTCTATTAATTTCCGATTATAAAATAGCTACAAAATTACTTTCAATGCGCTTTAACCACATCTCATCTAATCTGATACACCCTGACCAAAATGGATTCATTGCAGGTAGGCAATTGATAACGAATACACATTATTTAGTTGCAGCCTTAGATTACTTTGAGACACGGGGGATTCCAGCTTTAATTATGTTATTAGATGGGGAAAAAGCCTTTGATTTGGTAGTTTGGGAGACACTTTTTATTATTTTACAATATGTTGGCATTCCGGATAAAATTATTAATTTAATACGTAATCTTTATACCGGTGCCAAAGCCAATGTCATCAAAAATAGGGTGTTGGCAGGATCAGTCTTAGTTAAGAGGGGCACACGGCAAGGTTGCCCGTTATCACCTGTTCTTTTTACATTTTTTATCGAGCCCCTAGCAGTTGCAATTCGGAATATTGTTGATGTCCCTCCCCCTATTCCATCAATGGCCAAGATCAAGCTTTACGCTGATGATATTATGCTGTTAATCAAACCCAATTTAAATTCACAAGCCCAGGTTTTCCAGCTTTTTGAAGAATTCGAGGCCTTGGGGGGATACCGGATCAATAAAAAGAAAACCGAAATTCTTGTATGTGGAGGCAGGGATCTAGATCTGCACCCTGACATAAGTCGCTGCATTAACAATAAACCGAAAAGATATCTAGGGTTTTTTTTTCAGCCCATGTCAAAGATTTGTTTAATCTTAACTTCGATCCCCTTCTTCAAAAAATTCGTACAAAGTTTTCTAGGTGGAATACATTGCCTTTGTCGATCCTTGGCAGAGTCGCTCTGATAAAAATGTCTATTCTCCCTCTATTTAATTTCCTGTTTTGCACTATCCCCTGTTTTTTACCTAGCAAATTTTTTGCCAAAGTTGATTCCATGTTTTCCAGTTTTATCCACGAACCACGAATCGCAATAAGCACTCTGTTTCATGAACTGGACCAAGGCGGTCTCTCCTTACCGAACCTCAGGGATTACTATTATGCTTACTTTGCTTAGTATCTATCAAGATTTAAGAATCAAGCCCCAAATTCAAATGTATTTATTAACTTCATTTTTGATTCAATCTGCTATGAAAATCAGATCCCCTCTCCGTTGCAGGTTTTTAAATCTCCAAAATTAGTTTGTTATAAGATACTTCTGTCGTTTCTTAAGAAACGTACTGCCATGCTTAAGAGTTATTTGCTCCCCCCCTTCAATCCAACAACTTCGCTGCCTTACTTGGTTTCATTTTTGGGAATTAAGATAGGTTCAGAGATGGTTCAGAATTGGATTGGAGGAGGGTTTAGTAAAGTGACAGACTTTCTAAAAGATGGAAAGTGGATATCTCCAACAGAAATGGCCTAGTTAGTTCAGGGGAATTTTTTATTGGTAGGGTCCTACATAATATTATGTAAAATCTTTGAGCATTTGGACCCCACACAATTTACCTATCCATCGCAGCTGGTGGTTGATCTTTTTGTCAATAATCTGTCAAAGAAACCGGGGGACTGGAAGCGCTGTATAGCTCAGAGTAGGAGGATCGAGTCAGGCCCTAAAGCAGTTAAAAAATGGCTGGAACAAGAAAATCATGAACTCTCTCTTAACATTTGGATAACTATTAATAAACTGAATTTCACCACGTTAAGAGGGGCTAACTGGCGAAGAATGCTATTTTTCAGTAAATGGCTTTTGTACCATACGCCTGCTGCAATTTCAAAAATGTACGTTAATCATTCATCGGTTTGCTTTAGATGTTTAAATTTTGTCTCTGCCAATTGGTCCCATATAATGGTTCACTATACAAAGATTCCGTCTTTCTGGGATGATATTTTTGCTTTTTTGAGAAACTATTACCAGTTTGAGTTCCTCTTAAATCTAAAACTGATGCATTACGGTTTTGACCCTGATCTCAGACTCTCAGACCCGCAGGTTAAATTAATATATATTGCAATGGCAGTTGCTAGATCTCTGCTACTTCAAAATTGGCGGTCACAACAGATTCCAATAATACAGGAATGGTTACATAAAATACGGAAAGTCAGGAAATGCGAGCAAGGGTATGCTCTGAGGGTGGGAAAGGTCAAAAAATTTGATTTGATTTGGGGTTCATATTTTGATTGAATTCGGATTTATATATTATGGATGAAAGCTTGATTTTAACAGACACTGGTTTGTCCTCCTTTACTTTTTAAGGAAATTGTGACAGGCCGAAATGTGTTCTTCTTTTGTTTCTTTCTTTCTGTAATGACACCAATGAACTTCAATAAAAAAAATAAAAAAAAATTAAATTAAAATTAAAAAAAATAAATTTAAAAAAATAACAAATTAGATGAGAACAAAATGCCTGCTAGAGCTGTGCATAATAATCTTGAGTTGGTATATATTCCTTCTGAACTGATGGATTTAAATACTTATGAGTCTATTCTTATTCAATGTGTGCATCCCTTTCAGGCTATTGATCGTATGGAGCCTAAGACTGGAAAATTGCCTCCTTCAGATTTACAGAGAGGATTAAAGGGAAGAGTTGTATATTTGCCTCTAGATTTAAAGAAAGATACTGAAACAATTGGGGGTCGATTCCGATCCGTTAAAAAAATCCGCCGTACGATTCGAATTCGTAGCCGAATCGGTACGAATGGGAAACTACCATCCGACCTGCGAAGTACGATCCATTTCCGTCGAGTGCCGTACGAATATCAGCGAACCGTACGAACCACAGTCGATGACCCGTACGAATTAGCATCGGAAATCCGACCGTATGATTTGTAAACATGCCGTACAACCACACAAGTACGATCCTGTACGGAAAGCCTGTCCGCGATTCGTACGGGCCAAAGTATTCGCGCAGGAAGAATGATTTGTACGGGATTTTTCACCTCACAACAAGTGGCAACAACACATACCACCCGTGTACCCCTCGATGAAGCGTACGCGAACCCCCCACCCTGCAACGGCCCGTACAAGTCACCCGCATGCACAAGTACGACACGCACAACTCCCCATCAAGCCTACGCGAACCCTCCCACCCGCCAACGGGCCATGCAAGTCCACCGCACGCACAAGTACGACACGCACAACCCCCCATCAAGCCTACGCGAACCCCGTACCCGCCAACGGCCCGTACAAGTCAACCGCATTTACAAGTACGACACGCACACCCTCCGATCAAGCATACGTGAACCCCCCACCCGCCAACGGCCTGTACAAGTCACCCGCATGCACAAGTACGACACGCACACCCGCCCCGATCAAGCCTACGCGAACCCCCCACCCGCCAACGGCCCATACAAGTCAACCGCACGCACAAGTACAACACGCACAACCCCACATCAAGCCTACGCGAACCCCGCACCCGCCAACGGCTCGTACAAGTCAACCGCACGCACAAGTACGACACGCACACCCCCCGATGAAGCCTACGCGAACCCCCCCACCCGCCAAAGGCCCGTACAAGTCAACCGCATGCACAAGTACAACACGCACAACCCCCCATAAAGCCTACGCGAACCCCGCACCCGCCAACGGCCCGTAAAAAATCAACCGCACGCACAAGTATGACACGCACACCCCCCGATCAAGCCTAAGCGAACCCCCCACCCGCCAACGGCCAGTACAAGTCGCCCGCACGCACAAGTACGACACGCACACCCCCCCAAACAAGCCTACGCGAACCCCCCTACCCGCCAACGGCCCGTACAAGTCACCCGCACCCACAAGTGCCACACGCACAACCAATTCCTTTTGAACTGATGGATTTAAATACTTATGAGTCTATTCTTATTCAATGTGTGCATCCCTTTCAGGCTATTGATCGTATGGAGCCTAAGACTGGAAAATTGCCTCCTTCAGATTTACAGAGAGGATTAAAGGGAAGAGTTGTATATTTGCCTCTAGATTTAAAGAAAGATACTGAAACAATTGGGGGTCGATTCCGATCCGTTAAAAAAATCCGCCGTACGATTCGAATTCGTAGCTGAATCGGTACGAATGGGAAACTACCATCCGACCTGCGAAGTACGATCCATTTCCGTCGAGTGCCGTACGAATATCAGCGAACCGTACGAACCACAGTCGATGACCCGTACGAATTAGCATCGGAAATCCGACCGTATGATTTGTAAACATGCCGTACAACCACACAAGTACGATCCTGTACGGAAAGCCTGTCCGCGATTCGTACGGGCCAAAGTATTCGCGCAGGAAGAATGATTTGTACGGGATTTTTCACCTCACAACAAGCGGCAACAACACATACCACCCGTGTACCCCTCGAAGCGTACGCGAACCCCCCACCCTGCAACGGCCCGTACAAGTCACCCGCATGCACAAGTACGACACGCACAACTCCCCATCAAGCCTACGCGAACCCTCCCACCCGCCAACGGGCCATGCAAGTCCACCGCACGCACAAGTACGACACGCACAACCCCCATCAAGCCTACGCGAACCCCGTACCCGCCAACGGCCCGTACAAGTCAACCGCATTTACAAGTACGACACGCACACCCTCCGATCAAGCATACGTAAACCCCCCACCCGCCAACGGCCTGTACAAGTCACCCGCATGCACAAGTACGACACGCACACCCGCCCCGATCAAGCCTACGCGAACCCCCCACCCGCCAACGGCCCATACAAGTCAACCGCACGCACAAGTACAACACGCACAACCCCCCATCAAGCCTACGCGAACCCCGCACCCGCCAACGGCTCGTACAAGTCAACCGCACGCACAAGTACGACACGCACACCCCCCCGATGAAGCCTACGCGAACCCCCCCACCCGCCAAAGGCCCGTACAAGTCAACCGCATGCACAAGTACGACACGCACAACCCCCCTTAAAGCCTACGCGAACCCCGCACCCGCCAACGGCCCGTAAAAAGTCAACCGCACGCACAAGTATGACACGCACACCCCCCGATCAAGCCTACGCGAACCCCCCACCCGCCAACGGCCAGTACAAGTCGCCCGCACGCACAAGTACGACACGCACACCCCCCGAGCAAGCCTACGCGAACCCCCCTACCCGCCAACGGCCCGTACAAGTCACCCGCACGCACAAGTGCCACACGCACAACCTCCCATCAAGCCTACGAGAACGCCCCACCCGCCAACGGCCCGTACAAGTCAACCGCACGCACAAGTACAACACGCACAACCCCCCATCAAGCCTACGCGAACCCCCACCCGCCAACGGCCCGTACAAGTCAACCGCATGCACAAGTACGACACGCACACCCCCATCAAGCCTACGCGAACCCTCCACCCGCCAACGGCCCGTACAAGTCACCCGCATGCAAAAGTACGACACGCACACCCCCCCGATCAATCTTACGCGAACCCCCCCACCCGCCAACGGCCCGTACAAGTCAACCGCACGCACAAGTACGACACGCACAACCCCCCATCAAGCCTACATGAACCCCGCACCCGGCAACGGCCCGTACAAGTCAACCGCACGCACAAGTACGACACGCACACACCCCCGATCAAGCCTACGCGAACCCCCCCACCCGCCAACGGCCCGTACAAGTCAACCGCACGCACAAGTACGACACGCACAACCCCCCTTCAAGCCTACACGAACCCCACACCCCCCAACGGCCCGTACAAGTCAACCGCATGCACAAGTACGACACGCACAACCCCCCATCAAGCATACGCGAACCCCCCCACCTGCCAACAGCCCGTACAAGTCACCCGCACCCACAAGTACGACACGCACAACCCCCATCAAGCCTACGCGAACCCCCCCACCCGCCAACGGCCCATACAAGTCACCCGTACGCACAAGTACGACACGCACAACCCCTCATCAAGCCTACGCGAACTCCCCACCCGCCAACGGCCCATACAAGTCAACCGCACACACACATATGACACGCACAACCCCCCCATCAAGCCTATGCGAACCCCCCACCCACCAACAGCTGTACAAGTCAACCGCATGCACAAGTACGACACGCACCCCCCCCGATCAAGCCTACGCGAACCACCCCACCTGCTAACGGCCCATACAGGTCACCCGCACGCACAAGTATGACACGCACAACCCCCCATCAAGCCTACGCAAACTCCCCCACCCGCCAATGGCCCGTACAAGTCACCCGCACGCAGAAGTACCACACGCACAACCCCCCATCAAGCCTACGCGAACCCCCCACCCGCCAACGGCCCGTACAAGTCAACCGCATGCACAAGTACGACACGCACACCCCCCATCAAGCCTACGCGAACCCCCCCACCCGCCAACGGCCCGTACAAGTCAACTGCACGCACAAGTACGACACGCACACATAACGCCAATACCTAAACCAGCACAAGGACTTTGCTAACGAGTCGCACAACAACACTGAACATGTCTCCCGTGTACACACGATTGAGAAACAATGTCCTGATCACAGCCAAACAGGAAAACAGAGGTCAACTCTAACACCCACCCCATATAACACACACACCACCAATTCAAAATAAGGCACACCCACAAATTGACCAATAAAAGGGTCCACTCATACAACCCATCATCCTTTGCAACATACCTATTCTTGCTAAGACACAGGCAGCACACCAACAATTGCAGCCACACACCTTCACACATACAACCTATCTCATCTACACCCACTACTCCCCCACCCGCCAACGGCCCGTACAAGTCAACCGCACGCACAAGTACAACACGCACAACCCCCCATCAAGCCTACGCGAACCCCCCACCCGCCAACGGCCCGTACAAGTCAACCGCACGCACAAGTACAACACGCACACATAACGCCAATACCTAAACCAGCACAAGGACTTTGCTAACGAGTCGCACAACAACACTGAACATGTCTCCTGTGTACACACGATTGAGAAACAATGTCCTGATCACAGCCAAACAGGCAAACAGAGGTCAACTCTAACACCCACCCCATATAACACACACACCACCAATTCAAAATAAGCCACACCCACAAATTGACCAATAAAAGGGTCCACGCATACAACCCATCATCTTTTGCAACATACCTATTCTTGCTAAGACACAGACATCACACCAACAATTGCAGCCACACACCTTCACACATACAACCTATCTCATCTACACCCACAACACCCCCTTCAAAATCAGACCCAAGACCCACACACCCTCATCCATACACACCATCACCCCCTCAATCACATACACCCCACACCATTAGCACACCCAAGAATCCAAAGTTGACTAACCCGGAGAATGAGATACTCACAGATGAAATCATCAGAGTCGAGCCACAGCTGTTTGGCGCATTGGTCAGACAGACCAGCATGGTTGACAAAACACGCCGGTGGGAGAGGATCGTAGACCGGGTCAATGCTGTTGCACCCATCATGCGCACCAGGCCGGAATGCCATTCCAGGTGGTATGAGCTGCGGAGGATGGTCAAGAAGAAAATGGACCAGGACTACACCAATGCACTCTAAACTGGAGGTGGTGGTCCCCGCAGACCTCCAGTATACTATCCCTGGGAGGAGAAAGTCATGGCCCTGCTGCCTCCGGTGGGAGTACACGGAATTGAAGGAGCCGTTGAGCCTGGTGAGTGTACAAAAAACACATGTTACATGGGTGGACTTACAACAGTGCCCAGCAGCATGGGGGTGGGTGGCCATGAGTCCCAGCAGCACACAATAGAATGGGGGTATTGCAAGGGGGAGGCACAAAGGGTGGAAGGTGTAGGGTAGGAGGCTGCTCTCATCCCATATGTCCCAGGTACACACCCAAGCACCATGCCCAATGCACAGGGATATGGACATTTCACAAAAGATAGTAGAGCACAGCTTCAAAACAATTTCATGTTGCTGACACACTTTTCTACAATGCATAATTTTGTGACACAGTAAGGCAGTGTAGCAAGCGAGCGAGCACAAACAACCTGTCTCCATCCCTCTGTTGCCCTCCTCCCTCTGTCTGTCTGTCTCCCTCTGTCTGTCACCCTCTGTCTGTCACCCTCTGTCTCCCTCCCTCTGACTCCCTCCCTCCGTCTGACTCCCTCCATCTCTCTCGCCCTCTCCCTCCGTCTCCCTCTCCCTATGTCTCCCTCCCTCTATCTCCCTCCCTCTGACTGTCTCCCTCTGTCTGTCACCCTCTGTCTCCCTCCCTCTGTCTCCATCCCTCTGTCTCCCTCTGTCTGTCACCCTCTCCCTCTGTCACCCTCTCCCTCTGTCTCCCTCCCTCTGTCTCCCTCCCTCTGTATCCCTCTCCCCATGTCTCCCTCTCCCTCTGTCTCCCTCTCCCTGTCTTTTCTTCTCCCTCTATCACCCTCTCCCTCTGTCTCCCTCCCTCTGTCTCCCACCCTCTGTCTCCCTCTCCCCATGTCTCACTCTCCCTTTGTCTCCCTCTCCCTGTCTCCCTCTCCCTCTGTCACCCTCTCCCTCTGTCTCCCTCCCTCTGTCACCCTCCTCCCTCTGTATCCCTCCCTCTGTCTCCCTCCCTCTGACTGTCTCCCTCTGTCCGTCACCCTCTGTCTCCCTCCCTCTGTCTCCCTCTCTCTGTTTCCCTCTCCCCATGTCTCCCTCTCCCTCTGTCTCCCTTTCCCTGTCTCCCTCTCCCTCTGTCACCCTCTCCCTCTGTCTCCCTCCCTCTGCCTCCCTCCCTCTGTATCCCTCTCCCCATGTCTCCCTCTCCCTCTGTCTCCCTCTCCCTGTCTCCCTCTCCCTCTGTCACCCTCTCCCTCTGTCTCCCTCCCTCTGTCTCCCTCCCTCTGTCTCCCTCTCCCCATGTCTCACTCTCCCTCTGTCTCCCTCTCCCTGTCTCCCTCTCCCTCTGTCACCCTCTCCCTCTGTCTCCCTCCCTCTGTCACCCTCCTCCCTCTGTATCCGCCCCTCTGTTTTCCTCCCTCTGTCACCTCACCCCAGCTTCTTGGGCACACACACAGTTGCACCCGAGCACTGCACAGGCCTTATTAAGACCATAGAGCAGAGTGTCTAGGGATGTCTCCTAATTACCAGCAGTCATGTACTAAGTGCCTGCAACACACCCACCATTTGCAGGTGACGCAGTACTGTGTCAGGACACACAGTTTGGAAAGCTCTGTAGTACACAATGGGCCCAGGTGTAGGCAGCACAAGTCCCTCCTGTGAACATTGCAAACACAAACACCAGGACAAGGTCAGACATCCTGTGCAGGAACCCACAACCACGATTATGCCAGCATGCTACATGAGGGCACAGCCAAATCACGAATGACGGACACTTGCAAATCACACTCAAACTACTAGCATGGACTTTCACACACTCCCCTTACAGAAACTTATCCCCTGGGGACAGGCAATGGAGTGCAACACTATCACAATTGCCATGTCCCACAACTAAATACTCACTCATATGAATACGCATACAACTTAAACATGCACATTACAGATGCTCCAGTCCATTGTGCCTCTCACACAATGCACGTGCCCCATCTTATGAACGTTGTGGATGCACTTAGGTACCAACATGGATATGGGTATTGACAAGGTGATGCGTCTTGGAGAAGTGCCACGTTCTAAAGCCATGATCTAGAAGTGGGTGTACAGGTCCAGGGGTGTTGGCATTGGTTGGCCATCACGGAACAGCAACACCTATCCAAAGTAGAAGACTTTATCGTAATAAATAATGCTCTGTCTCTTACATGAACATGCTGCATCTAAACTCTGTGCATGCTTGACGCAGGCATAAGGATTTACACTGTATCCTGGATGTTGCGTGGAACAAAGCACTGCTGTATATGTGTTGTGCCGGCAAGACAAGACACAGCAATGGCTGTGTCAGTCATTTTCAAGAGAATGGAAGAAGGAAAATTCCCCAGAGTACATGTTAATTCGCTACCACTACATACACAACTGAACAATGACAACAAAGTAAAGCTGGTGGAACTGTGATGCTGATAATGGCTAACAAATTAAGATGTCACTTGATAGTGCATTAACAGTGTCTGTCTCTCCCACACACAGGGCAACGTGTGGAGACCACCCCCAACCAGGGGGGAGAAGGATCCCAGTCCCATGCTCAGCAGGACCCTGACCCCACCAACAGCAACGCCACTCAACGCACTGTGGATTACCCCAACCAACCTGGCTCCTCTGGATCCCAAACCCCTGCAGCAACTGTCCCAGCGACATCTGTGCCAACCACCGAACCATTCCCACCACATCCCAGCAGACAGGTCAGAGCCCTGCCCATGATCCACCAGAGAGCCTGTCTGAAAATGAGGGACACCCTTTGTCGGGCACCCCTGAGGTGGCAGACAACATCCACACTGCCAGCACTCGGGGGCCCGTCGATCGGATGTGCCCACAAGCGCAGCCCGTGCTCGTGTGGGTCAGGGTGGTGGGAGTAGCGCAAGGCGGAGGCGAGATTCTGGCCAGTCAGCTGTAGGGCCCGGTATGCCTGAACTGACTAACATCCTGGAGGCATACCGGCGGGTCACCAGGGAGGTAAGCCAGGTAGCGGAGGCCCTCAACCAGGTGAAAGAACAGCAGGCAGAGCAAAATGCCAGGCAAGAAAAACATTATGGACGGGTGGAGGCAAGTCTGGCTGAGCTCTTGATGGTCATCGGGAAATGAGCCAATCACTACGTCAGATTGCTGCCAGCATGCAGCACCCTCCCTGTGTCACCAGGCCAGCTACATCAAGGCAAAGTGCAACACCAGCCACAGGGAGGGAGGAGGAGGAGGAACTGTCTGACGTAGCGTCCCATGCATCATCCATGCCTGCACGTGAGGGTCCCCCAAGGAAGGTGGGTCGTCCACGGCTAAGACATTGAGAGGCAGTGGGGCATGCACAACTCCCAGGACACCTGACCTGGCATATTGCCCTTGGGTGCAACAGCATCACCTATGAGACTCTCCCACATGGACTTGCTGGTCACAGTCTGCCCAATGATGCCAAGCACAGTGGCCTGGACTCTGTAGACTCAAACTGTAAGGCATCTCATCTCCAGCAGTGAACTTTGGATTCCCCCCCTTTCTGTACAGCACCTACTCACGTTTCCTGCACAAGATCACCCAATAAATATAACAAACATCATACGCATTTCTTGAGTTATCTTGTACCCACAGTATAAAAGAATATGTGTGTACAAATGTATGAAATGCAAGAGTATCCAACAAACTGCAGCCATCCACACACTTGGATCTGAGTCCGGGTGAGGACACATATAGGTCACAAATTTCTAACAACTAGATACATGGATGGAAACACACACCTGTGATGGATAGTAAATGCTGGAGGGGGGTTTGGATCACGAAACTGCAATTACAGACAGGCACAGGAGAGTCACTTGGAGGTGTATAGATCAGTATTAAAAAGCTAGTTGTCCACGTAGGGAGTACCTACATCTGTGTCCTCAGGTATGTGAACTATCATCAGCATGCTGCTTTACTGTGGATGTGATGAATGGCGCCCAGGACAAGGGTGGCAGGACAGACTGTGGGCAATGGGCTGTAGCACTCTACCCAAGCTCACCTGATTACGTGACCTCCCCCTATAGAGCTACAAGTACTAAACTCCTGTGATGGGAGCAACACATCTAGAACAACTAGCCACGTCTGATAATTATCTACACCAGAACAGCCAAATCACACCACACCCAAGAGACGTGGTCATGGTGTGTGTCCCCTGTGGCTACTTGACTGACTGTGACGGCTATGTTGAAGTGGCGTGACCAGGTCGTGTACTGCCACGTGACTGTAAGGAAGGCTAGTTTTGCCGCTGTGGAGTTGACAAGGTAACACTGTACAAAATTGTGCCTATGGAAGGTGTGTGTGTGCTGTACAAGGCACATGACCTGGTGGTACGTAGACACACTGTCATGTGACTCAGCATAGTCTTGCCAGTATGTGTTGCACACACAGGCATAAAGCTGTAATGGGTGAGTTTGAGGCATCGTGATACCAGGAGGATGATTGTCTGGTGTTCTCTGTGTGTAGGGTGGCTGGAGCATGCTCTACAAAAGGATGGAAGGAGGGGTATCCTGTAGGCGTGTGTGGTCCTGGATAGTGTGCGCTGCATTGTGGCTGTGTATGCAGCAGCAGGAATGAGTGAAGACATGACGGCAGGAGGGGTGTGATAACTTGCAAAACAAGCACATACCACAAGGGCATTGGCAAGCCACAAAGTGACATGTGTATGTGAATGCAGGAGTGTCTGCTTCACTCAGGGTCACTGCAAATAAAATGGCACAGTAATCACCATAGATCACGATCACAGGATCAGGCCCCTAGGGACAAGTGGGGCACAGGACACACAACGTCAGCAGGTGTGGTCTACAGGTAGTGTGTTCCAAGCTAAACAGCAGCTACACAGCCATCTACCTCACACACAATATAGTACTTTAGCCTTAATCAACACCATGCATGTTGTCACTGTACAAGTAAACACATAACAAGAATAAGCTTACTTCATGCCATATAGTATACGTGCACATTAGAAGGACATTTTATTTTATTATTACATTTATTAAGCGCACAGCTACCCGGAGGTTTCCCGGCGACATGTGGGTTGACATCAAGGAGGCACAACATTCAGTTGAAGTGACACGTCATGCACAACATGATGATTTACCTTGGGAGCCCATGGAGCATTATCAAACATACATGGTCATTGGCATTGGCAAGAAGACAAAAAAAGTCTATGAATGATGTCACCTGTAATGCAGCAGAACGATTCGCTACAAGCCTGCCAGGGACTGGCCGTACCTTTCTTCATCAGAGTGGTGTGATGCTCAAAGTGTTCCACCTCCAAATAGCCCCTTGGTCTGAGTACAAATGACAGACACAAAAGGGTGATCAGGCGAGGGAAGGAGAGGATGGGAACTGCAGGGAGGGAGACCTGAAACAGAGGCAAATAACCATTAGGAGTACTTTCTCATGTCACTGACACTACAAATACCTCATGAGATACACTGTACCAGTCACACCTGTGAAGTGTAACGACTGTAGCCAATTTGAGATCACTCATTATGCTATCACATGAGATCCGATGCTGTAACACGGACACGTTAAACCTAGGACAGTCTGTCATCTATTTGAGTCTTGTGTAACGCTCACAAGTCAGCTACTATGCAATGAGATCCATGTGTACAAAAAATAATTCACAGTGTCTGATGATGTGGACCCTACAAACAAATTAAAATATATGGCAATGCTACTTACGCAAAGTGTAATATCTGTATTTGTTTATGTGTACCCGTAAGGGCCATGTAGGCAAACTGGACATCACCCACAACAGCTGTAAGAATCACGTATGATGAGGAAGCTAATGACCTACATGCAATGAAGGCACTCTGTAGCCAGTCATTTGCTTTATCAACTTTGCATCACTATGCTAAACATGACAAGCAGGTTGAAAATAACTCAACAGCAAGTGATGTGGAACCAAGCCACATAATGAACCCTACCTTCGCACAGAAATGCTGCACGGGACAAGAGAATCATGTGAATGACCGCACTCCACTGGTGCAATACAATAATACACATATGCATCATCCCACCATTGTCATGTCTAATGCTAAACATACATGGCATCATGTGAATTAAAACAGAACTGCTACTCACTGTGAAGGCTGGCGTAGCAGTATTCTCAACCTGCACTGAGGTAACGACATGACAGTGACATGACATACTGCAACAAGGGGCAATGCATCCATGCAAACAGAATCACAGGACAGTTGTCTTAACATGTGGAACATACACTGGGCCACACCTACACAACATGGTTTTTTGGTAAACAAACTGGACTGGCCTACAAGGTTGAGGTGAGGAACCAGACACATTCTAATGCACACTGTGAGGCTGCAATCCCCCACAGAGTCTGTGGTTGTGACCTCTAATACAATGTCAAACCATGGTATATGCAATATTGCAGTGTCAATGTCTACACACATTGATGCATTCACCAGAGTCTAAAACTACAACAGATGACTGTCTGATGGGGTGACTATCCTGTCATGGGAGTGGGCCTACATGTAATAAGAAACATGATGTTGTTGCATGTATGCATGGTCTAACAACATGCGCATGAACATGTACCACACAATAGAAATCATACCAACGCTAAACAGCCTCATATGAGTCCTTACCCAAATTGACTTTTCCACATGTCCATGCATGCTCCGTTGATTCGGCTGACGTTGCAATCATAATGAGCAATAGCAGGCTGACCACGATGACACCAACAGACAACAGGCAGGGCGAGCTGGGGATGAGAGGCACACAAGGGGTCAAGTTCCGTATAATGTCATTCTGACATTGTCCTGTTGAATAGCCTGATGTTGTAGTACACCTGTACATTCCAAGTACACACATAGCACGTATGTGTGTTGCATTACATCTGCACCTGTGTGACACTGCACAACAAACATCCAAGTGACATTGCATACAGTCAGTTGCATACACAGCATGCTAACCATGCAACTCTATAGTACATGTTTTACCAAAATGCACCTATGACTCACCATTATGAAAAGAAGTTGCGGATGAGGTGACTCCGGATATCATCTTCATCCTCCTCGTCACTGGCATCCTGGGCAAGGCCTTCATCCTCAACGGGCGGATGTTCCAGCTCATCAGGATCAACTTAGAGTGGCACGACCTTCTTCACTGCCATGTTGTGTAGCATGCAGCACACGGTGAAGATGTCACACACCTTGAGTGGGGTGTATTGGAGGGCTCCGCCTGTCTTGTCCAGGCACCTGAACCGGCTCTTCAGGAGTCCAAATGTTCGCTTGATCACCCGCCTGGTCTTCCCATGAGCATTGTTGTACCGCTGGTCTGCAGCTGTCCTGGGGTTGTGTAGCGGAGTCATTAGCAACGGCATGTTTGGATATCCTGCGTCTCCTGCAAATTGACATCATGGAAATGAGTGTGTAATATGATGCAGTCCATGAAGTTTTGACATACTGACATACATGGCTGACAGAGTTTACCCACCAACAAGACATGCCCGATGGTTGTGCAGCTGCAGCATCATCTGTGGTACCCTGCTACGCCTCATGATGAATGCATTGTAGCACGATCCTGGAAAACGTACACAAACATGTGAGATAAGCATGTTGGCAAGACACATCACCAGGGCATTTATCGAGTGGTAGTGTTTCCTGTTGAGGTACACTTGCTCCTGAGCCTGTGGTGGCACCAGAGTAACATGTGTACCATCAATTGCACCAATTACATGTGGCATGCGTCCCAGGGCATAGAATTCCCCCTTGACATGTGTCAACTGTTCAGGAGTAGGGAATGTAATGAATTCATCTATGTGCAGCAACATAGCTGCCAATACATCGCTCAATACCCGGCTAAACATTGTCTGAGACATCCCTCCCACATCAGCTATGGTAAATTGGAACATACCTGTGGCAAAGAAATGTAGGGCAGCCATCACCTTTACCTTGGGTGTCAGCGCAGTTGGATACCTGTGTCGTGGTGCAGGTGATGTTCCAGCCTGTCCGTCAGGTCCTTGATCATCTGTCTGGAGAAGCGGTAACACCGTATGCAATTACGTTCCCTCATGGCTTCCAAGTCAAGCAACGGCCTTTCCAGAGGGGGTGCCCTGCAAACCATATTTAGTAGACAATGTGTACAACTGTCACACAAAGACAATAACAATGTACATGGCACAAGCAACACTTCTTCAACAAATCTAGACAATTTTGAGTTAGGCGTGGGATACACACTGAGGAAACATGTGCCAGCTGCCAGCCACTCCTCCATGAAAAGTAAAAGAACTGTGGTCTGTGGAATGGATATTACATGCATACAACTGATCTGATGGCAAGGTCTGAGTGAGCATGACAATGTATCATGTCAGTGACACACGTCACGTGAATTGCATTAGGAGGTTGTCTGCACATCCAGACAGCTGACAACAATACACACACCCACATCACACGTGACATCATTTGCACAGATCTGACATATTCCTATAGCGTTGTGATATTTAAAAAACAAATGCATGGACATCATCAGACAGCAGAAATGTTTGATTTGTGACAAATGGTCTGTGATGCCATCACACATATGAGCGGTTCATTTGCACAAGTGGCATGGTGTGCGTACATATGAAACCCTGTCATCACGGCAAGGACACATCATAGATGCTCCTACAGCAGATATTATGAACAGTATGAACAAGTTACTTACCTTTTGTAACGAAATATCTGTAAGGAACAGTATTTAGTACCATATTCCTACCTTGGAATACATACCAGGCTTTGCAACAAATCGCCTCCGTGGATGCCATCGCTCTGCCCAGTGAGTCGGTGCTATCCAGCCCACACCGGATCGAATACAGTGCCGCAGATCGGCATTCTACAAGGGCTTGGCCAAGTATTGCCCGTACCTACAACGCGCACTCTGGCAGCAGTTCCACAAACGTGTCCCACAGAGAGTGTGTGTATCGGACAAAGAGGCATGTGATGTTGGAAGACCTCAGTCCCAGACTCTGGGAGGATGATATCATCTTTCCGTACTGCTCATACCTCTTGGATACCCTGTCCAGCGGAGCAAACGGGAATGCGGTCTGTGATTTGGAGGCCTGGATGCCCATGCTCTTTGGGGTGGGGTGGGAGGACAGGAAACATGGGTTGTCCGGGGACGGGTGTGGGCGTCTGGCAACGTGCCTATCTACAGCCAAACCTGCAGCGGGTCTGGACAGAGTGGCCAAAATAGCGTCAGTCAATGCCTCATGAAACGGCTGCAGAGGCTCAGCCGAGCTTGACTGCAGTTTAAGGACCTCAGTGAGGAGGTTGGTCCTCATGGGCGCAACGGGGAGATCAAGGGGCAAGGCTTTGGCCGCCCACGTACACACAACATTGTACGTTGCCCGCTCCTCCAAAGACACAGTTGGATTAGAGACATTACCAGTGTCTGGAGAGGTGTCCAGACCACTCGCATCCCCCACCTGTCCATTAGTCTTGGGACTGACACGCACATGTCAGTGGATCTTCAGGACCCTCCCAATACTCCTCATCACCCATTCCCTGATAATCAGGGTTGTCAAAAGATGTGCCCGGCTCGTTGAAGTTAAAATCCCCATGCAGCATTAAAAGCGTTGTTCTGCCGCGCCGTTCCCACACTGGAGCCGTTTAGTGTGTGGTATCGGGGACATCACCACCCGAGGACGGCGCAGAGGGTGACACCTGGGGGACTGTTGCCGTTGAGGTCGTGAGGTGAACCAGCGAGGACCAGGATCACCTATCGTATCCAGTGTGGCCCAGCGGTGCCGGGACAAAGGCGCCACCAGCGTCAGAGCCAAAGCAAGAGACGGCGTCGGGGCCAAAGCACCAGACCCGCTAGTGCCCCAGACGGGTCTGCTGTGGTCCTAAGCTGCGGCGTAGCCCGTCGGTGGAGTGAGGGACATCATGGCCATGAGGAAGCGCACTAACTCCTCCTGCGTCGCATGCTGGCCAGGGACCAGAGGTTGCAAATCTGACGGAGCCGCGTGGGCGGTGTCACCCAAATCCCTTGCAGCATTGCACGTGCATTGTGGTGAGTTTGAAGTGCGATGACGTCTCTTTGACTCCTTGTGGTTACCTGACGACTTTGCCCTGGAGGAGTGATGTCAAATTCCGGGGCTCTGATGGCTCAAACCCCACGCCCAGGCACTCGACCTATGTCCAGACCATGAGCTATTGCAGTGCTGGGCCAACTGCTGGAGCCCAAGCAGCTTGCAGGACCACTCCCACCTAGCTTCATATGTCTGGGCCCGGCAGTCAGAGTAGCACTTGTTGCCGTGCTTGACGTCGGAACAGTGGAGACACCGACGGTGAGGGTCAGTCACCGACATCAGTCGGTTGCAATCCTCACAGGCTTGGAAACGGCCATCCCTATTGGCACCGTCCTGAGTCAGACAATCCAAGTTCAATGATCAGAAGTGATCGTACTATGATTTGAAACAAAATGAGTAAGGTTACACTTATACGGGGACTGCGCTGCTGGTGTGAAAAAAGAGGACCTGACATGAGCAAGCGGAGGCGACGTATGAGTACTCAGACAACGTCATCACGGCGCACACAACGCCAACGACACACTCCGAGCCGCAGACAATGCCTACCGACACACAAGGGTACTGCTAAGCCGAAATTGGCAGATCCAGTCTGACACTTGAGGATATTGTAAGGTGAGGAATATAATACTGACCTGTTTCTTTCATATGCAAACAGCATGCACAATGTCGCACATGGCACACACATGACGTGGTCACACAGGGTCATGCTGTGCGTCAATTCGACATCTGTGACAGTGGGCATGTTGCTGTCATCATGTGACAGTTCCCTGTACTGAATGGTGTGCCATTCCTGTGTTGATGTGCATCACAATATGTTTCAGACGTTACTCAGGTGCGAAGTGTTGAATGTATGTGATACACATGTGCACAATGACTAATGGCATGTCTCAACAGCTCTTCACACATCAACTGAGCCACAAGGTCACAGTCCCTGTGCTTCTTCAATGTCTGCCACACCTCGGGCCTGCTGATGTAAGGATGCCATGCTGATGTATGCATCCACATGGTCAACATGAGTCTAGACTACATTCCTGCAATGTGATTTCCTGGGGTCACTCTCCCAATGGTGACATGAAGGAGGTCAGGAACGCAGCCTACACAAGCGTTCACTTGAGCATGTCTGATGCACTATACCCCAATGGTACGTGCGTGTGTACGCCTCGTTTCCCTGGTGCATTGTAGCCATACGCGAGCACAGCGTACCCCAATGGTACGTGCGTGTGTAGGCCTCGTTTCCCTGTTGCATTGTAGCCATACGTGAGCACAGCGTACCCCAATGGTACGTGCGTGTATACGCCTCGTTTCCCTATTGCATTGTAGCCATACGCGAGCACAGCGTACCCCAATGGTACGTGCGTGTGTAGGCCTTGTTTCCCTGTTGCATTGTAGCCATACGTGAGCACAGCGTACCCCAATGGTACGTGCGTGTGTAGGCCTCATTTCCATATTGCATTGTAGCCATACGCGAGCACAGCGTACCCCAATGGTACGTGCGTGTGTACTCCTCGTTTCTCCGTTGCATTGTAGCCATACGCGAGCACAGTGTACCCCAATGGTACGTGCGTGTGTACGCCTCGTTTCCCTATTGCATTGTAGCCATACGCAAGCACAGCGTACCCTAATGGTACGTGCGTGTGTACGCCTCGTTTCCCTATTGCATTGTAGCCATACGCGAGCACAGCATACCCCAATGGTACATGCGTGTGTAGGCCTCGTTTCCCTGTTGCATTGTAGCCATACGCGAGCACAGCGTGCCCCAATGGTACGTGCATGTGTACGCCTTGTTTCCCTATTGCATTGTAGCCATACGCGAGCACAGCGTACCCCAATGGTACGTGCGTGTGTACGCCTCGTTTCCCTGTTGCATTGTAGCCATACGCGAGCACAGCGTACCCCAATGGTACGTGTGTGTGTACGCCTCGTTTCCCTATTGCATTGTAGCCATACGTGAGCACAGTGTACCCCAATGGTACGTGCGTGTGTACGCCTCGTTTCACCATTGAATGGGTTGTATTTGGAACGTCAATCGGACCGTACTTGTGTGGGTAATCACATAAATACATTGGGAACATCTAGGGGAACAGTGGAATGATCAGAATGCAGCCAGGTTGTCATGGATACAGAGAGTTTTGAGCCTCCTACAGGTGTTCTAGACAATTCAGTTGGGCAAAAGTATACAATGTTGCAAAAGTTGTTGTTCAGCTCTGGCTCAGTTTTCAAACCATGCATATGTGTGCCATGGCCTTATGTGTGACGGTTTTAGATGAAACATAGGATGCAAACTATGGTGGCCTATCACACACTACTCCTTGGACTCACAGACCCTCTGCAGCACAAATATAAGGCAGCATGTGGCTGTGAGAGGGCACTTGCCTGCACAACATTGGAGTGGAAAACACAGCTGCTGTCTCTGTATCCTCTGGACCCTGATTAGCTGAGCATGGAGAGGGCACATGCATTCAGTGATGGTGAGAACAAGGCCCTGCTGGATGCCCTCCTGCCTAACTACAGCAAGATGTATGAGAGACCAGAGGAGCAGGTGAGTGATGTGTGCACTACCTTGGAGTGTGCACCTGTTGTGTGTTTGACACTATAGCCACTGTGTATTTATAGTGGATAGATGCTATGTTGTTGTGAGTGAGTGCCAGGGTGTACAGTGTTGTGTGAAGAGGGTCATTTGTTGTAGTGGGGTGTGTGACAGCATGTCACGTGCTGCAGTGCCCCCTGATGTAGCATATATTGCTCAGTGAGTGCCATGCTCAAAGAGTGGTTTGCACCCCTTATGTAATCTGTAGCCTTTAAATGGCATGTAGTGCAGTTTTGTTTGCTCACAGGCCACATACTCTTGGACAATGATGCAAGTGTGTGGAGCATCCGATGCCCTGTTGTCCCCAAGTATTTTGTGCACATATGTGTGTCTTTGGAACATGGACCAGGTGTACTGATGTTCTTTTACTTTACATTCATGACAGGTATCTGCCTATGAGAAGGGTGAAATCTGGGTGGACATCGCCAGGGCTGTCAGGAGTGGGGGGGACCTCGCAGGAGGCTCCGAAACATCAAGAAGAGGTGACAGGACATCCGGTGCTGGACCCGACGCATCGCCAGGGTACAGCTGAAGCTGGAAGCTCCACGCCGGCATGGCGGCACCCGCCACCTCACCCCACACATGCTCCGGGTCCTGGAAGTGGTGTTCCCAGACCTCCATAGGCAGTTGCAGGAGGGACAGCAGCAAGAAGGGGGTAGGTACATGTCTGTTTGTTGTCATGTGTGTCACATGCTACCTGCAGTGCTCCGAGGCATAGTAACACTCCCATAGTTGGAGTGGTGTGGTCAGACAGGCACTTTATGCATTGGCATAAGAATGGCCCAGTTTCAGCAGATGCTTCTTTACATGCCTTGCCCTACTCCACATTTGACCAGCGCTTTGGCTAATGATTGTTTTTCACATGTACTCCTATGGTGCAATGTCTTAGTATGCATCTTCCTTTGCACATCATCATGTTGGAGGGGGGTCTGTGACACCTGTTGGTACCTTATATGTAGCACCACATGTGCACTGTGTCTGCCCTTCTTCATATTTTGGCACTGATCAGGAGTCTCAACATGTGTTTTCTGCACGAGTCAGCCTCAGTAGTATTTGTCCATGGTACACTTTCTTATTGTCATGTGTTAGCTACAGGTGCACACTGTACATGTGCACTAATTTTGGCTTGTGCATACTCACACTGGGCAGTGCGTGTGTGCATATTCTCAAGATATGTTGCATGTTGTTTGTAAATAATATTGATGGTCAGCCACACAATGTGACTTTGGGTGTAGACAGCTGTGATGCCAGTGTGAGGTGATGGAACACTTGGTTCAGGTCCCAGGATGGCATCACATGGCAGTTCAGGCAGGACTTTTCCCATGTGGCACAAGGTCAAAGCGAATCAAACATGACCAGGTCTGGATTTGGGTGGCAGGGTGGGCAAATGAACTGTGATTCATCATCAGCTATCCTGTTGTCAGGCAGTGGCTCATCATTGTGTCTCTCATACAAGTTTTTGCCTTGCCTGTTACTTGTATCCTACTATACATTGAGCGTTGTGTCTCTTACAATTGCCCAAGACTAGGCTTGGCATTGTGCAGAGTTCAGTGGCATGTGACTTATGATGCATGCCATGTTTAGAAATGTGCCCAAATGTTTTGTAGCTGATATGTCTGATGTGTACAGGTGACTTATATGTTTTTCTTATTCTCCTTGCCAACAGCATCATCACCAGAATCTGGAGGAGACACAGGCGCGGACCAGGCAGAGGGACCAAGCGACAGTGCCACCTGCTTTGAGGAGTCAGAGGGAGGCAGTGGCACGGAGGGTGAGGAGAGTCTATAGGCCGGACCCCATGTGACTGACACATCCTACCATGCGGATGGCTCGGAATCAGACTCTTAGAAGGAGGGGGAATATGTAGCAATGGTCTCTTCTTCATCTTTGGCTGACCTCTCCTCCTCCAGTACCATCTCCACCCTCCCAGTTGTTAGGGTCCCTAGGGTCCGTGCTAGCCCCCGTGTCTCCTTTGTTCCCGGCACCGCAGCACCTGCCCCTGTGTCCCCTGCTGCCCTCAGTGCTGAGTCTGTGGACCTACTCCGGCAGAATATAGTAGGTCAGACATCCATGTTGACTGTCCTCCTTGGACATACACGACTCATTACACAGTTGTTGTTGTTGTTCATGGAGGGCATGTCATCTGCCATGTCTGATCTACGTCGGAGTGTGGCTGCCATAGAGTCAACACTGACGGCAGCTCTGTACACCCAGCAGCATCTGTCCCCCCCCATCCTTCAGTCCCATCCACCTCAGCCTCTCCCATACCTACCCAACATACACACAGACGCCACAGGTCAGACACAACAACAGACACACCCAGCACACCCACACAGCAGAAAAAGCTCAAATCTCCACGCACCCACTCTCAAGGGGATGTAGGCACACCCACAGGGAGAGGGGACACACCTCACACACGCATCCACAGACCCAGGACAACAGACTCACTGCCCTCTACCTCCACCCCCAATGTGTCCCCGGGTTCAGGTGGTAGTTTTCCGAACTGGCTGAAGTGTGCAGCCAAGTTTATCTTGCTACTTTCAGCGATGCACCGGCCAGTGTGGATGAATCCACAAAACCTGCACCCACTCCACCTGTCCTTCCCTCTCCTGTCCATGCGGTGCCGGAGGATTCCACAGAAGATGCCCCCAATGTTTCCACAGCGGATTGAACTCCATGTGCAGGCAAGTTTGGGTGTGAGAACATCCATGAAGGCACAAACTGTTTATCTGACTTGTTTGGACTGGCCATTGGCCTTCTGTGAGCGAGGACTCTTATTTGTGTTTTCAATTGTGAACCAGCTGAATAAAGCAATTTTTTTCAGTTTCTGTACTTTAGTTTGTCTGATAATGTCTGTGACTGCTGTGTGCCTGGGAGCTGGTGTGATGTTCAAATTTGGGTATAGTAACATGTGTCTATTTCCTGATGGTAATGAGGTTAACAATGGTATGTTTTTGCTTTAACTGCTGGGCACTGCTGGGGGCCTTAGCCACACACACTCTAATGCTGGGCACTGGTGGGCACTAGTGGGGGTCTTAGCCACACACACTCTAATGCTGGGCACTGGTGGACGTCTTAGCCACACACACTCTAATGCTGGGCACTGGTGGGGGTCTTAGCCACAGACACTCTAATGCTGGGCACTGGTGGGGGTCTTAGCCACACACACTCTAATGCTGGGCACTGGTGGGGGTCTTAGCCACACACACACTCTAATGCTGGGCACTGCTGGGCACTGGTGGGGGTCTTAGCCACACACACACTCTAATGCTGGGCACTGCTGGGCACTGGTGGGGGTCTTAGCCACACACACACTCTAATGCTGGGCACTGCTGGACACTGGTGGGGGTCTTAGCCACACACACTCTAATGCTGGGCACTGGTGGGGGTCTTAGCCACACACACTCTAATGCTGGGCACTGGTGGGGGTCTTAGCCACACACACACTCTAATGCTGGGCACTGCTGGACACTGGTGGGGGTCTTAGCCACACACACACTCTAATGCTAGGCACTGCTGGACACTGGTGGGGGTCTTAGCCACACACACTCTAATGCTGGGCACTGGTGGGGGTCTTAGCCACACAGACACTCTAATGCTGGGCACTGCTGGGCACTGGTGGGGGTCTTAGCCACACACACACTCAAATGCTGGGCACTGCTGGACACTGGTGAGGGTCTTAGCCACACATACTCTAATGCTGGGCACTGGTGGTGGTCTTAGCCACACACACTCTAATGCTGGGCACTGCTGGGCACTGGTGGGGGTCTTAGCCACACACACACTCTAATGCTGGGCACTGCTGGGCACTGGTGGGGGTCTTAGCCACACACACTCTCTAATGCTGGGCACTGCTGGACACTGGTCGGGGTCTTAGCCACACACACTCTAATGCTGGGCACTGGTGGGCACTGGTGGGGGTGTTAGCCACACACACTCTAATGCTGGGCACTGGTGGGGGTCTTATCCACACACACACTCTAATGCTGGGCACTGCTGGGCACTGGTGGGGGTCTTAGCCACACACACACTCTAATGATGGGCACTGCTGGGCACTGGTGGGGGTCTTAGCCACACACACTCTAATGCTGGGCACTAATGGACAGTGGTGGGGGTCTTAGCCACACACACTCTAATGCTCGGCACTGGTGGGGGTCTTAGCCACACACACTCTAATGCTGGGCACTGCTGGGCACTGGTGGGGGTCTTAGCCACACACACACACACTCTAATGCTGGGCACTGCTGGGCACTGCTGGGGGTCTTAGCCACACACACACTCTAATGCTGGGCACTGCTGGACACTGGTGGTGGTCTTAGCCACACACACTCTAATGCTGGGCACTGGTGGGGGTCTTAGCCACACACACTCTAATGCTGGGCACTGGTGGGGGTTTTAGCCACACACACACTCTAATGCTGGGCACTGCTGGGCACTGGTGGGGGTCTTAGCCACACACACTCTAATGCTGGGCACTGGTGGGGGTCTTAGCCACACACACTCTAATGCTGGGCACTGGTGGGGGTCTTAGCCACACACACACTCTAATCCTGGGCACTGTTGGGCACTGGTGGGGGTCTTAGCCACACACACACTCTAATGCTGGGCACTGCTGGGCACTGGTGGGGGTCTTAGCCACACACACTCTAACGCTGGGCACTGGTGGGGGTCTTAGCCACACACACTCTAATGCTGGGCACTGGTGGGGGTCTTAGCCACACACACCCTATGCTGCTGGGCACTGCTGTGTGTGTTTTCTACACACCTCTTCACTTACACTGACATAGCAGACGTATGTTCCACACGTCTCACTGTTACACAGGTGATATGCGGTAGCGTACCGTACCCCGAGGTCGATGACGTAGGTGCGGCACGTCTCCGTATTACACTGGTGATGTGCGGTGGCGTACCGTACCCCGAGGTCGATGACGTAGGTGCGGCACATCTCCGTATTACACTGGTGATGTGCGGTGACGTATTGTACCCCGAGGTCGATGACGTAGGTGCGGCACGTCTCCGTATTACACTGGTGATGTGCGGTGGTGTACCGTACTCCGAGGTTGATGACGTAGGTGCGTCACATCTCCGTATTACACTGGTGATGTGCGGTGGCGTACCGTACCCCGACGTCGATGACGTAGGTGCGGCACGTCTCCGTATTACACTGGTGATGTGCGGTGGCGTACCGTACTCCGAGGTCGATGACGTAGGTGCGGCACGTTTCCGTATTACACTGGTGATGTGCGGTGACGTACTGTACCACGAGGTCGATGACGTAGGTGCGGCACGTCTCCGTATTACACTGTTGATGTGCGGTGATGTACCGTACTCCGAGGTCGATGACGTAGGTGAGGCACGTCTCCGTATTACACTGGTGATGTGCGGTGACATACCGTACCATGAGGTCGATGACGTAGGTGCGGCATGTCTCCGTATTACACTGGTGATGTGCGGTGACGTACCGTACCACGAGGTCGATGACGTAGGTGCGGCACGTCTCCGTATTACACTGTTGATGTGCATTGACGTACCGTACTCCGAGGTCGATGACGTAGGTGTGGCACGTCTCCGTATTACACTGGTGATGTCCGGTGACATACCGTACCATGAGGTCCATGACGTAGGTGCGGCATGTCTCCGTATTACACTGGTGATGTGCGGTGACGTACCGTACCACGAGGTCGATGACGTAGGTGCGGCACGTCTCCGTATTACACTGGTGATATGCGGGAGTGTGTGGCGCAATGTACCCAGACATTACAGGCGTGCAATGGAGATGTGCGCGTGTGGCACCACGTACAGGTATGTTGGACTTCGTTGTACTCACCGTCTGCACCGTCGTCGGTTTCTTTGTACAAGGTGGTGGCCGTACAGGATTGGGATGACACGGACGATGGCGTTCATGTCTTGTTTGTCGCTTACCGGGGTGCGGTTCGTGCCGGACTCTGGTTTTACGGTAGTTTTGAGCTCTCGTAGCAAAAGAGCCGTACGGAGTGTGTTCAACACGGATCGTACTTCCTGGTTCAGAATATGCGGTCTATTTACGTACGGACGTGGCGTGGAGCGGCAGCCGACTGCAAATCACATGGACTTTCGATTTGTACGGTGTTTTTTATGAGGCGTACGGAGTGACGCTTTTGGTTGGGATCGTACTTGCTGATTCGTACAGAGACGCTTACGGGTACGAATCGTATGGGGAAAAATGCTCTGAACGGCAAATCGGAGCGCTTTTTACCGGATCGGAATCGACCCCTTGGTGTAAAAAATGTAGAAGATGAACCTTTAGTTATTCTTGTTAATGGCGTTCCTACTAAAAGAGTAAGAAAATCTGGCAAGAATTAGTGGATGTTAGCAAAGTGAAAAAGGCAACTTTGTATCTGGTAAAAAACTAATCAATATTATAAAAATGTGTATGTGAGAGAAGAAGAAATAACTGTAGAAGAAGATAGTGACTCGTCATCTGGACAAATTGAAAAAGTGGATGTGTCCAGAAGTGAAGAAATCTACGAACATTACAGGCTTCTTCCACTTCATTCTAAAGAAATGATGGGGAATACTATAGAGTTATTCCAAATGAAATAAGCAAAGGGAAGTCCCATTGGTGTATGGGAAAAAAGCTCGGAAGCTCGTTGTTTCCCTCAGTTGTTTCCCACAGGAAAAGGAGGACGATATGATGACCGACCTGTGCAGATTCCTGCACCTGAATACCGGACATCAAGATTGTATGCAGAAGATCCAAGATTTCAACAATGTATTCCGCATTTGTTTCATCTTTTGTTTGAGAGTGATTTGTCTGGACTTTCTTATGCAGTAAACCACATTTTGAAAACAGATGTACATCTGCAAAATGTATCGGCAAAGGAATTTATGGATAAAGTACTGCAGAAAGATAATGTTTTGGAATCTCAGCTAATTAATCTCATGGCATATCAGCATGGTACTAATGAGTACTGGTACCATCGTCATGGAGAACTTAAATGTATGCTAAGGAACTTAGGAACTCCTACAATGGTTCCTTATTCTAAGCTGTGCTGAGTATGCTTGGGATGATTTACTTTAATTTCTTCGAGAGGCAAATCCAAATATACCAAATATTGAATACAAGACACCTGGAGAATTGTGCACTTTGGATCCAGTTAATGTATGCCGGTATTTCAATCAGAGATTTGAAGCTATGATGTCTTTTATCACCAATAAAAAAATCCTCCTCTTGGAGAGGTTCTGGATTGCTTTTGGAGTAAGGAGTATAAAGCGAGAGGTGCTCCTCACATACATATGCTAATATGGATCAAAGATGCTCCCAAATTTGGAACAGACTCAGATGATACTGTGTTGTCTTTTATTGAAGAATATGCTTCATGTAATATACCCAAAAGTACACTAGATAAGAACTTAAGACAACAAGTCTTATGATTTCAAAGCCATCGTTGTGGGAAATACTGTCGTCGAAAGTACAAATCTAAGGACAGGTTCTACACCAAATGTCGTCTTGGATTTCCACGTCCTGTAATATCGAAAGGAAGAGTGAACAGTTTTATGTCATCTTTGCGACATACTATCACAAGAAAGTCTCTAAAAAATACCTACAACTTAAGAAGAAATGTAGAGTCAAAATACATAAATGACTACACCCCAGTCATTTTGTCCATGTGGAATGCTAACATGGATATTCAATACGTTGCGGACAATTCCATTGCTGTAGCTCAATATGTAACATCCTACATAACCAAATCAGAAAAGACAGAATTGAAGGAAATGTGGGAAGAGATTTCCCACGAGAAGAGTCTAAGTAAGAAATTATATAGTTACAGTTTGAAGATGTTATCTCATCGAGAAATTGGAGCGTATGAATGTTCCGATCGCTTATCATCTGCAAGTCTATACTCCAAATCTAGAAGAATCATTTGGATGAGTCTAGGTCTTGCTGCAACACGAAATCGAGTACATAAATCTGTACAAGAAATTGAATATTTAGCTGAAAAAGAGCCCAAAAGTACAGATATGGTGAAAACAAATATGTTGGATACATATTATCCAAATAGAAGTCATCATCTTGAGAACATGTGTCTCTATGAAGTGCTGCAAAACTATATTTTTAAACGGAATGTTACCAAAAACATAAATAATGGTATATATGCCGTGATTGGTTCTGAAGGATGTTTGGTGAAACAAAGAAAATGATAATTGATTAATCACCGTAAACTAAGTTGCGAAACTCCTGACAAAAGAGAATTTTACTATTTAGCTCTTTTGCAACTTTTCAAGCCGTGGCGTTCAGAATTGGAATTACTTGGAGATTTTGAGAGCTATGAAGATTCGTTCAACGCAAGTAAACATACTATAGAATGTCCTGTTTTTGCTAATTATGTGAAAATGTTGAACGACGAAATTGAGCAAGAAGCTACAATTGCAGCTGAGATTGCTAGAGACAGTTCTCAAGACAGTCAAACTTCTGCTCCGTTGAGTCAGGATCCACTAGGAGAACCAATTGTTCAAAATGAAGCAGCAACTGCTAAGGAAGAGGTGGAAACAGCAAAGTATCAAGCTCAAGAAGATGTAACAAACTTAGGAAACTTGGAAGAACAACTAAATGTTGAGCAGAAACAAATATATGAGCAAGTTAGAGAACAGATTGATCATGGATTACTTCATGAGAAGAAACAGTGCTCTTGCTCATCATTTCAACCTATCCGAATGTACGTGAGTGGACAAGCTGGAACAGGGAAAAGTTTTTTTAATTAAAGTAATCACAACTTTTCGACAGAAAACAACCGAGTCGCATTTGTCTTGTGTTGTAACTGCTCCAACTGGATTGGCAGCGCACAAAATTAAAGGAATTACTTTACATCATTTATTAATGCTACCAGTAGAGCATGAAAACAAATTGGAATACCACAAGCTATCTGGAGAAGCTTGTTGTGAAGTTTCAAGAGTCTTGAAGAAAATGAAACTTCTCATTATTGATGGGGTAAGCATGGTATCAAACTTAATGCTTGCCTTTGTGCATTTAAGAATGCAGCAAATTCTTAAAACAGAGTGTGACATATTATTTGAAGGCAAACACTTCATCGTTTTTGGAAATCTACTACAACTTACTCCTGTAAAAGGACAACCAGTGTATAAAACACTGGCGCATGAAGATACCAGAAAGTCTTTGGGGAGCATTGGAAATGTTAACATTTGGTCATATTGTAAGTATAAGGAACTTGTTACAAATATGCAACAGGCAAATGATGCTGATTATGGAACTATTCTTCAAGATATGAGAATTGGAAAAGTGACTAAACATGGCAAAGAAGCTTTACAGAGACGATTACTTTCCAATTTGTTTCCAAATGAAAATATTGATCCTGAGAAAATATATATGAGAATTGCAGAAAACAAATCTGTAATCTGCTTAATGCCAACACTGCGTGAATGTTCTATATTCAATGAAGACATTTTAAAGTTGGAAAATGAAGAACTTATAAAATTGGAAGCTATTGATAAAATAGAACATGAAGGAATCACTATTATTTTGACTGAAAAGTTGAAGACGAAATTGATTCTTTAGTGAAATCGATAAGTAAAACAGCTGCTGTAGAAAAGAATTTATAGGCATGTGTAAACTGTAGGGTAATTTTACGACGTAATTTGAATGTGGAAAAAGGTTTAGTAAATGGAGCAATGGGTAAAATTGTTGATTTCGTTAATTATGTAAATAAAGATGGTATTGAATTTTTTAAAATCAAATTTGATGAAATTGCAGAAGTACAACAATTTAGTCGTTGTTCAGCTCGGTTTTTGGTTGTAAAAAATTTGTATGTACGCAGAAAACAGTTTCCTATTTCTTTGGCGTATGCAGTGACCATTCATAAATCTCAAGGTTTAAGTGTAGATAGTGCTTTAGTGAATATTGGAAGTACCGTGTTTAAAGAGGGTATGGCATATGTTGCTTTGTCTCGAGCAAGAACTTTATCTGGATTGTACTTGATTGATTTTGATGAGACAAAGTTAGTACAGATGCAAATTGTGTGAAAGAGTATGATAGGTTAAGAAGAGAATATGCACCCAATTAAGGTCAATATCCAGTATTTGAAAAGTGTGTGGTATGTAGAAAAAGAAGATTTGAGAATATCTGTAGTGAAACTGTAGAGAAAGAAAAAAACCAGAATGAAGTTGTGATTGCAAGCAAAAAGAAAAATGACAGTGTTAAAGAGAATGTTGGTTATCAGTTTGAAAATAGTTCTGTTGTCAACTGCTATGCTAGTGTAGTTGTTAATGTTGTTTTTTTATTGAAAGTTTGCAACGGCAAATTGTTGAAAACTGGGAAGAAAGATTCTGTTTGTTGTTGTATTCTGTTTTTGAGAAATGTAGTAGTGATAAAAGTAAAATACAAAGTGTTTCTGATATTCTAAATGTTTTGGACATATGTTCTGGTTCCACTCAATTTACGCAGAATATTCAGCAAGATGGTCAGGAATTTTTAATGTTTAGGCTTGTTGTATTGGAAGATGAAGGTATAGATATTGAAAACCTTTTTGGCCTTTCTTATAAATGGCAACATGACTGAAAATTGTTTGTTTACATGTAGCACTAACATAGACACTGAAAGAATCATATATTTGACTTTACCTGACTGTGAATCAGTGTCTTTTAACAATCTAGTTAGAAGAGCAAGTCAAAACATGGAGTGTAGCCAATGTAAATCAGAAATGTCATGAACATTATTTATACAAAGATATGGACAGTGTGTAATTTTAATGCTGCAACGTTGTAGAGCTGATGGAAGAAAATTGGAAACTTTAATTAAAAATTGTGTAGCTACTCAAGTATCAATATCAGGAAGAACTTTTGTAGCTGCTGCAATTATTTTTCATGATGGACCTTCTACAACGTCTGGACATTACACTGTTTATTTAAAATGGCTGTAAGGTTGGATACATTGTAATGATAGTCAATTGGTTTTTAAACAATGTTTGCCTAAAGAGTTACCAAATTCTTACCTAATATTTTTATAGCCAAAATTTTAGGAACAAAATTTGGCCTTTGAGGATTACTGCTGTTAAGGTAGGTTGGTCTGGTGTTGTAGCGTACTTTGTAAGTGAGGATGAGGAGCTTGAAGGTTATCCTCTTGTTGACGTGAAACCAGTGTAGATCTCTCAGGTGGTGGGCGATGTGGATGCGGCAGGGGACATTGATGATCAGTTGGGCGGAAGTGTTTTGGACTCGTTGTAGTCATTGTAGGTGTTTGTCCGAGTTGAGATTTAGAGAGTTGATACTTATACAGTTGGTGACGTCTTTCAGTGGTATGTGGCTCCTTGCTGAGGGAGAAGATGAGTTGGGTGTCGTTGTCTTAGCAGATAATGTTCAGGTTGTGATGGTGGGCCACTTGTATGAGGGTGCTATGTAGATGTTGAATAGTGTCAAGTTGAGGGATGAGCCCTGGGGGACGTTTCAAATGATGTCGCTGGTTTTGGATCAGTAAGGTGAGAGACGGATGCTGAGGATTAGTATTGAAGAACTTCGAAGCTAAGAAATTTAGATATACTATTTGGCCATGAGGGAAAGTATGTAAAACCATTAAGGACTATTTGTTGTTTATTTTGTCAGCATATATTTGCAGTGTATGAAAATTAATGATAGTGTTTTGTTATTTTAAGATTGTTTGACATATCTCATAGTTACATAAGAAATTGCTGTTAGAAAAAAACATTTAACATATGTTTTATATCTATTTTTTAGATTGTTATTGAGAATGTCGAATTGTTTAAGATAATCTTATTGATTATCTTTTTTTTGCCCGCTGTTATGTGATGAGTACCATTGAACTCACTGTTTCTAGTGAAATTCAATATATTCTGAGAACAGCAAAAATGGCACGTGAAATGCTTTATAAATTATTTTGTGTTGTAAAAGATATATTGTAACTGTATTTTTTTTGTCTTCCACAGATGCTAATTATATATTATATAATGTTTTTATTATTTATTATGTTTAAGGTAAGTATAAATAACTGTTAAAAATGGTCGATAGAATGTGCTTCTACAGAGCTGAAGTAACAAAACATGGATGGAGTACATAAGTGTGTAAAGATGGTTCGTATCTTTTAAACATATTTAAAAAAATGAATATATATATATACTGAGTGTACCAGTAATCTTTGCAGTTTACTACAACACATCTACTAGTTTAGAACAGGTAAGGTGAATAGACATGATGTACTTTTTTTAGTACTGCATTTTATTATAGCAGCCTGAGCTTTTTCCTATAGTGATGAGGAGCGAGTGGTTTGAAAATTTAAGAAAATTTAAAAACTGAACATTCATATTAATAATTATATTTATATAATCTTGTAAAGTAGTTGAGAATGGTATTTGTATAATATTTTTTAAAGGGCAAAATAGTTGCTAAAGCTAGTTTTGTGTTATGTATTAGGAAAAATGATAAAATGAAGTGTTTATGTTTTTGTACAAGGACCTACAACATAAGAAATTCACTATAGAAAAACAACAGAACAATATGGAAGACGATTTCGAAATTAGTCTCATAGAAGAACTAAACATACCTTTCATGGGCAGCGAGAATGAAGAGGAAGAAATTAGTGCTGTAGATATCAGCTGTGATTTCCTAGACGAAACCTTGGATGCTGATTTTGTGGAAGCATTAGATGGCATTGAGTTTGATCATATGACTTTTGAAATTGATAACCAGGAAAATGAAATACCTGATGAAATGTTACAAGAATACATTTATTATTATATTATAATAATGGTTTGAGACACTCTTCTTGCAGAATTGTAATCATTCAGCTAGTACTGAAGTACTCATGGTGCAAAGTGGGCCTTACGGCATGGACTGCTTTAAACCCCTATAAACTATGCATGCACTCTTGTATGCACCGGCAAACATGTCTTTTATAGCTTCTATTTCCCAGTCTATATTCTTACATTTCCAGAAAACTCCCTGTGATTACTGATTCAGTATTGTACTGAGCTATTCAGCAGAATGTCCTTATTTATGCACTGTGCTAAAAATGAAGCTCTTTTAAATTCAGTCAGACACTCTCCTTGCAGAACTGTAACTATCCATTCAGTACACAAGTAATCATGAAGCAATGTAGGCCTTAGGCCAGTGATGTCATTTAAGATGTCATCAGTGATGTCACTGACCATGTCATGAGTGATGTAATACGTGAAGTCATCAGCAGTGCATTGCGGAGGCGCGAGTTATAGTTAGCTCAGCTAACTATAACGGCCGAATTTCTCTGGTTTTGTATGAGTGAAATGTCAGCCTAACTCTAATGTCCCTGAAACCTCTGTTTTTTTCAGTGAATTTCTAAGGTTTTTTAAATGCTAATTCTTAATTAAAATGTCCGAAAACCTGTTGTTTTTTTCAGTGAATTTCTAAGGTTTTTTAAATGCTAATTCCTACCTATAACGTTCCTGAAACCTCTGTTTTTTTCAGTGAATTTCTAAAGTTTTCTAATGCTAATTCCTAACTTTAATGTTCCTGAAACCTCATTTTTTCAGTGAATTTTTAGGGTGTTTTAAATGCCAATTCCTAACGATAACGTATCAAAAACCTATGGGTTTTAAAAAAAAAAAAATGTTTGTAACAATTTTTTTATTTTCTATGTCTTTTTAAGTATTTTTCTTTTGTTTTAAAATAATTATAATCTGTTCCTTAAAACATATAAAACATAGCTAATGAAAGATTTATAGTATTATCCCCTTAAATTAACACTGTTTTATTGTTTGTAAGTTTGATCAGTGTAATATAATATAATACACTTTTCAATTGAAAAATACATATTTTTTGAAATGTATAGTATTTTTTGCTAAGTTACAATTTGTAAGATTGGCTTTAATACTATGAAAGTTGTTTTGTTGTATTCTTATGATAACTAGCTTTTTTTTTAAATGTTATTTACAAAAAATTGTTGCGCACTCAAACCTACATGAGGGGTGCGTGGATCCAGTACATGACTCTCATTCTCAAAAACACTTCTAGAACTAATTAATATATGTTTTAGACATAAAGGTTTATTACTGACTACATAAACAATAGTAATAAAGGTGTTGTTTAAATTTGTTTTCAAATGTTTTTACCAGATTTTTGTGGACACACTGGTATCGCGTATGGGACGCGGTTCTATGCAGTGGGTGCTCGAACCCTGCCGGCACGTATTTCCGGGTTCGCGTAGGAGACACGACTCCGGCGTAATTTCAAAAGAATGAAATATCACTATGGAAACTTTAAATACCAGTTTTGATTAAAGACGTTTGCTGAGATCTTTACATAACAATTTATAAACAGGATTTTATACTTTAGAATTAAGTGTAGCAGATTTTACGGGTGCGTGACGTATACGCAATGGTTGCGTGTCTCGTACGCGAATCCATATCACATGGAAAGAAATTTTTTGATTGGTTTAACAGATTTTCATTCTGTTAGAGGAAGGATCCACCACCTGTTTTATTCCTCTTATGTTGGGTGCGTCTTCCTGTCAGGACATCTTTCTAGTAGGCTCTTCCAATTACTTATTGTATTTGGTGTTTTGACTTCTTTATTGCTATGGCATCCAGTCATCCAGAAGAAGAACTGCTGGAAGATCCTGAAGAAGTTGAGGAGCCTGTCAAAAAACAAAAGGAAAGTATTGTGTGGGATTTTTTCATAGTGCCTGAGGGGGAGAAAAAGGTAAATGCGAGAAAAGTTATGTGCACTCTCTGCCAAAAAGTCCTTTCATGACGAACAGAGAAAAATTATTCATGTGGAACTTCATCCATGAAAAAGCCTCTAGAAACAATACATCCAATTCTATTGGCCAGAGAAGTGATGGCACGTGAAAAGAAAGAGCAAACTGCCCAGGCTGATCCAGATCAAGCATCTACATAGGAGTAGCAGTTCCATCTACACTCCAGCAACATATCTTTCCTGAGCTAGCAGATGCTAGCATAAACTGCAGGAAATGTTAGGCAAACCTGTGCGTTTGAGAGCAATGCATTCATGCCATCATTAGCATGATAAAAACACACAAGTGTTAATCTTTTTTGAGTTTGACAATCTTGTCTTTCTTTTTTTGAACCAGTCATGTTGAACTCTTCAAGTTTTTTCTATTTATTGAAAAGACAAAAACACCCCAAAACCCAAAACATTTGTTTGAAAATACTTAATACTCTCAAAATAGTTTTAAAAAAGGTTCGTACGGAACCACCTATACTGGTTAAAAATACAAAAATTGTATGTAGTAAAACTGATTGCTTGGATAAATGTGTGTGGATGAATCTATCGATATTGTATGGATTACTTGATGAGTGCATGGGCAGTGCCTGAGTAAATGGTTGAGTGTACAAGTAGTGCCAGAGTGATTGCATAAGTGCATGGGTAGTGCCTGGGTCAATAGTTGAGTAAAACAGTAGTGCCTGAGTGATAGCATGAGTGCATAGGTAGTACCGAGTGATTGCATAAGTACAGCAGTACTACCTGGGAGATTGGATGAGTGCATGGGTAGTCCCTGGGTGACTGGATGAGTGGATACATACTGCCTGAGTGAAAGAATCAGTACTTCAGTAATGCCTGAGTCACTGGATGAGTGCATGGATAGTGTCTGAGAGAATGGATGAGTGCATGGGTAGTGCCTGAGTAAATGTTTGAGTGCAAGAGTTGTGCCTGAGTGATTGCATGAATACATGGGTAGTACCTGGGTGATTGCATGAGTGCAGGGGTAGTGCTCGGGTCATTTCATGAGCGCAGGAGTACTGTCTGGGTTATTGGAGGAGTGCATGAGTAGTGCTTGAATGAATAAAGTGATGCAAGGATAATGCCTACTTTATTGGATGAGTGCTTAGGTAGTGCTTGAGTGAATAGTTGAGTTCAACACTAGTGCCCTAGTGATTACATGAGTACATGCATAATGGGTGGGGATATCATGAGACCAGGCGTAGTGCCTGGATGTTTCAATGAGGGCATAGGAAGTACCTGAGGTAAAATATGAGTCCAAGGGTAATGTCTTGGTCACTGGATGAGAGCATGGGTAGTATTTGAGGAAATGGATGAGTGCATGGGTAGTGCCTGAGTAAATGCATGAGTGTATGAGTAGTGCCTGGGTGATTGTATGAGTACATGGGTAGTGCAGTGGTGATTGCATAGGTGCAGGGGTAGTGTCTGGGTGATTGCATGAGTGCATGGGTTTAGCCTCTGTGAAATGAAAAATGCAAGGATTATGCGTGGGTTATCCTATTAGTGTCGAAGTTGTGCTACAGAGATTAGATGACAGCATGGATATTGTTTGTGTGAAGGAATGATTACCTGGCTGATGACATCAGCAACATGATGAACGTTTTTAAATAGTGTAAAGGTTCAACCTAATTCTTATTAGAAATAAGTAACAGATAAATTAACGTTAAACATTATTTCACGTTATCATGCATATTATGTTATGTATTCTTAACTTTTTAAAGTAATTTAGATACATAACTCTGTTCAACTATTTTAGAGTAGTATTGTTGTAAACAGCATTAAAACTCTTTTCAAACTTCACCATTACCTACTGTAAAGAAGAAGAAGAACTCTTATGTAATGTAATGTATAAATTATAATATTATATTTATAAGAACACAACATCATTTTAGAATTAAATAAAATTTTTAGTTTCCCTTTTTTGCTGTTCTCAGATTCTACTGAACTTCACCTTACACAGTGATTTCAACATAGTATCATCATTAAACAGCGGAGAAAAAAACAAGATTGTAAAAAAAAAAAAATCAGCACAGAGCATTATTGTCAATATGTGTAGCTGTGTGTTTACCTATCTACAGTTTCTTCATTATGTCCTTCGTTTACATTACTTCTATTACCTTTCTCCGCTACATTTGCTGAAATGTACACTCTCATATACATCTGGTACAATATAGACAACACATATATAAACTATTTGCTAAATATAAATAGTAATTGTTTCAATGCTGGCTACTTTCTGTTCACATCTTCCTAATAGGCCGAGTAATGTAATCAAAACTTTTGCTTTGAAAATATCCAGGGGGGCGCTGAAATCTTTACCTGCAGCTGCGTGTGGCCGGGCTTGGCTCCGCTGAGCGCTGTTGGCCGGGCTTGGCTCCGCCATTCTTCTTTTCCTTGCGGTGGGTGCTCCCGGCCGGGCTTGGCTCCGCCGGGGTGTTCCTGACATACTACAACCCCCAGCAGCCCCATAGCGGCAAGGACGCCGCCGCCCTCACATCCAGGAAGCACCGGAAGGCGCATAAAGGAGAGCACGCCTCGGAGTTTAGCGGGGGGCGCTGAAATCTTTACCTGCAGCTGCGTGTGGCCGGGCTTGGCTCCGCTGAGCGCTGTTGGCCGGGCTTGGCTCCGCCATTCTTCTTTTCCTTGCGGTGGGTGCTCCCGGCCGGGCTTGGCTCCGCCGTGGTGTTCCTGACATACTACAACCCCCAGCAGCCCCATCGCGGCAAGGACGCCGCCGCCCTCACATCCAGGAAGCGCCGGAAGGCGCATAAAGGAGAGCACGCCTCGGAGTTTAGCGGGGGGGCGCTGAAATCTTTACCTGCAGCTGCGTGTGGCCGGGCTTGGCTCCGCTGAGCGCTGTTGGCCGGGCTTGGCTCCGCCATTCTTCTTTTCCTTGCGGTGGGTGCTCCCGGCTGGGCTTGGCTCCGCCCGGGTGTTCCTGACATACTACAACCCCCAGCAGCCCCATCGCGGCAAGGACGCCGCCGCCCTCACATCCAGGAAGCGCCGGAAGGCGCATAAAGGAGAGCACGCCTCGGAGTTTAGCGGGGGGCGCTGAAATCTTTACCTGCAGCTGCGTGTGGCCGGGCTTGGCTCCGCTGAGCGCTGTTGGCCGGGCTTGGCTCCGCCATTCTTCTTTTCCTTGCGGTGGGTGCTCCCGGCCGGGCTTGGCTCCGCCGGGGTGTTCCTGACATACTACAACCCCCAGCAGCCCCATCGCGGCAAGGACGCCGCCGCCCTCACATCCAGGAAGCGCCGGAAGGCGCATAAAGGAGAGCACGCCTCGGAGTTTAGCGGGGGCGCTGAAATCTTTACCTGCAGCTGCGTGTGGCCGGGCTTGGCTCCGCTGAGCGCTGTTGGCCGGGCTTGGCTCCGCCATTCTTCTTTTCCTTGCGGTGGGTGCTCCCGGCCGGGCTTGGCTCCGCCGGGGTGTTCCTGACATACTACAACCCCCAGCAGCCCCATCGCGGCAAGGACGCCGCCGCCCTCACATCCAGGAAGCGCCGGAAGGCGCATAAAGGAGAGCACGCCTCGGAGTTTAGCGGGGGCGCTGAAATCTTTACCTGCAGCTGCGTGTGGCCGGGCTTGGCTCCGCTGAGCGCTGTTGGCCGGGCTTGGCTCCGCCATTCTTCTTTTCCTTGCGGTGGGTGCTCCCGACCGGGCTTGGCTCCGCCGGGGTGTTCCTGACATACTACAACCCCCAGCAGCCCCATCGCGGCAAGGACGCCGCCGCCCTCACATCCAGGAAGCGCCGGAAGGCGCATAAAGGAGAGCACGCCTCCTCGTCCCGCGGGACGCACGCGGACGTGCGCCGGGCTAAGCCCGGGCAAAGGGCGGGCCCTCTGTGGCCCTCAGGGGACTGAAGGAGACTGGACTGGGCCTGGATCCTTATATTTCCCCTTTGGACCAATCTCGCGCCTGGAGCGTGTAAGATATTCGATTAACTTTTAATTTTGTGTTTTTATAGGTTGTTCTAGTATTGAGTGCCTAGATTGACGGGTATCTGTTTGCAAGTATTAGTTCCATTTATATTCACAATGTCAAAACCCAAAAATGATAAGGTGCCGGTGGGCCCTGCTACTCTTGATAATTTTCTGGTTAGGAAAGTAAGTCAGATAAATAACAACAGACGTGCTTCATTGGGGAAAAGAACTGTGGTAGGGGAAATGTCATTGGAAAATTCCCCTATCAGTTTGTTACAAGGATGTGCAATTAACTCGACTGATGTTATTTCCATTGACCCTCCTGTGTCCATCTTAGTTAACGTGGAGGCTCAATCTGACCCTCAGGTGCTGTCATGTCCTGACACTAGCCCTGATACTATTGTGTTACATGAGCCCCAACCAGAAACTAGGGCCATAAGAACGTGTAGAACACTGTCTCAAAAGGTAATTGGGAAGCAAGATAAGTCAAAAAAGAAAAAGGATGGTAAGGCTATTTTTAGCCCTGTAATACCTACCCCTTTTGTTTTTACGGGCACTAACAATGATGGTAATGATAATGGTGTAAGCATAACCCCTGATTTTTTAGCTTCACTTATAAGAAATCTAGAAGCTTCTTTGACAACTAAAATGGAGGAGCTTATCAAACCATTAACGAGTAAGATAGATAACCTAGCAAAGGAAGTGACAAGGCTGGGTGGTCTGTTATCAGCAAAGAATGGTATTTCCTCTAGTGGAAGTGTACACTCTGGGGGGAATGGTAGAGAACCTGCCGATATTAATGATATATGTAATAAGGCAAGGGGGAATGCTGCTGTTGCAGTGGTTACTGGTTCTGAAACCTTGATTCGCCCAGACACCCCTGCGGCAGCGGCTCCTTTGATACCATCTACAAAGCAAACAAATAGTAGAGCGCCCAGACCCCCGAGGTACAATCGATATCTTAATTTACCTCCAGATTGTGCTCCGTATGTGGCTGTATTAACTAATGTGCCTCCTTGCGGGACACACCCAGCATCACCTTTTGATGAATCCCAATCCTCTTTGAAAAATAAGACTGTATCTTGGCTCAACAAAAATTGTGGGTTCCCTGTGTCATACTCGGAACAAATTATGACAGTAAGACGTGTAAATTGGGTAGGGCCATCTAAAAAGACTGGGGTAGGGGACTGTATAGTCGTAAATTTTAAACACCCCCAGCACGTGGCAACTATCCTTTTGAGAGCTTCTGCATTGGTATATAACACGAATAGTATTTGTGTTCGTCCCTTGGGTTATTTTTATGCGCATCTGTGTAAACCTACATCACAACAGAACTTAACCAGGCGGGGGCTTGAACCTTATACTCCTGTGCAGGAGTCTCAGTTCTTTTATAATGTTACTAATCCTTGTGGGTCTGGTGGGCCCATTAGAACTCATAATAGGAGTTCAAGTAACGGCCATTATCATCATGGGTCGAATGTAAATACACAGAATAGATTCGAAATGTTATCCGGTCTTGAGCAGTGTGACTGACTGGGGGCACCTGCGGCTCAGATTACTAGGGCTTCAGGTGAAATTACAAATTCTTTGAACCCGGTGGATAGAATTTCAGGAATCCATGTTGTCTCCTGGAATATTGCTGGTCTTGCGGCCAAAATGTCTGATGTAAACTGGGTTACTTACATCAAGCAGTTTTCTATTATTTGTCTCCAAGAGACCTGGGAGCTGGGCTGTAATCTGTTTTTAGAAGGGTATAGGGCCTTCTTTGTGCCGGCCTTGCCTTCAGTGCGGGGAAGGCCCAAGGGGGGACTTGTAGTCTTTGTCTCCATACTGATACCGTGTGTAGTACGGAGATTGGAAGCTCAGCATACAGGGGTCATGGGACTAATTCTATCTGGTGGTAATGTTCTTGTGGGACTGGTGAATTTTTACAATGCTGCTCTTGATAGTGCAGGTCCGAAACATATCCATGTTCTTAATTCCTTTGTCTCTAATTTTATGGAAAAAGTGGGACATAACCTCATGATTTTGGGGGACTTTAATCTGCATCCATGTGTTGATCCATTGCACAAATGTTTACTGGAAATGATCTGTGCGCGCGCAGATTGTCTGCATATGGAGCACACCTTAGAGGGGGAAATGTGTAATGACCTAATGAATGACCTTGACCTCTCTTTGGCTATGTCTTTAAAGGATCCTTCATACTGTTTTGATATCCCTACTTTTAAGGGACATGGTAGGGGCACCTTCATTGACCACATTCTTGTCTCGAGGACTATGCAAACTTTTGTAGATTCTTTTTGTATCCTCCCTAGTGAATTTAGTGACCATAATCCTGTCACAATCTGTCTGAACTGTCCTTGGGGGAAAAGTGGTCCCAAAAATACTGTTCAAGGAAGTCTGGGCACAACAGATGGGAGGAGGCGGTTAAAATGGTCAATTGACTCAGCGGATGCACTCTATAAAAACATCTCTGAAGGGTGTGCAGAGGACATTGACGTTTGTATTAACGGGGGAGGTGAACCTAAAATGGTTCTAGAGGCTTATCAAAATATAGCGGAGAAGGTGTCAGCGTTCCTATCTGTTCCTAATAAAACTCACACAAAAGTAGGGCTGAGATGGTTTAGCCATGATTGCACTGTAGCTGCTCGCAAGCTGAGGCTTGCTTTGTCAGCTTCCCCAAGGGATCGGGAGGTTGTAAAACTCTGTAGAAAGGAATATAAGGCTATTACTATCTCCCGTAAGGAGCTATTGAAGAAAGAGGCGTGGGAGGAATTGCTTGACCCCTCTACTTTGAATAGCAGCACCAAATTCTGGGCTTTGGTTAAGAAACCTTTCTTGACCGAGGACCCCGGTGACGGAATTGCTTGCTGTATAACCAAGGAGGAATGGGAAGGCCACTTTAAAAGTTTATATTACTCTGAAAATGCTAGATCTATGACAGATGCCCCCTGTGACAGGGTTAGCCCTATTATTTTTTACGAAAGTGAGGTTTTGGCAGCCATAATGGCCTCACTGCTAATAAAGCGCCAGGGCCTGACGGAATACCCCCTGATCTTTACAGGTCTGACCCAGCTTTCTGGGCTCCCATTCTGGTCGCCGTATTTAATGCTGCGGCCACTGTGGGATGCCCAGAATCTTGGGGACTATCAACTATAGTTCCTGTATTCAAGAAGGGAGATAGGGGAAGTCCACTTTGCTATCGACCCATATCCCTAATTGATTCATTGGTAAAGATCATGGGGAGAGCTATACTTCAACGCCTAATAAGTTGGTCGAATGAGAATCACATTTTGACAATCTCTCAATATGGCTTTTGTGAGGGGCGCTCAACTATAACGCAGTGTCTCAATCTGTTCCTTATTCTGAATAAATATACTGTCGTTCAGAAGGGAGCAATTCATCTTGCCTTCATGGATCTCTCCTCAGCCTTTGACTGTGTCAACAGGGGAGGCTGTGGAGGACCATGAAGGAGAAGGGAATAGATGGGGGAATTGTGGAGTTCCTTGCGGATCTGCACAATGAAACAAGAGCCAACGTGAGGTATTCTTCGACTGGGGAAACCACGGGTTGTTTTCCAATTAATAAAGGTGTACGTCAGGGGTGCATTATGGCCCCATATCTTTTTAATTTTTATATAAATGACCTGGAGGCTGAATTACAGGAGATAAAATCTGATTGTCCAAGGGCGGGTGCGAGGGGTATTCCTTTGCTTTTATATGCCGATGATGCGGTCTTAATTTCACGAACAGAATTAGGTCTTCAGGCACTTTTGAATGGTTTTAATAAATTTATGTCTGATAGGGACCTCAAGGTCAACAATACAAAATCTTTCATAATGCATGTTGGCCGTCAACCAAAGAAGAAGTTCAATTTTAAACTGAATGATGTTCCGATACCCATCACCCAGTCGTTTTCCTACCTGGGGGTCTTATTTGATACGAAGATGTGTTGGGCCCCACATTTGGCCAAGAAAAAGGGGGAAATGTCCAGGGTAAATGCTTCTATCTTCAATTTTGCTTCTAAATTGGGCAAAAAGCCAAATGTGGCCATGATGAAATTATATAACGCTAAATCCATAGCCACTGCAGTATACGGAAGTGAGATATGGGGCTACACAAATTATGACCAACTTCAAATAGTTGAAAATAAATTTTTAAAGCGTCTGCTGTGTGTCCCTGGGAGCACACCGAATTTAGCTGCTCATGAAGAACTTGGCTGCTTGCATTTACCGGACATAGTTGGACTAAAACCGTTGTTGTGCTGGGTAAAACTATGGTTAAGTGATGCAATCCCTCTGACCCACTTGATAGTGGAGGATCTCTTATCGCTTGACCACGCAATGCAAGTGCCCTGGCTTAAATATTTGAAATCTCAATTTTTGAAGCTTGGCCGAGTGAACTTGTTTGATAACCCGGGGGAAATAGTTAAGGGTGATGTTGCTGCAATTAAGAGTGCTTTTTACCTGAACCGTAATGCTGTAAGAGATGAAGTTGAGCTCTTGAAACCTAATGTTAGAATGTACATCATGTTGAGTACTTGTAATTCAATGGAATTGTATCTAACATGCTCCTTCACCATCCATGAAAAATTTTTGCTGACCCGTTTCAGGTTTAACATCTTTCATCAGCTTTTAATTAGACCCAAGTCGGACATTTTTAAGAAACCAGCAGCTCCCTGTGGCTGCGACAGGAAGTCTCCACAGGATATGCTGCATTTTATATTTTTATGTACATTTTATGAATATCCCCGAAAGCGGTTTTTGGTTACCCTTTTAAAGAAATTAAATTTTAACCAAATTAGACCCGCCCTTATGTACTTACAGTTGTTGCATCCTGATAGTGTTCTTCAGGTGTTAGAATTTTTAAAAATGACCATGAGACTAAGAATTTGTTTGGATGAGTAAATGTGCATTAACTGCAGTTTATGGCACTATCGCACTTTATTTCGTATATTCTGTATTTGGACATTACTTGCACTTTTTATTCTGATTCTGTCAATGCACTCGTTTTTATGATATATTTGAGTTGTATGTAATTTAAGATTGACTTTGTGATCATTGTGATGTTTTATTATGTTTTGTCTATTGTGTGTACTTTTATGGATTGCAATATATCCGAAATAAAGTCAATTTGAATATCCAATATAAATTTGTTAATTTGTGTTCACATCTTCCCAATAGGCCGAATGATGTATTAAAAACTTTGGTTTAAAAAATATCAAATATGCATTTGGTAATTTGTAAGGCAACCTAGATTTGAATTCCAAGTGGGAATCATTGCAATGTGTCCATCCTTTATTACACTTTAAATACACTGTATAGTGTCAAGTAGTTGTAGTAGATCCATTATGGAAAATAATAGCCACTGCTATAAAAGTTCTTCCTGAAATAGATATTTGACTTGCAACAAAAATTAAAATTTTCGATTCCAATTTTCTTCCATTTGCTCTACAACGTTGAAATATTAAAATGAGATATTTTCCAAATCTTTCTATATGTAATGTAGGCAACATCTCGGATCTACAATGTGGACGTTTCATGTCCTGATTGGCTGTTTTAATCAATTTGTTAAAAGGTACTGGTTTGCAGTCTGGTATCGTCAAGTATTCGAATAATTCTGTTTGAATTTCAGTGATGGTAGTAAATGAGCACTCTTCATCTTTATGATCCCATCTGTAACTTAGTCCAAATAGGTTTTCAATATGTATTCCTTCATGTTCTAACACTCCTAGGATAAGCATTAAAAATGTGTGTGCACCTTGTTGTACTTTAGGAGTAAATGTCAGTGAACCTCTACATACATCCAAAAGATTCCGAACACCAGAAGCAGTATAGATTTTATGTCAGTTACCTACTGTTGAAATACATGATTTAAGAAAGGACAACATCTGTTTTCATGATTTCCCATGATTTGATTTCACAATTAAGTTCTCCTAGATAAAACACAACATTCAGAATCACATTAGCATAGCAGTTGATACCTGAACTATTTTCCAACTGGTATCCTACAATCTCATCAACAGTTTCCATTTTCATTTTTTTATGCCTTCAAGTTTCTCTTCCTTTCTTTTCTTTATTTCAACCTCAATTCCATCTTTGACATATTTCCATTTTGGACAGACTATACATTTCTCATATATGGGATATATTCACCTAAATCAGGAGTATAAAGTCTTCCTAAACGATTATACTCTCTTACACAATTTGCATCAGCACTAACCTTTTTCTCATCAAAATCTACCAAATAGAAACCACATAATGTTCTTACTCAAGATAATGCAACATATACCATTACCAACACTGTACTTCCGATATTTACAAAAGCGCTGTCTATTCTTAAACCTTGAGATTTATGAAGTTATTGCATATGCTAAAGACAGAGGAAACTTTTCTGTGAACATACAAGTCTTTTACACGCAAAAAACATAAAACACAATGCCCAACCTTTCTTACCTCTTTAATCCGATCAAATTTTAACTTCAAAAATTCAATTCCATCTCTGTTCTGAAAATTAACAAAACGAACAACTTTTCCCATTGCTCCATTTACTAAACCTTCTTCTATATTCAAATTATGCAGTACAATTACCTGACCGTTTTTAAACACATGTAAAGTCTTTTCTAAGCCTGCAGTTTTAGATACATACTTTTCCAAAGAATCCAATTTAGACTGTACTTTTTCTGTGTGAATAATAGTCAATCCTTGGTGTTCAATTTTATCAATAGCTTCAATTCCCACTATTTGTTGTTTTTCCAGTTTTAAAACTTCTTGATTAAATGTAGAACACTCAAACTATAGACTTCTTTTCTTAAGCTTATTGTACATTATTTTAGAAGCTGTGTTTCCAGTTGTAAACAAGTTCCTTAGTAGCCGACTTTCTAAAGCTTGTTTTCCATGTTTTGTCAATACACCAATTCTTATATCTTGAAGAATATTTCCATAATGTTCATCACTTGCTTGTCGCATATTCTTAATAAGTTCTTTATATTCAAAATATGACCAAATGTTTACATTTCCAATATTTCCCAAAGATTTCTAAGTGTCTTCATGGACAAGTGTTTTAAAAACAGGTTGTCCTTTTACAGACCTAAGTTGTAGTACATCTCCAAATAAAATTACATGTTTTGCTCCAAACAGTTGCCTTCTCAAGTGTACAAAGGCAAGCATTAAGTTTGCGACCATTCTCACCTCATCAATGATTATAAGGTTCATTTTCTTCAGTACTCTTGACACTTCATAACAAGCTTTTCCAGATAGCTTCTGATATCCCATTTTATTATCATGTTCAACTGGTAGCTTATGTAATCAATGTAAAGTAATCCTTTTAATGTTGTGTGCTGCTAATCCAGTTGGAGCAATTACAACACAAGATTAATGTGATTCTGGAGTTTTGTGTAGATAACTGGTCAAAACTTTAATTAAGAAACGTTTTCCTTGTCCAGCTTGACCACTGTTGTACATAAGAATAGGTTTAAATTATAAACATTGGCATTCTTTTTTTTTCATGCAGCAAACCATGTTGTATCTGTTGTGTCACTTGTCGATATATTTCTTTTTGTTTGATGTTTAGTTGTTCTTCTAAATTTTCCAACTGGATAATATCCTGTTGTGCTGGTTGCATTGCAGTTTCTACTGGATTCATGGCTATTGCTGCTTCAATTTTGATAATTAGTTGTCCTAGTGGATCTTGACTTAGTGCAGCCGAACTTTGTCTATCTTGAGAACTGTCTCTGGCAATTTCACCTGCAATAGTAGATTCTTGTTCAATCTCATCTTCTAACATTTGTAGAAAGTTGGCAAAAATTGTGCCTTGAATGCAATCTTTACATGCATTAAAAAATCTTCATAGCACTCGAAATCTGTAAGTAATTCTGTTTCACTACACCAAGGCTTGAACAGTTGTAGAAGTGCTAAATAGAAAAATTCCCTCTTATCTGGACTTTCGCAACTCCGTTTTGTGTGGTCAATAAGGTTTCATTTGGCATGTTTACCAAACATCCATCACATCCAATTACTGCATATTTTTCTTCATTTATATTTTCTGTAACATTTCTGTCAAAGCTGTAATGTTGCAGTATTTCATAGAGACATAGGTTTCCCAGATATGGACTCCTTTTGGGATAGTATATATCCGACATATTAGTTTTAACAATGTCTGTACTTTCTGGTTCATTCAATGCTAATTATTTGATTTCATGTAATGTTTTCAATACTCTATTTCATGTACAGGCAAGACCTAAACTCACCCAAGTGATTCCTCTTGACTTTGAATATAAACTCAACTCAACCGATCCGCACATTCATAGGATCCATTCTCTCGGTGGGAAAGCGTTTTCAAGATAAAGCTGTACAATTTTTTGTTAAGACTCTTCTCTGTTGAAATTTCTACCCACATTTCTTTCATATTTGTCTTTTCAGATTTGGTTATATATGATGTAACATAGCGAGCAACAGCAATTGAATTATCTGCAACACATTGAACATACATCTTTGCATTCCACATTGTCAAAATCACTGGATTGTAGTCAATATACTTTGAATCTTCGGTTCTTTTTAAGTTGTATCTATTCTTCTGAGAATGTTTAGTTATTGTATCCCTCACTGCTGACATTAAACTATTTACTCTTCCTTTTGAAATTATTGGAAGTGGGAATCCAAAACGACATTTTAAATAAAATTTTCCCTTAGACTTGTATTTTTGTTGACAGTATTTTCCACATGAATGACTTTAAAACCGTAAAACATATTGTCTCAAGCTGTTTTCTCCTCCTTCTTTTGCAATGGCACATGTAACATACTGTTCGATGACAGACAAAACACTTTCATCAGTATCAGTTCAACATTTTTGAGCATTCTTCATCCATAATAGCATGTGCATATGAGGAACACCTCTGTCTTAGTACTCTTTTTGCCCCAAAAAATCAGTAACTTCTCCAAGAGGGGGAATATTTTTATTGCAGATAAATGCCATCATACTTTGAAACTTATCATTGAAATACCTGCACACATTTACAGGATCCAAAGAACAGAGTTCTCCAGGTGTCTTCAATTCAATATTTTTAACATTTGAATTTGCTCCTCATAGAAATTCAAGTAAATCGTCCCATGTATATTTAGGATAACTAAGTGTTACAAACCATGTAGGAGTATCTACGTTTCTTAACATACATTTAAGTTCTCCGTGATGACGATACCAATACTCATTGGTACCACGTTGACACGCCATCAAATTAATTAACTGAGATTCTAAATGTTCATCTCTTTGTTGAACTTTGTCTATGAATTCTTTTGCAGAAACATGTTGAAGATGGTATACAGTCAAAATATTTAGCAAAAAATATAGAATTACATTAATATTGAGTTAAAAATATAGAATGGACAGAATATCGAATTTACAGAATATAGACAACAAAAATATCGAATGTAATGGACAAAATATCGAATGGACAGAATATAGACAACAAAAATATCGAATTTGAGGTACGTAAGTAAATATCAATTTACATAAATATAGAAAGTCAAAATATCGAAGTATTTAATATAGATGTAAAATATATCAATTTTTTAATAGTATCACATTTTTTAAAGTGTTTTTTATGTTAGTATATGTGTCAAAAGTGTATATTTATTTTATAATTTATTTAAGTAATGAATTTTATGGTATTTAGTTTTTGCGTAATTGAATTCTGTAGCGGGTTGTGGTTTAATAGGGGAATAGGGTGGGAAGTAATTTAATTATAATGGGTAATCAATTTTTATTAATTGATTAATTGATAATTATGTTAATTTTATTAATTTATTTTCTGTAGTGGGTTGGGGGTTTATAGGGGAATAGGGTGGGAAGTAATTTAATCATAATTGATTAAATGTTTTAATTTATTTTTTAATATTTATCTTGAATTAATTGTTCAATATTCTTTAATTGGTAATTAATTAAATTATAATTGATAATTAATTTTTATTAATTGATTAATTGATAATTGTGTTACTTTTTTTCTGTAGCGGGTTGTGGGTTTATAGGGGAGTAGGGTGGGAAGTAATTTAATTATAATTGATGAAATATTTTAATTTATTTATTGGTATTTATCTTGAATTAATTGTTAATTAATTTTTAATTGGTAATACATTAAATTATAATTGGTAATTAATTTTTATTAATTGATTAATTGATGATTATGTTAATTTTATTAATTTATTTACTGTAGCGGGTTGTGGGTTTATAGGGGAATAAGGTGGGAAGTAATTTAATTGTTATTATTAAATTTTTTACATTTATTTATTGTTATTTATTTTTAATTAATTGTTAATTATTTTTCATTTGCTAATTAATTATTTGTAAATTGGTAATTCATTTGTATTAATAGGTAATGATTATTAATAAATAATTTTCATTTTTATTTTGATTTGATTAATTATTATATTAAATTTGTAATTATTTAAAAATAATTTTTTATTGGTATTAATATAATTTTTTTATTAATATATGAAGTATTTACTTTCCCTACTGTTGCACTCACTGGAGTGGGAATAGTAATTTTTACTCCTTTGCTATCTTACGCTTTGTCTACTGTTGCACTCTCTGGAGTGGGAAGAGTAATTTTTGCCTCTACGTTATCCAACGCTTTCCCTACTGTTGCACACTCTGGAGTTGGAATAGTAATTTTTACCCCTACGCTATCCAACACTTTCCCTACTTTTGCACTCACTGGAGTGGGAATAGTAATTTTTACCCTCCCACTATCCAACGCCTTCTCTGCTGTTGCACTCTCTGGAGTGGGAATAGTAATTTTTACCCCTACGCTATCCAACGCTTTCCCTACTGTTGCACTCACTGGAGTGGGAATAGTAATTTTTACCCTCCCACTATCCAGCGCCTTCTCTACTGTTGCACTCTCTGGAGTGGGAATAGTAATTTTTACCCCTACGCTATCCAATGCTTTCCCTACTGTTGCACTCACTGGAGTGGGAATAGTCATTTTGACCCCTATGCTATCCAATGCTTTCCCTACTGTTGCACCCTCTGGAGTGGGAATAGTAATTTTTACCCCTACGCTATCCAACGGTTTCCCTACTGTTGCATTCTCTGGAGTGGGAATGGTAATTTTGACCCCTACACTATCCAACGCTTTCCCTACTGTTGCCCTCTCTGGAGTGGGAATAGTCATTTTTACCCCTACGCTATCCAACACTTTCCCTACTGTTGCACTCTCTGGAGTGGGAATAGTAATTTGTACCCCAACGCTATCCAACGCTTTCCCTACTGTTGCACTCTCTGGAGTGGGAATAGTAATTTTGACCCCTACGCTATCCAACGCTTTCCATACTGTTGCACTCTCTGGAGTGGGAATAGTCATTTTCACCCCTACGCTATCCAATGCTTTCCCTACTGTTGCACTCACTGGAGTGAGAATAGTAATTTTTACCCCTACGCTATCCAACGCTTTCCCCACTGTTGCACTCTCTGGAGTGGGAATAGTAATTTTTACCCCTACGCTATCCAACGCTTTCCCTACTGTTGCACTCTCTGGAGTGGGAATAGTAATTTTTACCCCTACGCTATCCAACGCTTTCCCTACTGTTGTACTCACATGGAGTGGTAATGGTAACTTTTTACCCTCCCGCTATCCATTGCTTTCCCTACTGTTGCACTCTCTGGAGTGGGAATAGTCATTTTTACCCCTACGCTATCCAACGCTTTCCCTCTTGTTGCACTCTTTGGAGTGGGAATAGTAATTTTTACCCTCCTGCTATCCAACGCTTTCCCTACTGTTGCACTCTCTGGAGTGGGAATAGTAATTTTGACCCATGCGCTATCCAACGCTTTCCCTACTGTTGCCCTCTCTGGAGTGGGAATAGTAAGTTTTTACCCCTACGCTGCCCAACGTTTTCTCTACTGTTGCACTCACTGGAGTGGTAATAGTAAATGTTACTATTTCCGCTATCCTATGGTAAATATATGTTATATTTTTTATTAATATTATGTTCATATATATATATATATATGTATTAATAAATCAATTTGTATGTTTTTTAACTTACATTAATTATTTATTAATTTTAAGGTTATTTAAGTATTTTAAGTATGTTTAAGTTAATTATATTTATTATTTCATTATTTTGTTATTACTTTAAAGCATTTAAAAAATTAGATATTTTGACTGTCTATATTTTTTACAATAATATTTTTGATTCGATATTTTTGTACTTACCTGTTTGGAGATAGGAAGTCGATATATTTGTATTCTATATTTTTTACTCGATATTTAGGTAGTTCTATATTTGTGTCATTGATATTGTTTCAGTGATCCGTTGAAGATGATGGGATGCTAGTTGGCGCACATCCAAGCTGGCCGCACACTTGTGAGGCTCTGGAGGCTTGGCGAATTAAATCCTTAATTTATTCTTAACTGTCACTGCAGATCGAACTAAAAGGCGAAGGCTCAGTGTACTTGAACTGTGCAGTAGCCACTGAGCAAATATTTAGTCCATCTGCCATCCGAGGAGTGGTGGCACAACTGGAGCGCGATATTGAGGTTGGGAGACTGAGGACCTGAGGCTCTGAATCTACAGGGCGGTGTGGATCTACTAGAGCTCCGGGGGTGCCATGTGGTGACAGGCCCTACATTAAATACTGGCTGCACATGAAACCCACTGCGGAGAGCGAAGGGTGGACCAGTAGCCCGCCGAGTCTATATGTGACACCTTTTGCGGAAAGACTTTGAACAGGTGAGACGGTGGGACGGAAAAGGGAAGAACGGGCTTCGGCGCCATTTCTCCTGTGACTTGCGGGGCGAACGACTAACACTACAAGGGATTATGGGAACCCCGTTTGACCCCCATGTGAGACTGCTCGCCCTGCCAAATATTGTCGGCCATAAGGGGGAGCATGGCTGGTGACGAGCGCGGGGAGTGCACCCAGGACGAACCTCCACTATCACTGACAAAATGTAAGTTTTCGCCACACCTTGCAGTGCTGTTCCCTCTGTGGCTGAACCAGGACTGGTGTATGCTTAAGTTGATCCACAGATAGAGTGTTGTACTTGGATTGCGAGGGAGGAACCAGAATCCTAGAAATGGCCCAGGCGGTTACGGAGTGAGTGCGGACGGGGTTCGTGCTTCGTTGAGCCCACTTTACTGCGGAGATAGTGGGGAACTTGGCGGGCCTCGGCACAGCGTGTCCGTCTCCTCTTTACTAACGGCTTGTGGGGCTATACGGCCAAGAAATCGAGCCCCTGAGAGTAATCCAAAGGTGGATCCTGGTACGGACACCGGACTCCCACGATAGGACATCCGATAGATCCTTTCCTGATCATCGCTGACCGTACCAGCTGCTGTGGTCTGAAGCGTCATGCTCACAAGCTCCTGGTGACCATAGTGCAAGGCTTACACAGCGAAGACTACGTCCAGCATTCCTCCCTCGTGTAAGCTACTGTAGGACCCTCTTAACCCCGGATTGAAGCTGCTAATTCCGTTCCCCCCATGAAGCGCTGCACACTGGTCTGGTGAATGACGGAACAGACTAGCAGAGAGTGAAACATAGCGACAGTGGGGAAAACAATGGGAAGCAAACAGCAGGCAGAGACAAAGCGTCTCCTGATGGCAATGCCAGTGGAGCGGCGACCCAGACACCATTCTACACGATGGGAAGCCTGATGGCCGCCATCCCCGCCTCAGCTTTGAAAATAAAAAAAACTCTACTAGGTCCACCTCAGTGGACTCTGGTTCTACCAGCAAGGACCAGTCTCATACTCCCTTGCTGACCCCGGAAGATGACGTTAAAATGTTACTCCTGGCTATGAAACATAGTCTTAGTGATCTTTCCGGGAAAATGGACACTATGAACAATAGGCTGGACTTCCTCATGCAGAAAGTCGACAAGCATGATGGGCAAATTAGAGAGGCAGAAAGGCGGATATCAGATACTGAGGGTGCCACATCCCAGATCCAGAAGCAGGTGTCACAGATGGACAAAATTGTAAAATCATAGCAGCTAAGAATGAAGATTTGGAGGACAGAAGTTGCCGCAACAATGTTCGTATTATTTGAATACCAGAAAGTACAAACACTGGACGTATGAAAGAGTTTGTAGAATGCTTGCTGACTACCACTTTTGGAGCTGAGTCCTTCTCAGCACACATGGTGGTTGAAAGAGCGCACCACTCCCTAGGCCCCTGGCCCCCTCCGGGAAGAGCTCCATGCCCCATAATAGCCCGGCTGTTAAACTATCGGAACCGGGATGTGGCCCTCAGGAAAGCTTGTGACCAAAAAAAACAGCACTTTGAAGGGAATAAATACTCCACACGATGGCTGTGCAGGAAGCAAGAAGGAAATTTCTGACAGTAAAGCTCAAGCTACGGAAGGCTCAAATCGAATACGCCCTAATGTACCTCGCACAGCTTTGAATTACACACACCGGCAAACAGCTCATTTGTTCTAACCCGCAGCAAGTGGAAGATTTCCTGAAGGCTACGCAGCGGAGATCGTTGCGGCAGGATCGTCTTTCCAAATCACCATCTCCGACATCGGATGAACCCAAATACAAACTGTTCTCCCTACCAGATGTGTGGGGGTGGATTCCTGCCCTCTCTGAGTGTGAAAAACTGAATGAACCCGTGGGCTGCAGTGATTCAGGCGCCCTGAGCCTCACTGTGCGGACACTAGGGTCATCTGACTTGCTGTATTGACTCAGTTACAGGATGACTGCAAACAGCTAAGTGCCCTAACAGGCTTTATGGGCTACTTTTATTATATGATTGTGTACAGGGGCTGTCATCATTGAAGATTCTTTACGCTACTTTAGATCAGGTAGTGGTCGTATTGAAATACTTATCAGCAAGCCCCTTCTCTTACCGTTCCTCCCCCCTTACAGCGGGACTTGCGGGAACTGCCGGGAAGTGGAGTTGGAATATGGGAAGGGCTGTTGTAGCCCACTGGTGCACTCCCTTGATGGGAGATCCCCCTTATTGTTTTATTTTACCTTAATTTCGCTTTATAGAGACTTCTACTATTAAGTTGTTATTGTTTGGCCCTACATAATATAGTTCTGATGTTCGGGAGGCTGGGAGGGCGTTTCTGTACTGGCACGATTGGGGTGTGGTTGTGGGAGGGGGTGAGTTGGTATATGGGGAGGGAGAGGTAGGGAGGGGGATGTTAATGTATGTAATTCTGCCCAAGAGGCAGCGATTGTTCGTCATGCGTATTTTTTATGGACCATTTGCACTAGTAATACTCAAAGTCACAAGCGATGCCACACAAAACTATCTGGTGTTTAATGAATGTCATTGGTAATGTCGTCACACACTGAACCTGTACGAATCAAGTTGCTTACGTGGAATGTAAGAGGTCTAGGTGACCCCTGCAAAAGACGCCAAATATTGGAGTACTTAGATAGGCATAATATACAGATAGCGATGCTACAGGAAACACATATAGATCCCAATCACGACTTGTGCTTTGGCAGCAAATGGGCTTCCGCAAGGGTGTTCTCTTACATACAGGGTACGCTTATACTGATTAAAAAAAACACACCATTTATAATGGGAGGCACTTACAGTGATCCCTTGGGACGCAGTTGCTTACTCTGTGGTGCACTGGACATCCAATCGGTTACTCTTGCCTATTATTATGGGCCAAATACAGACACCTCAGACTTCTTCACTACTTTATGGGGCCAGATAATCAAGGTGGGATCGACTTACATCGTATAGGGTGGGGATTTCAATGTTGCCTTACGCCCCTCAGTAGACAGATCCAATCCCCACCCTATAACAACACACAAGATGTCCTCTCTCAACTGTTTCTAGACCAAGGGCTGCTAGACGCTAGGCATTATGCCCACCCATCTGCCAGAGAAGGCACTTTTTATACGGATGGACACCTGAATTGGTCGCAATTGGATTACTGGGTCTGTTCTAGAGGAGTAAGCACATGGATACACTTGGTCGAGCACATGGCTCTGACCTATTCTGATCCCACACCTGTGTGGCTGACAATTGTGCCACCCAGCCTGATTAGGATGCCACGATGTTGGAGACTAGTGCCGGAAGAGCTATTGGATGCAGTTTTTCAAGCAGAGATAGGTGAGGAGATAGCTGAATTCTTTGCCAGAAGTGTTGCGCTTAGCCAAATACAAAGCAGCAACACCTGTCTTTTATACATCTTGCATCTTCAAATGCATAAGACATATGAGAATACATGAGCAAGTAAAGACATACCTGAGTCACAAGTCCATGCACAACTTAAAACTTGACAGACTTTCCAATTTGAAAGCAAAACCTAAAATTATGCTGCATGATTTAATTGTACTTTTCCACACACTCATACAAACTTTCATAATCGCTAATCCATCTACCAATGTACACATATTACTATGCACAATTTATTTCAGTCGTTATTTCAGTACAATAAAAAAACCTACAATACACATCTCTAAATTCCATAACATATTTCAAACATCACAGTTCTCAATTAATTTCAAAAGTTGGCAAATGAAGCTTTTCAAATATAAAAATATCACTACAAAGACTAAAGTACTACATAACACATAATAAACCTCACAAATGTGTAACTCACCTTTCAAACAGTATTGCAGAATATGCATTATCAGAAACTCATAAAAGATTTTCTTTTGCACACAATAAACGTAATACACCACTCTCAACAAGGTGAAACCAGCAATGGAAAACTTTCCCTGTCTTTCCGCACAAAAATAAACAATCCAAATGGCTTCCTACATCACATCAAATTGTGAGACATATTTCTATTGGTTACACATATTAACCCTTTCTAACTGTCTTCTTAAACTGCTCAAACTGGTTTTGTAATGTACTGGAGTCGAGACTCCACCATGGTGCCGTAGTGTAGCATCGCGATGGAACCGCAAACCCTTACGGTAGTTCAGAAACCTATTTCTAATAACACTAGTATTATTTTTTAACAACACACTACTTCTAAACATACTACTGTTTTGGGAAAACTTAAGATGGTAGTATATCACTTTTAGATAAGTTATCTTTTCGAATTATAAAATCACAGTTAAGTTTCAACCCTTCCCCCATTCTGCTTAATCCCAGTTTCCATAGTAACAATTTCTGCAACATTTCTGCAACTGTACTGGCAGGTCAGAAGTTCACCATATTTTCAAGTTCAGCACAGTAGCTTACTAATGCAAATAGCAGGTGTGGTTGACTTTTGCTAAATATTACCTTATCATATTTACTGTACCTTTCAAACATTTTTTAATAACCAATAAGAACCTTGCTGCTCCAGAAAGTAACATGCATCCTATTTTTGAGTGCACAATGTTAGTAAACAGCCAATCACTTAACAGCTTTTTCAAAAACAGCATCTTCTTCTCCTTCTCCTTTTAGATACCTTTAGATACCTCTCATTCTACCAACTGACTACCTGAGCTACAGACATCTTTTCATTCCTTCCAGACATCCCTTCAAGATGCTTACAGTATGGATCGTATGACACAGCTATGTTTTTTGGTGTAAAAGGTATGCTGAACACAGAGGTATTGACAAAGACCTAGCTTTGCAAAATGTGGATATCACAAGGATGCTTTTCCACAAAAAGAATGTGCACCCTACTTTTAAAAAACAATGCTTTTGATCTCCCAACCTGGTATCATTTTGTATGGCAAAAAAGTAGTTCCCCATCTTTAAACATATCTCTTATTCTACGCAGGAACTGCATGAGCTACAGACATCTTTCCATACCTTCCAGCCATACCTTCAAAATACTAGTGTGGATCATAGGACATAGCTATTTTTTCTGGTGCAAGAGGTATGCAGAACAGAGACATATTGACTTAGACCTAGGTTTACAAAATGTGGAAATTAAATGGTTTGCACAGAGAGGATTAAAGTGGCACCAATGGATGCCTTTGGATAAAACTTTTTTACATCTCCACCTCCCTGACCTCATCATTGTGCACTGTGGTGGCAATGACCTAGGTACATTGACTGGAGTAGGACTGGAAATGCTCATGAAGTATACCTTTGCACAATTGATGTTGCTTTTGCCTCAAACCGTCTTTGTATACTCCAATATATATTTATATATATATATATATATATACAAATATAGAAAAATAATTTGTAGTAAACTTACACTCATAAATTCAGTCTTGGATGTCTCCATCCTCTGAACTATTATACGAACATCATGTTTTGACATTTTAGCTCAATTCAAGCTGAAATTCTGACAGCTTTTATGGGCATTTGCATCCTTTGCAGGTGATTGGTATTTGATGACTGCTAAGTGAATGGAATATTGATGCAAATTGAAATAATGTTTAGTATATTACCCTATGCCATGTAACCTCCTTTTTAAACACCTTGACTGGCATATAAAACTGTGTATTTCTCCACTTGTGGTTGTGACATCCACAGTAGTGTTTGTTGGGAATCCTTTTGTAAATTCCTAGCGGGCAGAAATGGAAATATTTTCTTTCGTACACATAGGTTTACTTACAAAAATACCTTTGGAAATAGAGGTAAATATGTTCGATTGTCATCCTCTGATGCTATACATTGCTTTTATACATTAAGATAAGCAAATTGCCCATAGCACGGCAGTTTGTAATTCACATGAGTGAAGGATCTTGTGGCAGAAACTTTGTATTGATTTTCTAAAAGAACAAAACAGAGTTTATTCTTTAAAAAATAAAAAATCAAGTGGTTACATCTCCCAAAAATAAAAATTATAATGTTTCATTAGTGTTGGCGCTCAGTGTATTTCAGACAATGAGTACCTGACTTGATTGGGCCTGCTTCTTTTGCGATGATTCATCTTGACATTGACATGGAGCATTTTGAGTAGTTGACCTCCAGAATCCAATGCCATTTACATATATGATGTGTGTAGGGCATATCTGGATACCTGACTATTTGATAAGATGAGGACTTTGGAAGTATGCTAAAGCAGCTGTGGGGAGATCAATTTGTAAAATATTATCAGTTGCCTGCGCAATGTTGAATATGAATCTGGGTGTACTTTTATATTTCTTGTACAAGGGATCTTTGAAACTTTGTGTCAAAAATCTTTTGGTAATTACCATGAAACGGGACAACTTACATAAACTTTTTTTTTTTTAAATCAATCGCACGGTATCCCTGTCTCATAAATAGCCTTCATGTATCATTTACCTGTTATTTGGATTTTTTTCAAAGAAGTGAGTGTAGGGACTTTAAAAAAGGTATGTTCTGGTAAAAAATAAGTTATTAGTATAAGGAGCAAAATATGATTGAGAAAAAGGAGCTAATTAGTGTGGAGAATTTAAGCAGGCACCAGGTGGTAGATTTACTAAAAACAAATGAAACACAGCAAAGCAACCAAAGTTGCTGCAGTGTGATGTGTGAGAGAGAGAGAGTAGGAAAGCGTCATGTCTACTAAAATATAGCACTATCCTGCTCTCACTCTAGTGCGCGCCCACAAATAGGTTGTCTAGCACCACACATACACACACACACACGCTCGCGCACACACGTGCAGTCTGGCACTGGTTTGAAAGTAGAAAATACTAACCTGGGTAAGCTTTACAACTATTCACACCTTGTAGAAGTGCTTTACAGTGCAGCACACATGAAAAGGTTGGGATAAATGAAATAATTTCTCTAAATTAATGCCACTTTCGAAAAGGCAGTATTCTCTGGTGACAAAATGTGGGGCATATTCACAAAGAGGTGACAGAGCTCGGTGTTAGCCGTCTTGGCTTAACGCAGCACTCCGTCACTTCTGAAACACAGGGCGACACCATATTTACAACAATACTGTGCAGCCTGTGTTTCCCTCTGTGCTAGCATTACATTTAGCTGCCTAGCGCCAACACAGGCACCCTTGCACCATAGTGCAAGGGTGCCTGCATTGTGAGGAATGATTGTTATGTGCAGGAAGGTGTCCCTTCCCTCACATAAACAATCTTTAATGCCAATTTGTAACTTCTATGTGTGCTTCTTTGTTCAGCACACATAGAAGCTGCAACACATCACATTTAAGATGATGGTTTATGTGCAGGAAGGGTCACCTTCCAGCACATTAAAAATCATGCATGGTGTTTGCTGTTTTTATGTGTACTACACAATGCAGCACACATAAAAACAGCAAAAACGAGGAGAAATTCTTTATTTGTTTATGTTCAGACCAGGTTTTCTCTGGTCTTAATTTTGGCGCTTTCCCATATTTACGGCACTCTTGTAAAAATGGGGCAGCATCAAGATCAATGGGTGTTGAGGCGGAATGCCCACCGCAACACCCATTGCCCACCCCTTTCACGCTAAGTATAGCATGAAAGGGTGCCTTATTTACAAGGCAGTGTTAAGCCATGTTAAGTGGTAAATAAGGCAAAACCTGTTTAAAGGAAATATATAAACTAATAAGTTGAGATCATTCATTTGAATTGCCTTTCATTTGGAGAAATTTAAAAGAAATTCACGATTTACCTCAAAAAGAATAACTGTATTGAAGAATAGATAATTTACGGTATCTGTTCTTAAAAAATATATGTGTAATTGTTCTTAGGCTTCACATTCTTTACTTACTGTATTGCTAATAGATAGGGCTCTGCATCAAAACCCATGGATAAGTTCATGGAAACATCCATGTGCTGCTCATGAAATGCCCCCACCCAGACGAAACAAAGTAATGCAAAGCACCACAGAAGCTGCTTTCGATTATAAAAAAAAAAAAAAGTTGGCAGGGTATGCTCAGACGTGAGTCCCTTGCTCACTTTGCCACTGGATTCAAGCAAGCCGGGTTGAAGACCGCTGAAATGCCAGAAACCGGCCCTCGGAAGCTTGTTTCCGGTCCAGGGAAGGCATGGCTTGGCAGTTCGGGCTGGACTGTTCCCAAGAGGCACAGGGTGAGACTGATTTGCACATGGCCATGTCTGAACTGGGGTGGCAGAGTGGGCTAAAGAACGGTGATGGATTAAACCCAGATCTGTTGACTGGGTGTGAGTGTTTGATTGGTTCAGATGCTTCATCCATCACCACCCCTTTTTGTACCACTTTGTTCACCATAAGTTGGCAGGGCATGCTCAGACCTGAGTCCCTTGCTCACTTTGCCACTGGATTCAAGCAAGCCGGGCTGAAGACGGCTGTAATGCCAGAAACCGGTCCTCAGAAGCTTGTTTCCGGGCCTGGGAAGGCATGGTTTGTCAGTTCGGGCTGGACTGTTCCCAAGAGGCACAGGGTCAGACTGATTTGCATATGGCCATGTCTGAACTGGGGTGGCAGAGTGGGCTAAAGAACGGTGATGGATTAAACCCAGATCTGTTGACTGGGTGTGAGTGTTTGATTGGTTCAGATGCTCCGTCCATCACCATCCCCTTTTGTACCATTTTGTTCGCCATAAGTTGGCAGGGCATGCTCAGTTGCCTGAAATGCCAGAAACCGGTCCTCGGAAGATTGTTTCCAGTCCAGAGAAGGCATGGCTTGGCAGTTTGGGCTGGACTGTTCCCATGAGTCCCAGGGTCAAACTGATTTGCATATGGCCATGTCTGAACTGGGGTGGCAGAGTGGGCTAAAGAACGGTGATGGATTAAACCCAGATCTGTTGACTGGGTGTGAGTGTACGATTGGTTCAGATGCTCCGTCCATCACCACTCCCTTTTGTACCACTTTGCATTATTTTTAGGCACCTTTACAGCACAAAACTAGTTTTGCACTGGAAAGTATATTCAAACTAAACATTTAGTGCTGTTTTGCTACAATTCTGTGATGGAAACCCTGCATAACGGATCACTGACAGAATATCGAGGAGCAAAATATCGACCTGCCAAAATATCATGGAGAAAATATAAAATGCCAGAATATCAACTTCCTATCTACAAACAGGTAAGTAGAAAAATATCGACTCCAAAATATCGATTGTAAAAAATATAGACAGTCAAAATATCGAATTTTTTAAATGTCTTAAAAGTAATTTAAAATTAATATAATAATAAATATAATCAATTTAAACATACTTAAAATACTTAAATAAACTTAAAATTAATAAATAATTAATGTAACTTAAAAAAACCATATACAATATTTTTACCGTAGGATAGCGAGAGAGTTAAATTTACTATTACCACTCCAGTGAGTGCAACAGTAGGGAAAGCATTGGATAGTGTAGAGGTAAAAATTAGTATTCCCACTCCAGAGAGTGCAACAGTAGGGAAAGCGTTGGATAGCGTAGGGGTAAAAATTACTATTCCCACTCCAGTGAGTGCAACAGTAGGGAAAGCGTTGGATAGCGTAGGGTTAAAAATTACTATTCCCACTCCAGAGAGTGCTACAGTAGGGAAAAAGTTGGATAGGGTAGGGGTAAAAATTACTATTCCCACTCCAGAGAGTGCAACAGTAGGGAAAGCATTGGATAGCTTAGGGGTAAAAATTACTATTCCCACTCCAGTTAGTGCAACAGTAGGGAAAGCGTTGGATAGCGTAGGGTTAAAAAATTACTATTCCCACTCCAGAGAGTGCTACAGTAGGGAAAGCATTGGACAGTGGGAGGGTAAAAATTACTAATCCCACTCCAGTGAGTGCAACAGTAGGGAAAGCGTTGGATAGCGTAGGGGTAAAAATTACTATTCCCACTCCAGAGATTGCAACAGTAGGGAAAGCGTTGGATAGCGTAGGGGTAAAAATTACTATTCCCACTCCAGTGAGTGCAACAGTAGGGAAAGCGTTGGATAGCGTAGGGGTAAAAATTTCTATTCCCACTCCAGAGAGTGCAACAGTAGGGAAAGCGTTGGATAGCGTAGGGGTAAAAATTACTATTTCCACTCCAGTGAGTGCAATAGTAGGGAAAGCCTTGGATAGCATAGGGGTTTAAATTACTATTCCCACTCCAGTGAGTGCAACAGTAGGGAAAGCGTTGGATAGCGTAGGGGTAAAAATTACTGTTCCCACTCCAGAGAGTGCAACAGTAGGGAATGCGTTGGATAGTGGGAGGGTAAAAACTACTATTCCCACTCCAGTGACATATATAAATAAAAATAACATAACTATTTCTTATCAATTACAAATTAATTTAAATAATTAACATTTTTATATATTAGATTAATTAATCTATTAAAATACAAATACAAATTAATTTTTATTATTAATTACCTACTAATACAAAATATTTACCAATTAACAATAAATTAAGTGACAATTTAAAAATATTTAAAAATTAGATCAAAAAATAAAAATTGAAAAATTGTTATTACTTACAATTAAATTACTTCCCACCCTATTCCCCTATAAACCCACAACCCACTACAGAAAATAAATTAATTAAATTAACATAATTATCAATTATTCAATTATTTAAAATTAATAACAATTATATTTTAATTAATTACCAATTAATAATTAATCACCAATTCATTCAAAATAAATACCAATAAGTACATTTACATATTTAATTAATTATAATTAAATTACTTCCCACCCTATTCCCCTCTAAACCCACAACCCGCAAAACAAATGACTCCAATTAACATATTTATCAAATAATCAATTTAAATTAATTACTAATTATGTTTTAATTAATTACCAATTATTAACAATTAATTCAAAATATATACCAATAAATAAATTAACATATTTAATTAATTATAATTAAATTACTTCCCACCCTATTCCCCTATAAACCCACAACCCGCTACAGAAAATAAATTACTAACATTAACATATTTATCAATTAATCAATTATAAATAATTACCAATTATATTTTAATTGATTACCAATTAATAATTGATTAACAATTGATTCAAAATATATACCAATAAATAAAATAACATATTTAATTAATTATAATTAAATTACTTCCCACCCTATTCCCCTATAAACCCACAACCGGCTACAGAATTATATAACACAAAAATTAAAAATAATACTAACTTACTTACCTCAAATTCGATATTTTTGTTGTCTATATTCTGTCCATTCGATATTTTGTCCATTCTTTATTTTTGATTCGATATTAATGCTATTCTGTTCAATATTAATACTATTCTATTCGATATTTTGGTAGTCTATATACTGTCTAGTCGATATTATGTCTATTCTATATTTTTTACTCAATATTATTGCTACTCGATATTAATAACTGGATATTTTGACTGTTCACCCTGCATAACATGTTAGTAAATCTGCTCCCAGATGGTTTCAGAGACTGTCTGAGGATCCAGAGAATTTTTCAGGTCTCATTTAGGCATAAGTTCTTCTATGTAACTGTAGTGTACCTTTGTTATCTGGATTAAACATTTAAAAAATCACACATTCTTTTTAATTTAGAATATTTCAACATGATCTGGAAAATCATTGGTAGTCTATATTTTTACTATAAATGATTTAATTGCACAATTGTATTATTGTTTAACAATATATGAATGTATAATGATGTATCGTAAACTGATAAAATAAATGCAAAGCAGAATAAATGAGTAAATATAAAAATACTGTTATAGCATACAAAGCCACTAGCAATAAAAATAATTCACATCAATAAACCAATAAGAACAGCCTTAACTATTTCCTTAAATTGCTGCAAGGATCTCCCACGTGTTCAAGCTCATCAAATTTAACTATGTTCTGATCAAAAAATTATTTCCTGCATTTATGATGAAACATGTAATTCTATTTTGTATTTTGACTTTCCAAAAATAAACAGCATCATTATCATTAACCCTTTCAGGAATAAAAATGTGTCATATCAATTCTGACATGGTTGTCAGCGTAAGGTGCTAAGAGTAATAGTTGCTTTTCAGAATCCTGCTAAATGTACAGAATGTGTCTTCCCATGGCTCAGCGACAACCACACATTTCACCAACAAATACAAAAAGAAGTTCAGCATTTTAATTACTGCAACCACTATTGATCTCCACCAAGTTGAAACTAGACAGGTGACACATCATGATCTTATATTATCTTTGGTTGAATGAGTTGATGTTTTAGATCTGCCCAGAATTCTTCACTTTTCTTGCCACTTTTAGACATACATTTTCTTCCAGCTCATATCCTGGTATACCTTCCGACCACTGATATTCTTTAAGTTAATTTATTATAGTCTGTGTCAGTTATATGTTCCAGTAGTTAGGTGTCTCTGTCTGTCTGGGTGTGTGCCTGTTCAATAAAAGATGAGGAGTCTCATTAAAGTGAAGTGACAAGCACACATTTGATCCTCCAAATCTGTAAATTAAGGATGTATTGCATCATCTAATTAAACACTAGAAATGCTTTGTTGTTAGGTGACTCAACATTTATCAATGTTAATTCCTGCCTTTTAATTACAAGTATAACTTTAAACTACAGGGTTGTTTTTTGCCTCGCTTAAGTTTTAAAGTACTCATTACATTAAATAATTACAGGATAGAAGAAGTAACAAAGCTAAAGATGATCCAACACAGGGATGAATCAAAGTAGCAGAGGAAAACATGCAAGCAATTCACAAATGTGATGAGGAGAATGCTTCAATAAATCTCAGCCAAAGGCAATTATTAACAGCCACATCCCAGGTTTTGTCAGCCTAATCTTCAATATCTCCTCTGAGCATTAATGATTGCAGTACCAAACTCATTTCTTTCATACGGGACCTCAGACAGTCTCACACCTAAGCATACCCATAATATTCAGGGTAACTCAGTAAGAAAAACATAAAAATCTGATGAGTGGACTTAATCCCAGTCACTGGCAATTCCTCTCGGTTGCTTTCTGCAATTGTTATTACGTTCACTTTTCAGCACAAATAAACACAGTGTAGTGAAACATCAGCCTTTTGCTGTGCTGCTATGAAGACATAGCAGATTGGTCTGCCAGTCCAGATGAATACAGTAGTTCTGCTGTCAATTTGTTCAGTCTTGCCTAGATTTACGTTAAATTGCAAACCTAGCAAGAATGGTGCTGTCAGGCAACAGCTGAGGAAGGAATATGGGTTGGCTCCTTTTTCCTATATTGGTGCTTTTTGCTGCCATGATATTTTTTCACAATTTGAAAAGAGTCGAGCACCTTAGTGATTTTATCCTACTTGGTCATTTCATTGTGGTTTTATTCGCTTCTTGCTACTTCTTGCTCAGAATGTTACTTATTGAAAATACTGTAACAGCATCATGTGCTTCTCGATTATTTTTAGGTTTTAGAAATACATTTTTGATCATAGCTATAAAGAGCATATGACAAACATTATCTAATGAAGTCGTAATTATGCTTTAGCATGGAAAATAATGTATAATAGAACATTATGTATAGCATAATAAATGTAGACTTATGAACGATTCAAAACATTACAGGACGGAATATATACAAAGATCTATTTGATTAATAAGGTGATGAAAAAAGAAAGTAGAAAGGAAAGAGAAGAGAAGAGAAGAGAAGACAGAAAGACAGAAAAAGTACAGAATAGTGGAACATTTAATTACCTACTTAAAAGTTGAAAACTTGAAAATGCAACAAGAGGTGAATGAAGCATGATTAATAATAAACAGGGAGCATTATATACTTGTAATTCTGATAATTCATTAAAAAAACATATTTTATGAACAAGTAATTTAGAGTCATAATGTTATAAAGAAAACTATATACAGAGTGTAAATAAATAATATAATGAATTATACATTTTACGTAGAATAGAACTGATAAAAATGATTTTCTAGTTTGTTGAGGCACTTCTACAATGAAAGGTTGATATAAACCATACAAAATAGCAGTGTTATTTAGACAAATGGCAACAGGAGACCATAGAATTTACCTTTTAATCGTGTTGCCTAGCTCCACAGCAGGACCTTTCACTTGCATCCACTGACAGTTCACATCCACCTCAGCACAGACCACCATCGCAGCAACCAGTACCACGCCAGCACCAACGGCCAAGACTCCTCCCTGGATCAATTAAGTTGCCCATGATCAATGCCATATCACTCTGCACACGCACCACCAAAGTCTGGGACACCATCTCCACCTTTGCCCTGACATGATCTTCATTATAGAGACCTGGCTCACCACCATATCGGCCCCAGACATCACCACGGCAACACCCACTGGTTACAAGATGAAACACCACTCGCGCACAAACAGACACAGAGGTGGCAACACATTGTACACAAGGAATAGATCACCTGCACCATCACAAATTAGAAAACCATGCAGATCATGGAACATATGAACTTCCAGCACCACATCGATGATAAAAACCACCATCAAAGTCACCATTGCAAACAGACTATCAGGACCATGAACCGACCTCAGGAACACTGTTGCTGAATTCCAACTCCCGCTCACCATTGAATGAGGACACTACGTCTTCCTGGAAGACCTCAATTTCCTCCTGAATAACCCCACTGGCACCAACTCAAGTGACCTCAAGGAAAGACTGGACAGAATCAGCCTCAAGCAGTTGGTCACAGACCCCACACACAAAGCAGGAAACACTCTGGACCCCGTCTTCACATCCACCAACAGAATCAGATAAAGTCACACCTCAGAACTCTCCGTATCTCCTTGAACCACACCAAACAGCCACAATGCCCCCTTCCGCCGCTGGACTAAGGTCTCTCAGCACAAATGGACTGACAATCTCAGCATCACATAGCCCAATGTCACCACCAACTTGGACCTGGCAAAAGAGAACTTCAAAGCCTGGAACACCAGCACCACCAGCCGAGTCACTCCCATCAAGCCAGCTGGTACACCACGGAACTCAGCACATCAAAGCACAGTTGCAAAAAACTGGAAAGGAGGAGGCGCATCAGCAGGAACCACAACGACCGAGCCACCTTCAAGTTAGCCCTCAATGACTCAAAGTCTCAAAAAAGGAGGCTGTGACCCACTGAATCTAGACCAGTGCCAACCAATCCAATGAACTCACCATCATCAGAGAGTTCATCTGTCTATCAGCCACCAAAGCTAAACCCCTTCCTCACATGACCTCTGCAACACCATTGATGACCACTTCCACAACAAGATATCAAACATATACATAAATTTTGATCTCCAACCCACCAACTTCCTCAGCATGCCATCGACCACCGCTACCCACTCATGGTATTAAAACAACTCAGCACACCGATCACAACCACCCTAATGAACTCTATCCACTCGGTAGCACCCACCGACCGATGCCCCTACTGACTTTTCAACCTCGGACGAGGGAAGAGATCAACTACCAGCTCACCACCATGCTCAATCCGTCCTCAAGAAACCCTCTGCAGACCCCAGCGAGCTCCAGAACTACCATTCAATCTTACTGCTCCTGTTCCCCTCCAAAGTCCTGGAGAAAGCCATCAACCTCTAACTCATCGAACACCTAGGGAGAAACACCCTCCTGGACCCTTTCCAATCAGGTTTCAGAGCCAATCACAGCACTGAGATGCCATGATCGCCACAACAGCCAACGTCCGCACCCCACTCAACAGAGAAGAATCAGCTGCCCTGATCTTGCTCGACCTCTCTGAAGCCTTCGACAAGTCTCCCATTACACTCTAATTGATAGACCATGCAAGATCAGAATTATAGACTGGGCACTCAGATTGATGGCATCCTTTCTCACGGGGGGCACCCAGAGAGGCCGCCTCACTTACTCCACCTCACAACCCAAGCACACCATCTGCAGCATTCCTCAAAGCTCATATTTCAGTCCAACCCTCTTCAACATCTACATAATATCACTCACAGACATCATCAGATCACACAACATCTACATCATCTCCTACGCCGACGTCACCCAGCTCGTCTTCTCGCTCTCAGTGAACCCCAACTCAACAAAGACCAACTTCCATAACCGGATCAAGAGTGTCACATCCTGGGTGAAGAACAACTTTATAAAACTCAACATGGATAAAACAGAAATTCTAATCTTTGGCAAACCCCCCCCAGAATACCTCCTGGTGGCCATAGGAACTCGGACCTACACGCATTGTAGGCATCATCCTGAACAGTGAACTCTCCTTGAAACTTCAGGTCAATGCCCTCTCCTCAGTCTGCTTCCACATGCTCTACATGCTCTGAAAAGTCTTCAAGTGGCTCCCTATCCGCACCAGGAAAACAGTGACACAAGCCCTCCTCACCAGCTGGCTGGACGATGTCAATGCACTTTATCCAGGCACCATCGCAGAACTCATGAAAAGACTCTAGAAGATCCAGAATGCCACTGCTAGAATTATCCTCAACCTGCTCACGATGACCCACACCAGCCAGCTCTTGAAGGACATCCACTGGCCCCCTGACCAGAACAGATGGCACTTCAAGCTTCTGACCCACACCTACAAAGATCTCCACGACCAAGGGGCCACCTACATGAACCACTGCCTGCATTCCCACTGACCCACCAGGACCCTCCACTCTGCACACCTCACCTAGCAAATATACCATGCATTTGCCACTTCTACTCCGGAGGTTGCTCCTTTTACCACCACACCACCAAATCGTGGAAAGCTCTCACCCACCGCCTCTGCACCTCATCCTCATTGACCCACTTCAGGAAGGGACTCAAGACCTGGCTCTTTGATTGATTCCTGCAGCACACTATCTGGTTACCCTGTCAGGTGATAAGACACGCTACACAAGTATGACTTGATTGATTGATAACAAGTGAGATAGGTGCAATATAAGTTGTATCAAGTTTATGGTTATAGCATATTCTATATCACCACTCTTGAAATTAAGGGCCAGATGTAGGTAACTTCAATTTAGCGAGTCCTTAATAGCGATTAAGGACTCGCTAAATGGAATGTAGGTGGGAATCAATAAAATATTATAAAATATTAGCGATTCCTTAACATTCCTTAATAACGAATCGGTAATTGAGATTCGTTATTAAGGAATACCTAGCCATTCATTCCTATGGGCTAGGTGGCCCATAGGAATGAATGGGAAGATATTCACTATTAGCGATTCGTTATTACCGAATCGCTAACAGCGGGAGCTATTTCAAGGGTGCCAGCATGTCCAAAGGTCACCCTGTTGCACCCCTGAAATGTGCATGTGTGCACATGTGGCACACATAAATGCCCTAAGGGCATGGATGTGTGCCACACGGCATATCTAAAAAAGCAAAAAAGTGCTTTTTTTTAAAGAAAATCGCTACTTACCACCAACTTGAAGTTGGTGGTAATTAGCGATTCCTTAAGGCTGAAGTGCACTATTTTTAGTGCTACGTACATTGCATTTAAGGAATTGGTATTTCCTATTGCTTAGATGCAAGAGCAAAATAAGGACTCGCTAGTTTGTGATTCCTTATTTTGCAAGTAGGATTCAACTCACCTACATTGCACTCAGCCAAATACCGGTCGGTAATGCAGAAATTCTGCGAATTTCTGCGTTACCGCTCGGTATTTCGCTACCTACATCTGGCCCTAAATGTTTTTTAGTTCTTCCAGATTTTGGTAATTTGTTCTAATTCATAGTGGTGTGCCAGGAGTTATCTTAGATAAATGTTGAAAAGCTCTAACAAGTCTATTATAAATTTAAAAAAACAAAGATTGATTAACATTTGCAGCTCTTCAAGATTTTCGACACTTGAGCCAAATTTTAGTCCACAAATTTACAGGCCAGTTCACATTAAGATCTTCTTCCACCTTCAATTCCATCTGTGAATTTTGTCTCTTAGTATCAGAACATTTAATACTTTTATAAAGTGTGGAGGCTGATGGTTGTGAATAAAGGGTATCAAAAGATGATTATCTAATACAGTGACTACAATAGTGATCTGAAAGTTTCTCATGTAAAGCAGCTTTAATTTGTGGCAAAGTGTTAAATTTGTATTGAAATTGTCTTATATTAAGAGAAAGCATCTCACATTTGTTGGTACTACGTTTGTATCCCGAGACTAAGGTTAAGTCTTTCACTTCATCAAGAAAGGCAAGAAATGGCAAGTTTGGGTTAGAGATGAAAAGGAATATGTCAACAGCATACACATAAAATTTGACTAGATTTTCACCATCAATGATAACTAATATAATTAGTTTGTCTTATATTAGATAAAAAAAACTTCAAGAGATAAAAAAAAGATATAGGAGATAAAAGACACCCATATCTGGTTAGGCTTTTCAACTTGAAAGGTACAGAGATTACACTAGTAACATCAGAAGCTTGTGAAGAGGAATGCAAAAGAGATATTAAATTGATAATTTTGTGACTGAAGCAAAACTAATTCAGCATTTGAAAATCAAAAGATCAATTCATTTGATCTAAGCTTTTGCGGGATCAAGTGCACCTGCCACTAAAGAAGATCTATAACTATTGTAATTGGTTAAAATATTAAAAAACAACCTTTTATTGTCAGTGTTAAATCTACTTTTGACAAAGTCATATTGCTCTCATTTCAACAGATATGACAGGAGTGGATCCAAACTCAAAGTGATAATTGTTTGCAAAGATCTTATAATAAATATAAAACAGTTATTTGGGGATGAAACAAATCAATGCATCTTGAATTGTGCCCTGACTTTGAGATTCAAATGTTAGAAAAAATAATACAATTACATTGAAAATCCATCTGGTGCTAAGCCATTTTGTAAGTATATTAGGTGCTTTAGTAATTTCTTGACAAGAGATATCTGTAATGTAATGTAATTATATGGGGCACTCGTATAGCGCTCTGTTATTCCAGAGAGTGTCTGGACGCTCTGCACCTCAAATGTTGACTGACTAAAACGGGCCTGGACCATTAATCCTGAATGAAGTGCTACATTTTCAATTTTGTATGAAACTTGGCAGTGTCTCAAATTGCCCGCAACTCCAGGGGTGTGTGTTTGTGTTCCATGCTGATGGTCCTAAGAAGGAAAAGGATCTTCCTGAGGCTATGGAGCCAAACATTGTTGGCTGAACAAAGGTATCTAGTCGGAGCATAGGGAATAATCCTTTCTCTGAGGTACCCTGCACCAGACTAACAGAGGGCCTTCTGTACCAGTAGCAAAGTCTTTAAAAGAATCTTCTTCCTAATAGGGAGTAAGTGCAACACCCTTAAATGTGTAGACACATGTGTTCTCAACGGTAGACCCCAAAAGGTGCAAGCTGTGGCGTTTTGGACCACCTGCAATTTATTGATAAGATAGTCCAAGAGACCCAGGTACACTGCTTTACCGTAGTCAAACCTCAATGTTATTGGGGCCTGTACTATCTGTTTCCTATCTAAGAAAGAAAGAAAGTGAACAAACTTTCTTAGCACATGCAGCAGTCCAAACAAGTCCCCACCACTACATTAGTCTGAGGTACAAGGAAAAGACGGTCATTGCATTTAATGTCTAAATTCTTTACTGAGCTCGCCTGGCGACCTGGAGCAGGGGCATTACTCTGCCAAAAGGATTGCCAAGGCTTGTAGGCCTTAACACCAAATCTCAGTCTTTTCTGCATTGCATTTGAGCTGGTGGTCTGTTAGCCACTAAAAAACTGCTGTCAGACAGGCTCTAAACTTTTCACTTCTGGAACACTTCATCCCTGCCCCAAGAGAACAATAGCTGGGTGTCATCAGGCAAGGAAATTAGTTTTGCTCGCAGAGCCTTAGCAAGTAGGGTGAGTGGTGTTTGATAGATATTAAATAAGGCAGGGCTCAAAGCTGAGACTTGCAGCACACCCACTAGCAACGCACGGCCTAGAAAAGAAAGGAGGAATTCAAACCTTTTGGCCTCGACCCTCAAGGGACACAGCCAGCTCAGCTTAGTGCATGACTCCCAAATCAGATGGATTGGAGCCGGGCCAAGAGTGTGGTGTGGGGTAGCATGTTGAAGGCCGCTGAAAGATCTAACATAATCAGAACCGCCCTGCCCCAAACATTTAATGTACCCCTGATTTAGTCTGCCACCTCCTCTAGCATTGGCTCTGTACTGCAACTTTGACAAAAGCCAGACTGGCTTGGGAGTGATAGATTATTGCTTTCCTGGTATTGGGAGAGCTGAAGGTTAACATGCTTCTCCAGGACTTTAGAAAGAGCTGGAAGCAACAAAATGGGTCTGTAGTTGGATACATCCCCTGGGCGTTCCTGGTGTTTCTTCAGCAAACGCAGGGTTTTTACCTCCTTCCAAGCACTATTGCAAATGACAGAGGTATATTTATGAGTTTATTGTCAATGGATTGACAATACTTTCTCTTAATGCCAGATTTTTCAGGTGAAAAGGGTCTGAATGAGTGCCGGACTTAAGGCCACATATAGCTGAAAGAGAGCCTTTCAAGGAAATGGGTTTACACCTAGAAAGAGTGGCAGTGGGATAACACACTAAGCTAGAGTGCATATTTCCCAACAAAGGGGTATATTATCAAGGGGTTTATCTCCGCTTTTTTGGCTTTAAAAGCCAAGAAAGCGGAGATAAAATTATCTCCCTATTACCAAGCTGTCGCTAACACCAGTTAGTGACAGCTAATAGGAGATAGCGACCATCTTGGGCCCCGCTTTGCATGTCAGTGATATTTATCACTAATGACATGCAAAGTGGGCGTGCCAAGATGTTAGCGACTGGAAACAGTCGCTAACATCGCTATCTCCTATTACCAACTTTTGGAGATATTCGCGCTAAGCGCGAATATCTCCAAAAGCTAACACCTGCCGTGAGCAGTTCTTCACCATGTTATCCAATGGGAGGTGGATAACATGGCTAAGAGCATTTGCTCGATAATGCATGAATATCGCTGACTTTTCAGCGATATTCATGCATTGCGGCCGTTTTTTATCGCATTTGCGATAAACCTTGCTAATAGCAAGGTTTATCTGCGATAAAAATCGCCGATGTGCGGCGATAATTTTTGTCTCTAAACAAGTTAGAGACAAAAATTATCGCTAGTTGTTGGTAATATGCCCCAAAGTCTTCTCAAGCTCCCCATTAGGGAGGAGATCAGCATGGATATTCATAATCTTGTTCTGGAAGTAGTGTAGAAACTGTTCACCGCTCCCTCGTAGGATCCTGACACCTAGAGCTAGCCTCCGGGGACACCAACGTTTGCACTATTTTGAAACTTTCTCTGGATCTGTTTCCAGGGTTTTTAGCAATTTTAACCTCTCTGTAGTAATCTTTCTAGGTATCCTTGTACCTAGCTTTAGTAGTGGGGTTACATATGTCCCTGCTTTAACAATTAATTATACAAATTATATAATTTTAAGATTACAATGTTAGAAAAATTAATACAATTAAATTGAAAATCCATCTGGATTTGGTGCTAAGTCTTTTTGCAAGTAAACTAGGTGATTTAGTAGTCTCTGCACAAGAGACATCTATGAGAAAGTGGATTATTAGATGGGGTGGTTGTGAGACCTCACCAAGTAATAATGTCAGTATTTTGTATCAGTTCCAGTTAGGTTACTTTAATTTTAACGTTAGCTCAGTCCTGGCTAGCTGTGGCACTGAGCATTTAGGCTTAGTTTAAAGGAGAAAATGTAAATAATGTATCAGTACCAATTCCGTTAATACATTGAAGACCCAACACAATAGGAATCCCACTCTAAGTCATAATAATAGTATAATAGGCACTAAATTGCAAAATAATCTGATGTAGAGAACCAAAGATGTGATATCTATGAGTTTTAGAGTTTTCTAGCAACATACCTGGTGGTTGTGGGGTGCCAGTATTTGGCAAACAACGGGTGCTCAACTATGTCTGTTTTTACTTTCAAGTTGAGGTACTCTGTTTTTGGAATTCAAAGAGAATTGATGCATCCCGGTGAAAGTACATGCTATTACTGAAAAAATACGGAGGAGTGAAGATCTTATGTGGTGGTTGGTAAATACGCTGTTTTATATGGAGGAACTCCAGTAAGCAAAAATACTAAATTTTTCTTTACCATTAGCTACAATAGTGTGTTGAAAGGGCCCCATGTGTGAAATGCCGATGACAGACTGGTTCAATTGACAACCAGTATTTTCTTCTGCCAAATACTTCATGTGTTTAATAACAGATTTCCCAGGTAGCAAAACTCTAGGAGCCAGATTCACAAAAGTAATCCGAGCCAAAATCCTAATTTTACGACTTTCGGTATTCACAAAGGGCATTTAGTAGTAGTAAAGTTAGGAATCCTAACGTTACTACTCCTAAATGCCCTTTGTTAAAACCAAAAGTCGTAAAGTTATAATTTTGTCTCAGATTACTTTTGTGAATCGGGGCCTATGAGCATATTGGTTTAATTTTGACGTTTTTTTTTAATTACATCATTTTCACAAACTAGTGATGTTCTGCACTTGGTCTTCCAGTTTACTCATTATTATTGGTGTTTCATACCCAGTGCTGGTTTCTGGTATGGGAATAAGAGTAGCAACTTATGTTGCTCATGATGTCCTTGAACTATGTTCTAGAGGGGTAATGGATGCCCGAACGATTGAGTATTTATAGGGTGCGCTGCAACTGGCGACCCTTGCTTGGATACCCCTGGATGGTAAGGATTATCTGTCATCCATTTTTAACACATTTGTTACTGTATATTGGCACACATTTTTCATGAGATGTGGGCTAGGTCCGCTATTTTTATATTGTCCTTTTACTCTTTCTGTTTTCTTCCTCTTTCTTTTTCTTAATTCCCTTCGTGTCCAGAGTGAGTTGTACAATGAATAATGAACTGATACTGTGGATTTTCAGTTTCATGCTAGTGATAAAAAAACTGTTTTGAACTCTGTGTGTAAAAAAGCAATGAATAAAAAAAACGGAAATAAAGTTACTCAGAATGTTATGCGTTATTTTAGGTTTATGGAATGTTTTCTATGGATTTCTTTGGTATTGTTGGTGTCATGATCGTGGATACAGAAATTATATTTTAAAAAGGTTTCCTAATTTGATGTCATTCTTTGTCTTGAAGCAATGTAATGTTTTTAAAAAAAAATTCTTGTAATTGTGATTGTACATGCGTTGGGGTATATAATTATAGTTGTTATAGTCTGATGGTCTCTGGTTTGTCCTAACATTTGGGATTTGTTTTGTGATATTGTATGTGTTGTGTGGTTGTATTATTCTAACAAGTCATTGTCTTGTGTTCTAATGTTTTTATCTTCTGTTTTAAAAATGACTTTGTGGGATGATTGGTATTGATACCATTTGTAAATCACAACTCTTTATATATTTATACACGTTTGTTTGACATGTTCACAGCCTTAGGAAGCCATATGATGGCAAAACGCATTAGCTGTACACTTTTTTGCATATGTGTGAATTAAAGCTCGAACAATAAAGGAGTAACTTTGACAACAGCTACTCTCGCCTCCTGAGGCGGAAGCCGGGAGGTCTCCTATCTTTTCTTTTAGCTCTGTATTTTTAATCATGTAACTTTGTCTGTGCATGCTTGATTTTAAGAAGTGTGTAGAGACTTCCCTGCGCTCCTTGGCGCTTTGTGTCCCTTCTCCCCCCTCCATTTGCCTCCGGACCGGCTCTCGGCTGAGTATAGACGCCAAGGGCAGGTTCTCTGGGATCGGCGGCCATATTGGGTGTGGGCTGGGCTGGTGACGCGCTCTAGTAGCGCTTTAAAAGGATTCTGTTGGCCGGAGCGAGTGATAACTTTGACAACAGCTACTCTCCCCTCCTGAGGCGGAAGCCGGGAGGTCTCCTATCTTTTCTTTTAGCTATCTGTATTTTTAATCATGTAACTTCGTCTGTGCACGCTTGATTTTAAGAAGTGTGTAGAGACTTCCCTGTGCTCCTTGGCGCTTTGTGTCCCTTCTCCCCCCTCCCTTTGCCTCCGTACTGGCTCTCGGCTGAGTATAGACGCTGAGGGCAGGTTCTCCGGGATCGGTGGCCATATTGGGTGTGGGCTGGGCTGGTGACGCACTCTAGTAGCGCTTTAAAAGGATTCTGTTGGCCGGAGCGAGTGATAACTTTGACAACAGCTACTCTCCCCTCCTGAGGCGGAAGCTGGGAGGTCTCCTATCTTTTCTTTTAGCTATCTGTATTTTTAATCATGTAACTTCGTCTGTGCACGCTTGATTTTAAGAAGTGTGTAGAGACTTCCCTGCGCTCCTTGGCGCTTTGTGTCCCTTCTCACCCTTCCCTTAGCCTCCGGACCGGCTCTCGGCTGAGTATAGACGCCGAGGGCAGGTTCTCCGGGATCGGCGGCCATATTGGGTGTGGGCTGGGCTGGTGACGCGCTCTAGTAGCGCTTTAAAAGGATTCTGTTGGCCGGAGCGAGTGATAACTTTGACAACAGCTACTCTCCCCTCCTGAGGCGGAAGCCGGGAGGTCTCCTATCTTTTCTTTTAGCTATCTGTATTTTTAATCATGTAACTTCGTCTGTGCACGCTTGATTTTAAGAAGTGTGTAGAGACTTCCCTGCGCTCCTTGGCGCTTTGTGTCCCTTCTCCCCCCTCCCTTTGCCTCCGGACCGGCTCTCGGCTGAGTATAGACGCCGAGGGCAGGTTCTCGGGGATCGGCGGCCATATTGGGTGTGGGCTGGGCTGGTGACGCGCTCTAGTAGCGCTTTAAAAGGATTCTGTTGGCCGGAGCGAGTGATAACTTTGACAACAGCTACTCTCCCCTCCTGAGGCGGAAGCCGGGAGCTCTCCTATCTTTTCTTTTAGCTATCTGTATTTTTAATCATGTAACTTCGTCTGTGCACGCTTGATTTTAAGAAGTGTGTAGAGACTTCCCTGCGCTCCTTGGCGCTTTGTGTCCCTTCTCCCCCCTCCCTTTGCCTCCGGACCGGCTCTCGGCTGAGTATAGACGCCGAGGGCAGGTTCTCGGGGATCGGCGGCCATATTGGGTGTGGGCTGGGCTGGTGACGCGCTCTAGTAGCGCTTTAAAAGGATTCTGTTGGCCGGAGCGAGTGATAACTTTGACAACAGCTACTCTCCCCTCCTGAGGCGGAAGCCGGGAGCTCTCCTATCTTTTCTTTTAGCTATCTGTATTTTTAATCATGTAACTTTGTCTGTGCACTCTTGATTTTAAGAAGTGTGTAGAGACTTCCCTGCGCTCCTTGGCGCTTTGTGTCCCTTCTCCCCCCTCCCTTTGCCTCCGGACCGGCTCTCGGCTGAGTATAGACGCCGAGGGCAGGTTCTCCGGGATCGGCGGCCATATTGGGTGTGGGCTGGGCTGGTGACGCGCTCTAGTAGCGCTTTAACAACGGATGGCGATGACTCCGCGCAGCGGACGCGCCGGACCTGCGCCGGAGTCGTGCCAGAGTCCTGCCCGTCTGCGCTCGTCCGCGCTCGATCGGGCTCAGGGACCAGGTATGTTGGAAGGCGACTGTCTTACTCTGCAAGTGACCTTCTGTTATTGGACTCAGGTAGATATATTTTAAACTCTACATCGTTGTCCATGTTAAAGGAATGTAACATCCTACGTCTCCCTAGCCGTAAGGATACTCCCCAAATACCCCCTCTGAAGCTTGCCAGTCCTAATACTAGGTCACTCCAGAAACACCACCTGGAAGTATTCACGCTCTTACAGGACAACACCATTGATATATTGACCCTCACGGAAACATGGCTAGGTGAAAACTCCTCCCCCGACATCATAGCCGCCCTCCCAAGCGGATACGACATGATCTGGCATAATCGTCCGAATGATGCTCGAGGTGGAGGTGTAGCAATCATTTTTAAATCACAGCTAACAGTGGCTAAAGTCTTAGCTGAAACAATAAATTCCGCAGATTTACTTGGAGTAAAAATCACCTTGAACAACCACTGCCTCATTGTTCTCACTGTCTACTGTCCCCCACAATGTACCTCAGTGTTTAACGAACTTTTCTCCCCTATTATATCAGATATATGTACACGATATAAGAAAATCCTGGTGACAGGAGATTTTAATGTCCATTGGGACAAGACAGATAAAGATCTGCCAACACGCCAGTTACAGACCTCTATGGGCGCGTTAGGCCTTGAACAACTAGTGGATGCCCCAACTCACATAAAGGGCCACACTCTCGATCTAATCTGGACCTCTATTCCAGAGGTGGCCATTACAAGCATAGCACCCTGTATCTGGTCTGACCACCATCTACTCCTGTGCGATGTTCCCCAGGATACCCCTCCGGTTAAACCTCCTTTAAAAACTAAAAAAGTGCGTCAGTGGAAAAAAATTGACTCTGAATCCCTAACCGACGCCCTTTCTAAATATTTACAACAGTCAACGAGCCCACACGACAAGCTAAATCTAGACCAAGACTATGACAACATAGTGGCGAGTCTGAGACAGTCCATCGATCAGATAGCCCCGGAAAAGATACAGAAAATAAAGGGCGCGGAAAAAGGGGCCCCTTGGTTTACCCCGACTTTGAGGGATCATAAAAGAAAGCTCTGCCACCTTGAGAGATGCTGGAGGAAGACCAAAGAAGGTACAGATCGCGAACATTATAAAACATCTCTGAAGATATATAAAAAACGTATTGTTTCAACCAAAGGGGATTACTATGAAACTCGCATAACTAATGCAGTTAATGTTCAGAAAGAAACTTTTAAAATTTTAAAAGAACTAAGTAATAAGGAAGAAAGGGTAGATATAGCGATAGACTGTAATACCTTTCAAGGTTACTTCCTCGAGAAAGTGGCAACCATTCTGTTAGACATTAAGAAAGATACTTCTAATATGTCTACGATTTTGCAGACCCCCCAAATTCCCTCGAATTTTATCATTACTAGATTTCCCATTATAGATTCTACAATTCTTAGACAGTACATCAATTCAACCAAGTCAGGCTCCCCCGCAGACCCTTGTCCCCCTGGAATTTTTCAGTTGGCGCTCCCCGCTCTGGAGGACCATATTATAGGCCTCTTAAATAACTCATTGGATACAGGCCTATTACCAGCTAGCTTCAAAGAGGCACGTGTCAAACCCTTGATAAAAAAAACAGGGGCTGACCCGGCCTGTTTGAAAAACTACAGGCCAATATCCCAGCTGCCTTTTTTATCCAAGATTCTGGAACAGCACGTGTTAAAATCACTGTCATCTTTTCTGGAGTCACATCATCTACTCCAGGAGCGTCAAGCGGGTTTTTGCGCCCATCATAGCACCGAGTTAATAATGCTCTCGGTGCTGGATGAGCTTAGATGCATGGCTGACAGTAAAAAAACAAGCGCCCTGATACTTTTAGATCTTTCAGCGGCGTTTGATACTGTCAGCCATGCCTTGCTCCTGGACAGGTTGGCTGCGTTCGGGATAAAAGGGCTGGCTTTCCAATGGCTAAAATCCTTTTTGTCAGGGAGGACTCAGAGGATCCAACTAGCGGATTGTGTCTCTGAGGTGGGAGCTTTGGAGTGTGGAGTCCCGCAAGGGTCCGCACTCTCACCCCTTTTGTTCAATCTCTACCTGCAGCCACTGATAGACTCCCTGGCAAACATGGGCTGTAAAATTTTTAATTATGCCGATGACACGCAGCTGTTGCTGAGTATCGATAATACAATATCGGCTCAGTCCCAGGCCCAGAATATCCTAAGGTTCACGGTGAGCTGGATGACGACAAATCTGCTAAAAATTAATCCCGACAAAACGGAGGTTCTGGTAGTTTCAGCTGCCACCTCACCCTGGAATGACCTGTTCTGGCCCCAAGAGCTTGGACCTACCCCAAAACCATGCCCTAATGTAAAGAGCCTTGGTATTAAGATCGACCAAGAGCTCTCAATGACCAGCCAAGTATCTTCCGTCGTCGGAACTTGTACCAACCTGATTAGACAGTTGCGCAAGCTAGTCCCCTTACTTTCCTTGAACATGCTCCGTACCATCGTTTCGGCAACAATAGTCTCTAGGATCGACTATGGGAATGCACTGTATCTAGGTCTGCCAAAAAATCTGATTAACCGCCTGCAGGTCGTGTTGAATGATGCAGCACGGTTAATATTCAGACTACCCAGACAGACCCATGCTTCCCCAATACTGCACAGGCTACATTGGCTCCCTATAAAGCAAAGAGTGGAATTTAAAAGCCTGTGCATTGTCCATAAAGCAATCTATGGGCCCGTACCTGCCTATATAAAAGAAAGCCTTGAGGTCTACAATCCCAAGCGAGCATTAAGATCTTCCAACTCCCAATTACTGTCTTGTCCACGCTTCAAAATGTCAACTAAAGGCGGGAGATCCTTTTCAATTCAAGCTCCACAAATGTGGAACAAACTTCCGGAACCCCTTCGTAAAGAAACCAACCTCCTCCTCTTTAGGAAGTCTTTGAAAACACTTTTATTCAGAGACGCCTTCGGCTCTCTCTGAGTTAGCTTGCTATAATCTGAATTCCTTTCTACCAACTCTTGTTGCTGTATCTGTCAAAAGCGCCTAGAGACCTGACGGTGATTTGGCGCTATATAAAACCCAGATAACAATAACAATACTCACTCCAACAAAAAACCTTTCTGTGTTACTTACATTTGTCTTTATTACCACTCTATCTTAAAGATTTCTTTTTTATTTGCCTCTCAAATTTGTATGAATGCTTCTAATGTGCGACTAATGGTAGCTGATCATAAGAGGTGGGCAATTGCTGGCAGTGCAGCACTGAGATCCCTGGTTGCCAAAGTCTCTTCAAATCCTATTGGAACTGGTCAGCTGGGCTCTTCCTTGTTGTAGGCTTCTTGCAGCTTTTGTATTCCTGAAGCCTTACAGGGGACTAGTCAACCAGTCCTTGTTGTCATGTCTTCTGTCCTGTATACAAGAGGGATTAAGTCCAGTCCTTGGTATTTCTTAACACAGGATAAACAGCAGGCTCAGTCCTTCTCGGAGTTCCAGTCCTTTGGATCAGGTGTAGTCCTCTATCTGTTTTCCGCAGGTCCAGAAGTGTTTTGAGATATTTTGCATGGGTGCTACATTTATACCAGGCACTAGCTTGTGGATAGTGGAGACTCCCTGACTCATAGGAGAAAAATTCCCATGGGCAACCCTACCTACTCATACACCAATTCATGTGAGTTCGTCACAAAACATTCCCACAGTACATTTCTCTGAATCAAAGCTATGGGCACAATCTTGAGGGGTGCCTAAGGAAAGGGGTAACTCCCCCTTGCAAAACCACTTTTGGGGCAAGGTTACCCCTCACTGGCATTTGTGACACTTTAACTAGCTAGACAGTGGCAGTCCTATATGTGAGTTACATCTAGCTGTGACAGGGACAGCCCCTTTGAAGCTTGTGCAGTTGGTGGCAACATCCTGCATGCCATGCTTTCAGGAGGAGGCAACACCTCCTCCCACCCAGTGCCCTTTGTTCTCTTTCCTAAGAACAATTCACACCTCTCAGCAGACTGCTAGTTAACAGCTGGTGTTCATCTCTGAGAGGGCTCCCTCTCCTCACCTGGTATTCCCTTGGTGGACCTCCTAGTGTTAAAACTACACTCGTTAACCTCTCCCATTGTCTGTGCGGTAAATTATAGACCCCCTAGCTATTTGCCCACCTTTCCTCAAGCTTTGGGAAACATTGTCGCCGAACTTGCCATCACCCACGCTAGACTTCTTGTTATCGGCGATTTTAATTTCTGGCCCGGCGATCCGCGTGAGTGTCCAACATCGGCAGCTCTCACTGAGCTTCTAAATGGGATGAATCTCTCACAACATATCACGCGTCCCACTCATATAAAAGGACACATACTTGACCAGGTCTGGTCTTCCAACGATGAGATCTCTGATCTACTGATAAGCCCATGCTCCTGGTCAGATAATTACCTTATATCCTTTTCCCTCCCATGTTAAATCCCCTTACCTAAGGGGCAGTAAAGTTAGAAACTGGAGCCGGGTCGACATTGTCGAACTCTGCTCCTTCCTAGCCACTTCCAAACCCTCTAGTTCCTCCCTCCCCGATTCCCATCTATCTCCTCACGCCCAAGCCGAGAACCTTAATATCTGGCTGGCCTCTGGCAGAGACAAATTTGCCCCACTTAAGAATGTGATCCAGAAAGGACCTCATGATGCCCAACGCTGGTTCACTCCCAATTTAAAACAAATGAAACTCTCCCTGCGTCAAGCAGAACGAAAGTGGAGACAGAATTACTGTCCCATATTAAAATCCTCATTTGTAACGCCTCTTTACCAATATAAGGCCGCCATCCTGAAAGCAAAATCTGAATATTTCTCACTAAAGGTTCTCAGCGCTGATAACAAAGCTAAAGAAATATTCTCTATTGTGGATGAGTTGGCTAAGCCTGATAGGATTACCCCCAAACTAGCCCCATCCCAACAGCTCTGCGACTCCCTTAACACCTATTTCTTTGATAAAATCGTCACGATTAAAGCTAGTATTCCCAAGGTTACCAACCCCGATACATGCTGAGATATACCATAACGCATCTTCATTTGACTCATTCCCCCCTGTAACACAAGACACTTTTTTCTCCCTCCTCAATAAAGTCCGTTCTGGTTCCCCCACGGATAGCTGCCACCCCCCACCCCCCAGATCGCTCGTGATGTTTTTCATCAGTTCCCTGAAATCCCCTTGTCCCTTCTTAATAACTCTCTGTCATCAGGCATTGTTCCCGATTGCTTCAAGATGGCAGAGGTAAGACCCATTCTGAAAAAACCAGGAGCAGATCCCTCCGTGCCCAGTAATTTTCGGCCGATTTCACTTCTACCGTTCCTTGCTAAAATCTTGGAGGCTTATGTCACAAGTTGCCTCAGCACCTTCGTGGAAAACTCACACTACCTGGATTCTCACCAGGCAGGCTTTAGACCTGAGCATTCCACAGAATCCATCCTTTTAGCCGTCCATGACGAGCTAAGATTAGGCGCGGATCATAACATCTCGCAGGCTCTTGTCCTCCTGGATCTGTCGGCTGCTTTCGACACAGTCGACCACAAACTTTTGGTCGAACGTGTCGAAAGCGCCGGCATTCAGGGTACCCCCCTGAAATGGATATCCTCCTTCCTTTGTAATCGTCACCAAGCTGTACGTTTATCCGACTTTACGTCCAAAGGGAAGGAACTCACCTGTGGGGTCCCTCAGGGCTCCTCCCTCTCCCCGCTTTTATTCAATCTTTACATCCGTCCACTAATATCAGACTTGCGAAAGAGGGATGTAGCTATCTTCAACTACGTTGACGACATCCAGCTTGTTTTTACCATCGACACCTGACCCCCTGCAATTGAATCCTTTCAGTCCACTCTAACCTTCATTCAATCTTGGATGAACACAAATAAACTCAAATTAAACCCAGACAAGACGGAGTTAGTTCTCACTAGGTCCACATCTAATCCTTGGAACCCCAGTTTTTGCCACTCACCCTTGGTCCCTCACCTATCCCTGCTGAAGCAGTCAAAAGTCTTGGTGTTTACATCAGTAGTGACCTTACCCTTAAGACTCAAATTAACTCTGTGGTATCCTCCTGCTTCTTTCACTTGCGCAGGATTCGAAAGATTAGTAAATTTCTCTCTCCTGAAGCCTTGGTTCAGGTCACATTGGCCCTAATCATGTCACGTATTGATTACTCCAACTCTCTGTATGCTGGCATTCTGGCCTACTAGCTCCAGAGGCTTCAGCTGGTCCAGAACCAGGCTGCCAGACTGGTCCATGGTCTACCTAAATCACATCGAGTTAAACATCTCCTTAGGGGCCTTCATTGGCTCCCCGTGGCGCAGCGCTGCCTCTTCAAGATCGGCTGTCTAACCCACAGAGCTCTTTCCTCTCACGGTCCCATCTTCATCGCAGATAGAATCCAGCGTTACATCCCACGCCGGACCCTACGCTCGGCCAAAGCCAATCTGCTTACTCCCCCTGCCTTCAAGCGCAAGAAACTCGGGGGCTTGAGATTTGCGTCAATCGCCCCCAGTTTTGGAATTCTCTTCCTTTGACGTTACGTCAAATAGAGTCTTATCCCATGTTCAGGAGATCTCTTAAAACTTGGCTGTTTTCCCAGGCCTATGACCAATAACTCCTTCTCCCCTCTCATCTGCTATGCTCCTTACCCTAGCGCCAAGAAACCGTCGGTGTACGAGCGCTCTATAAATTCCTCCTATCATATCATCATATCAGGGCAAGTAGAGGATTTGGACAGAAAAATGCCAACTTTTCAAAAGTGGCAATTTAAAAATAGTAATTTTAAATCAGACTTAACCACCAGCTTTCATTTTTAAATTGCTATTGAGTTGTACTATGCTGTTGCTCTTCCCAAACTGAAGTTATATATTATAAAGTGTTATAATGTAACACAGTGCTTGTCTGTGGGAGAGACAGTTTTTCCAGAGTGAAAAACTACTTTTGAGATTTCTCACTGTCAGGACACTTGTCCTACTTTTTACATAACATGCACCCTGCCCTATGAGCATGTACAGCCTACTTTTAGGGGTGACAACTAAATACTAAAGAGGCAGGTTTAGGCCTGACAAAAGGTTTGTTTTGCCAGGTCGTTTGTAATTTTATAACTGCATACTTGGGATGCAGGCCTGAATAAATGTGTTACTGTGTCTCTTTATAGTAGTGGCAAATGTGTGCAGCAGTCCACTAGTGGCATTTAACCTCAGGCCCTGGGGACATGGGGTACCATGTACTAAGGACATGTAGCTAAATTAAATAGGTCAGTCAGGGATTAGCCAATTGCACATATACTTTAGTGGTTAGAGCACATAGATTGGGTGCTGGAGGTCAGAGCCTCAGTGTTCACACTCAATAAACCACCAGTAAAAGTGGTGATGATCCTGAAAAACGGCATCTCCTCACAATATCAATTTCCAATAAATAAAAAAGTATATCCCTCCCTTATCTGTTTGTACTGAAGATAGATATTTGACACTTCACTCATGTTAAGGTAATATTTCAGAGAATAAATGATTAAAACGTAGGACAAATTCATTTAGAATATATCAGAATATATTAGTCTTTAAATATACTGTCTTTATAATTTTTTTAAATATGTTCCGCCTTAGCTAATTCTTTTTTAAATTTAATATAGTTCAATAAACATTTAGCAGCTTTATTTCGCCCACCATAATATTTTGCACTGGGCCTAAGAATATAAGAAGTGTTTCTGTGGAATTTTTTTAAAATTAGTTTTTTATGATTTATCTAAACATGGTCTGGATTTAGATTAATAATGCTGATGTTCACATTTTTTAATATCATGCATAATGTTGCCGCTCACTTGGTTTTGCTAAACAGACTGCCGCTCACCTGACTTGGAGGAGATCGGACTTCCCAGAAGGGTCTCAGCCCCGGAGTCTGCCGTGCCTTGCGGTCCCCGCTCCACGGGCGCTGCTTCCTGTTCAAGGGACGCTTGACGATAGGGGTAATCACCGGGGGACTGCGAGGTCCAGCAGGCCTCACTTCTTACAGCTGGTGCCTCTTCCCCCGGTGGACACGCCCCCCTCCAGGTGCATATTTCAACCTTTCGCGCCACCCGCTCCGCGGGTGCCGCTCACTTGGTTTTGCTAAACGGACTGCCGCTCACCTGACTTGGAGGAGATCGGCCTTCCCAGAAGGGTCTCAGCCCCGGAGTCTGCTGTGCCTTGCGGTCCCCGCTCCACGGGTGCTGCTTCCTGTTCGAGGGACTCTTGCCAATAGGGGTAATCACCGGGGGACTGCGAGTTCCAGCAGGCCTCACTTCTGCACTTCTACAGCTGGTGCCTCTTCCCCCGGTGGACACGCCCCCCGCCAGGTGCATATTTCAACCTTTCGCGCCACCCGCTCCGCGGGTGCCGCTCACTTTGTTTTGCTAAACGGACTTCCGCTTACCTGACTTGGAGGAGATCGGACTTCCCAGAAGGGTCTCAGCCCCGGAGTCTGCCGTGCCTTGCGGTCCCCGCTCCACGGGCGCTGCTTCCTGTTCGGGGGACTCTTGCCGATAGGGGTAATCACTTGGGGACTGCGAGGTCCAGCAGGCCTCACTTCTTATAGCTGGTGCCTCTTCCCCCGGTGGACACGCCCCCCGCCAGGAAGGATTTAAGTGACCTCATTGCCCCACGACGCGGGACGCGCGCGGGGGGCGCTAGGCGAAGTCCGGGCAAAGGCCGCGCCGTCTGAGGCCGTCTGAGGTTGTTTGAGGTTGGGTTGGGACCTGTCCCTTACATTTGCCATTTTGGGGTTCTGTTTAACCACCTTCAAATCTGTATTGTGTCATTTAATTTTGAGTAATAGGATTTCCTGTGATTTAGTTATAATGTCGTTAAGATCTGGGAAGAGTAGAACTGTCACTCTCAAAACAACGGGGGGGCGGTGACTGGTACTATGGATCAATTTTTAAAAAGAGCTACTATAATTTTAGAGAAAGAAATTGCTCTGACTGAGAAAAGATTGTCCATAGACCTTGTTACGGGGAAGCGTTCGTCCCTTGGCCAAATTGGGGTGGTTGCTTCTCCAGGCATCCCGAGATTATTAGATTCTTTAGCTACCCAGAGTCCTAACTCAAGTAATATTTTGGTAGCCTCAGATAACATAGAGGCCTCCCTAATATTAAACTCTACGGCCATTAGTACAGACTCTGTCGATCTAAATATTAGCGCTGATATCCAACCCCCGGTAATTAATCCCGCCCCGCTAGCTGCAACCCAAGTTTTATTAGCAAGCCCAACTCATGCAGCTATAACTAACCCTAATAAGAGGAAAAGAGGGGGGAGTCCCCAGAAGGGTGGAACTGCCAAACTTCATAAGAAAAATAAGGAGATGCAGGTTACACCTAACTCAGCTCAGACTCCTATGTTGTTTAGTGCTATCCCTGTCCCTAGTGATCCACCCCCTATTAGCAGTATAAATGATGAACTATTGGGGAAAATTGAGATTCTCGTTAAGTCTCTGATGCTACCTCTATTGGAGAGGACCAGAATGATTAGCTCGAAATTAGATTTGTTGGAGCAGTTAGTCGCTGGTAACTCTAGAACTTTGGACACATTAGCTAAAGACAGGGAGTGCCCAAAGAATAAAGCGATAGCCCCCCAAGTGCAGAGGACAGGTAGCGGTATTGGCCCGGTTAAACCGTCCCTATCTGTTAAGTCTAAGATTCTGCCCAAGCCACCCCACGAGGTAAAGTGCACCGCAGGGGTAGACAAGTCTAGGGCTACCAAGGGTGGGGGTCCAGTTTCGGGTGGGGTGCCTGGTCCTCAATCTGCCTTAGAGCCAAGATCGCAGCCAGCCCCATGTGAATAATTGTCTGGTCCTCGGTCTAATGGGCATCACGCCACAGGGAAGGGGACTAGCAACCATCGGCTTCCCTGTATAAATCTCCCTGTAGAGTCTGCACGCTACACGACTATTTTGGTTGAAGTCCCAGGCTTAGGGGTGTAGAATACGGAATCCCAGAGGGAGTTGAAAAACAAAGTCATCTATTGGCTGAATAAGAATAGGTCCCTTCCTCCCTTAAGTAATACAGAGATATTAGGTGTCAGAAGGGTGAGTTGGGTGGGACTTTGCCCAAAGGACCTGGAGGGGGATTGTGTAATTGTGAATTTTGGAGACCCCTGGGTGGTGAATTTCCTCTGTAGAGAACCCAGGTTTGGCAGAGTTGGTGACATCCAATCCTTGGGCCTTGACTATTTTTATCCTAGCTCAGGGCAGGGGCCGTTTATTCCAGCTCCTCTTCCTTATAGAGGAAGTATGCATGAAGGCCGTCATATGGATAGGATGGGGCAACACTTCCCCCTAAGGAATAGGTTTGGGCCCCTTGAGGGACTGGAGGGGGTGGATTGACTCACGTGTAACTCTGGAGTCATTTTGGATTTTCAGCTAAATAGTATGGATCCTTTGGGGATGGTTGGGCTGGCAGATAGTACAGTAGCTGTTGATCCCCCCGGGGTGGAGTCATCTTTTTGTAGCTCTGGTTTGGATAGGGAGGGAAGGCAGGAAGCTAAGGTTGTGGGAGGTCAACATATGGACATCCCTTCTATGGAGAGTTTATTTGGCATTCCCATGTTGGAGGAGGGGCGGTCAACAGGCCCCATTCCGCAGGTGGAAGTTCCGCCCCAAGCCATCGCCCAAGCCCTACCATTTAAAATATTGTCGTGGAACATTGCAGGGCTGGCTAGTAAAATAGCTATAGGGGAGTGGGCGGAATTTGTGGATGACCACGATATCCTTATATTTCAGGAAAGCTGGGCCTCCGACCCCATTTATAGATTGGGGTATCTCAACTTTTATAAACCAGCTATCAAGGGTACTCGGGGTAGAGCGTCTGGTGGCCTTGTTATTTGGGTGAAGCAGTCACTCCATTACAAGCCCACTGAAGTATCAGTATGTAGCTTAGACATCATCGGGATTAAACTTTATAGGCCCAATTATTTGGAGATCTTTATTGTTGGTATTTATGCCAGAGGACTTCCTGGAGGGCGAAGTCCTGGGATTATTAATGAGTTAGATCTCTTTTTAAATTCTATTGGCAGGGATAAGTTTGTTGTCATGGCAGGGGACTTCAACTGCACCTTTGAACCCCTCTTAAGCGAGGGTGAGGACATCTTGGCAGAGGAAGACGCATTATGGAATGTCCCACAACTGGATCTTAAACCCATTAAAAGGGGGACCGAGGCTGCATTACATTGGCTGGGTCTGTGCCTTGAAAGGGGGCTGAGTGCAGTTAATGGGCACTCACGTTCTGATAAACTAGGTCAGGCTACTTTGACAACGGATTTAGCACAAGTAGAATCGACTATATTTTGATTAAAGCTGAGTTTTGGTCGCTACTTGTGGACATGATATTTATGGCCCGTCTCGAGAGTGACCATAACCCGCTGGTCGCCAGCCTGAAACTTGATGGCAGTCAGAGGGGCAATAGAGACTCTGAGTGTGTTACAGCGGAAGCTTTTTTAACAAATGACAAGCGCAGGGTTCGGTGGTGTAGAGTAGTTGACGACCCAGGAACACTAGATTTAATATCCCAGGAAGTCTCCTCCACCCTGTGTGCTTTTCGGGCCTTGGCTGACTCTGGGAACCATCTTGTACATATAAATTCGCTTCATGAGCAGCTTTTTATTTCTTTAAAAGCATTATTCTCCAAAAGCTGTAAACCTGGAAAAAACGCCCCTATAACGGGGAATAATTGGTATAATAAATCTTGTCGGCAGACTTATAGCTCTTTAGTTAAAGCTGTAAGATCTCGGGTTTTAAGCGACATCAGGACAGCCAGGTTAGAATACAAAAAAACCCTAAAAATTGCAAATAAAGAATAGGTTGATCAATATTGGTCAGAGTTCTTGGAGGCTAGTAAGGCCGTGAATCAGAATAGGTTCTGGCAGATTATCAAATGGGGTAGCTCCACAGATTCCCAAGTCCCAGTGAATCATGTGTCAGTGGAAGTTTGGGTTGATCACTTTGAATCTCAGTTTAGGTGCCTTGATCATGCACTGGACAATGTTGTAGCACCTACACCCCTCATAGCACATAGTCCGTGCCCAACACGTATGTTTACTAACAAGGATGCAGAGATTGCGTTGGGATCGGTTTAAGCAGGTAAGGCCCCCGGCATGGACTGTATCCCTGCGGATCTATTTAAATATGACCCCTCGAACTGGGTGCCATACCTTACCATATTAGCTAACGCCATTGTAAATGGGGCTCCTATTCCGGATTCCTGGAGAGGGGCGGAAATCTTACCTATATTTAAAAAGGGGGATCGATCCGTACCTGGGAATTATCGCCCCATTAGCTAAATAGACGCAATACAGAAAATCATTGCGAGGATGGTCTTGACTAAAATCCATGCTTGAATGGATCATGAGAATGTCTTATCTCCCATGCAAGCTGGGTTTAGACCCTGTGTCAGTACCATCGACCAGGTGTTTAGATTTTTATTAATCTATTGGAAGGTTGTGACCTTGGGTGGAGGAGTTATTTATGCGGCTCTCGTAGATCTCAAGTCAGCCTTTGATCTCGTCCCAAGACAAAAGTTATGGGACCCCTTGAGAACTATGGGAATGCCGCATGACTTGTTGGATATTGTCATACGCCTTCATGAGGGCAATTTTGCCCAGGTAAGATGGGGCAAGCAGGGGGAGGTCATCAAGAAATTCCCTGTTACCCGTGGGGTTCGCCAGGGGTGTGTATTTGCACCAACGCTGTTTCTGTTATTTATCAACAGGGTCGTGCAGTATTTTGCGAACACTCCATCAGACGCCACGGTCCTAGGCGGAGATAAATTTCCACTTCTCATCTTTGCAGATGAGACACGCATCCTTTCTAAAACACAGAAGGGGCTCCAAACTGCCTTAGATAGATTTGAGGCTTTTTGTATACACAATGACCTTCAGGTTAACGTAAGCAAAACTAAATTTATGGTGCTTACCAAAAGCAAGCCATTGAAGGGTAGGGTTAGACTAAATGGTCAAGTGCTAGAGCAGGTGGAGGTTATGACCTACCTCGGGATTGTTTTGGAAAGTAGGCTTAGATGGAAAGCGCAGTTTAATGTACTCTCCCTAAAGTTCGCGCAATTGACCGGGTGCTTAATTAAGGAGCAGAGATCCTCTCTTACGAAAAGGATTGGTCCAGTACTAAAAGTATATAACGCTAAAATAAGTTCGGCTATTTTGTATGGTGCGGACTTATGGGGCCATGCGGATCTCTCCGCTTTGGTCAAGATTCAATATAAATTTTTGCACAACTTGGCTGGCCTGCCCCCATCCAGCCCCATGATACCTTTGCTAACTGACCTAGGCTGCCGTTCTATTGACGATATTGCCTGGTTTAGGACTTTTGCTTTGTGGAGGAGAATATGGACAACCCTCGAACTAGCCGATTTGCTAAAGAAATTGCCGAGCTAAGATCCATACTAGGTTCAGGTAATATCCCTTGGTTTAGAACTGTAAGATCCATTCTGGAAAATATGGGCCTTGGTCAACTTTGGCATGCTCCTGACATTAGTATTTTTCCTTCAAAAAAGGATTTTAAAGCACTTTATTGGGCGTCCCTTAGAAATAAACTTTGTATCCAGTCTAACTCTTCTACTTTGACCGGTAGATTTTTGACACACAAACTGGATCCTTCGTTGGAGGATTATTGGTACCTTATCACTAAGAGTAGCGACAGAAAATTATACCATCAATTTAGAATTGGGTCGCTGCCAGTAAGATCCTTCACATGCAAATGGCGGGGGCAGTCCAATGAATCTTGTCCTTATTGTAGGGACCTAAAAGAAACCATAGGTCATGTCTTTTTGTCTGCCCAGCCTACAGATCGCCCCGGTTAAAGTGGTTGAAACCGATTTGTAAAACCTTGGGTACCCGGGTGGCGCAGGATGCAGTTTGGCTGTTGAGGACCAATACATCCGAACTAGTGGCAATTTCGGTTGCCAAATTTCTGGGGTGGATGTGGATTATTAGAGTAGGCACCCATATGTTAATTGATTGAATCAATGGATTTACTGATTATCTCCTCTTCTTACGTCTTTTCTGTGATTTAATACTGTTTTATTAACTGTGGTTTTTATGATGTATTTTATAAAGTCACCTTTTTTCCTTGTGTGATAGTATTCATGGTATATTTATATTATATCTTATTTTTTTGTGGTATACCCTGTTTTATGGAAGTCTTTTATGATGGAATATTCGAATAAAGACGTTTGAACTGAACTGAACTGATTTACAATTCTCTAACTGACACTCTTCTTTCATTTGATACACATGTGATTTTGAAATCCACAGCTGACGCCTAGAAGAAATCCAATGGCTTCTCAATTCTATTTGGAAAAAAGCAAAAACAATATGGTAGTCTTTAGCATGAATCACTTTGGCACAATAATACAAGTGCCTGTTCTGCTCCTGCCGTATTGACTACCTAACAAGCCCCAAGCCCACCCCTCTATCGTGGCAGGGTGTATGGTTGATACCACACAGAGTACACACTTGTTTTAAATTCCACCTTTTTTAAAATTACACTCAGAACATTGTATTATTCTCTAACCGCTCAAATTTTCGTAGCTTTTGTGACTGGGTACCTAGACTCTTTAGGAAAGAACAAAAAATATGAATAAAGAAAGCTTCAGCAAATTATTTTTCCTCGTTGGGAATAATTGTTAGCATTCCATTTAGATTTTTTTAAGCTCACCTGTACAATTACAGAAGAAAGCCATTCAAATCAGTAGGTCCACAACCAAAAAGCTGCACATGAATCTCTAATCTATTCTCCATCTACATGAGAAGACGTAATCCAAGTTAAGTGAATTTTAACTAACATATCCTGGTTCTCTACGAGAGTCACGACATTAAATTCCAACCCTTGACAACCCACGGGTGAAATTCGTTACACCCTGTTCTCTAAATGCAAGCATGATTACTCCGGAGACATTGGAAATCTTTTGAAGAGACACTATTATACCCTGTGCCTGTAAATGTTCATTAAGGTAAATTCTACTTTTTCACCTTACCCTTCTTCTTTTAATTGGAAACGAGCATTTCATCAGCTTTGACTAGCAGCCCTTTAAGCTACTACTCCTCCTCGCACACTTTATAATGTATAATCAGTTTCACAGCCGTATAATGCCGATCACTCCAGTTGTTCTCTAAATATGCACCAAAACCTTGCGACACATAACCATGAACCTCTCTCATGCCATCATTAAATCTCAGTGTGAAGCACAGAGGAAAATCGTGTGGGAAAACATTAATTCCCGAATATTATTTCTCTAAATGATGTAATTCCCGGGGTTTTTCCCACTCACAGTATTAGTCGGGCCCCTGGTAATTGAAGTTCCAGGGGTGGAGAAAAAACAGGGATTAGCCCCGGACCACTGTTAATGAGGGCTCTGCTGGTAAAATATTCATCTAAATTGAGTGGGTTTTGAAATATAGTGAAACAAGTTATGTTATTGTAGGAAAACTAATTTAAATATAAAAAAATCAGACAAACACAAACCCAAATCACAGGTTCAAGGAATGAAAAAGCGGAATGCTTAGTCCCACTCCTCCTCATCGTGTCCCCCACAGGGAAAAGTTAAAAAAACACACAATTTAGCGAAATTCACTTGAAAAAACAGCACCCTTACAACTTCTTATTTTCTCAGTCGTCAGCAGTCACATTCTCGTCTCTGCCAGCTTCCGCTAAAGGCATTAATACGAACAAACTCTTTTCCACTAATGATGATTATTCCTAATTGTTACTCGACATAATGTAATCAACCCACATTAGATGGAGGATTAATTGCAAGTGTGTAATGGTGTTACAGCAGTAGATTTTGTGGCCAAATAAACATGCATTACAGGGGGGGGGAAACTCAGTTATATTTTTGCGAAACAAATGTATCTTGCAGACTGATAGTATATTAAGGTTTGGCAGATCCAGTTCTCTGAACAAGGTATTATGCAGTTTTAACTATGAGGTGCTTCATTACACTTGCAAGCTATTTTAGGTTGTAACTCGATCATATTACATACAAGAGGTCTGAAGAAAAATGTAAAAGTACAAAAGAGGAGCCGTTACCAAAATTTGTCTTTTTCTTAAAAGTACTTTAAATCACATATGGAGCACATAAGTTCCTTAACAAAGATGAATCAAGGTGTATTCAAAGGTATGTCACTTCCTTCATCTATACATCCGTGCAGCTTTACCACATAATACAGCATGTCTCTGCTTGGCAGTAGACTAGCAATTCGAGGACCATTGTTGATTTGACAGGGTGGTCCTTGCTAGAAAATGCCCTGGTGATTCTTAGAGGTATAAAAATAATTTATCAGGTATGGATTTTTCAGAGGCTTCCAAGGGGTTGTGGGTGGCAGTGTTTCGGATATGTACCACATAGGCATGGCGAAGTAGGCCCCACTGCTCTGTGAGCAGTGTAAAAAGGAAAACGAAAATGATAATAACTAATGTTATTAGTCATTTTCGTTTCCCTTCCTGATTGGGTGAGGGACGGGGCGGGTGGGGCTGGGCTGCCAGTGCAGGATGCAGGGGAAGGAGTGTCTAGCGCACTCCCTAGGAGCTTGCTTGCCCGGCCCTCTTGGGCCGGCCAAACAATCCTGAGCACTTTGCATCTTCCTCACCAGGCTGCTTTATCCAGCCTGATGGGGAACATGCTCAGCCTCCAAGCCCCTGTCTGAGCGCCGAACTACAGCACTCAGACCAATCACAATGCTGCTGTAAGGCAGCATTCTGATTGGACAAGGGATTTGGGGAAGCTGTGTGCTTCCTGTTTCCGCCAGAAGATGACATAGGAGAGGCGCGGCACCCAGGTAAGTTTTGTTTTTTGTATTCCCCCGCTCTGCCCCACCCCCCCGCCCAGTAGTAGATGCTACTGGTAATCTTGCCCTTTAGGTTTATGTTTGGTTTGCGTATGAGACTTTTGACAAGTGGTCAGGAGAATGATCCATGTATTTGCGACATTCTGAAACACCACAGGGAAGATATAGACATCAATCACTCTGGGTGGTATTCTTCCAGTCAGCATACTCCACTGCTGCAGAACACTACTAGCTCATGGAATGATTCATCAGTTTCGGTTTCATGACACATTGTTGTTTTTCTCCAGGTGACTCACTTACTGAGAACTAACCAGCATGAAAATGAAATTAAGAGTAATCAATTCCCACATCACAAAATCTCTTTGGGTGCTAACCTGCCGCCATTCACAAGACTTTTATGCCTAGATGCATCAAACAGAATTGCATTCGCAAACGGTGCGAATCGCAAAATTCAGCCGTTTGCGAATGCAATTCATGATTTTGGAATGCATCAAATTTTAAGTTGGTTTCGCAATTTTAGGAATCGCAAAAGAATTTGCGATTCCTTAAATAAATCGCTAAATTTGCAAATCGCATTTAAATTGCGAAAAAATGCAATGCATGAAAAATCACAATTTGCGATTTGTTAAGAAATCGCATTTTGCAATTCTTAAAATTAGAAGAAGTTGAACCTGGTGCTAATTTAACTAACTTATTGGACTACAGTTGACAATCATCAGTGCTGCATATAAGGACCTCATAGACCTTGAATTTGCTTTTCAGGATGGCTGCGCTTTACTTTTTGGCTCGCAGGCAGAGGTTGAGAGTAGCTGCAGGATGGAGGAGAAGGCTCATACAAGAGAGAATCTTCAGAGTGCGCATAACCTTACTAGGGCAGACTGAAGCAGAGATATTTGCTAAGTATAGGTTGAATGCTAATTTAATTTTAGATTTAATTCAAGAATTGGACCCAATTTTGTAGAGGCAAACACGCAGGACACAAGCAATACCAACCCATGTGCAGGTATTGTGTTCACTGCACCTCCTTGCTTCTGGGTCATTTCAGGGTGTAATAGCCATTGCTGGTGGTGATCTTGGCGGGTGGTGGTACTATTTTAAATATCTGTTTATAGTTATTTACTGTTTAATATAATCTTTTTCTTTTTCATGTTTATTTCAATCTGGATGATTTTATCATATTAATTGATTAATTGTATATATTCTGCTTCCCACTGGTTTGTTGTATCCACTGTGCAAAATGTATTATTGTTGTTTATGCATCCTTTATGGCCGAATGAGCCGAAATAAAGATTAAATAAATGAATGAATGAATGAATATACATTGCTGGTGGTGTCTCCCAGAGTTCACTTTCCAGATTTTTTAATGCCTTTCTAAATGCCATGTTACAAAGAATAAGGTATCATATTAAATTTCCTAGCACACAACAGGAGTTGATGAAAACCAAACTAGATTTCTACAACATGGCTCAATTTCCACGTCATTGGCTGTGTAGATGGCACACATGTTCCCATTTGCCCACCCTCTGAAAATGAGTATATTTTTCGCAACAGAAAATGCTTCCATTCCCTTAACATTCAAGCAATTTGTAATTCCAAAACCATTATCACAGACATAGTTGCTAGTTACCCTGGAAGTGCCCATGACTCATACATTTTTAGACACAGTGCCATTCATGCTAGACTGCTTGCAGGTCAATTTGGTGATGGATACCGGCTTGGTAAATATATTTTTTTTAAATTGTAAGACAATCTCCTTTTCACTTCACACATTTCTCCTGTACATTTTTAAAATTCCATTGTTTTCTATTACAGAAGATAGTGCCTATGCAGTAAGGTATTATATTTTAACTCCATACCTAAATCCAACTTCCAGGAAAGAGCAGCATTACAACCAGGCTCACATAACAACCAGGAATGTGATAGAAAGGACCTTTGGTGTGATGAAATCACGCTTTCGAATACTTCATAAGACAGGTGGAGCACTACAATATCAACCAGACATTTGCTGCAAAATAGTTGCAGCATGTGCAATGCTGCACAATCTAGCAACTGAGAGAGGCATAGAACTTGATGAAGAAGATGTTTTACCTCAAAATGACAATCAGCCTCCTCAACCACAAGCAAGAGCACATGGACCAGAGGCAGCAGAGGGGAGAAGGAGAAGGGCAGAGATCACACAGCATTACTTCCGAATGAGGTAGGAAACATACTCTGTTTTTTTGGTTTTTGAAATCAGTGTAAATTTTAATGCAAAGTGAAACATAAATGCATTTAATTCATGTACTTTGATAGTTTTCCAAACTAAAAACTGTACTTCAAATCAGAAATGTTGAAACGATAATTATTGAACCATAGGCAACTTTGACATTATTAATACCAATTAAGAGGCATCACAGACATAATGTCATTTCTTACGGCCACTCACTCCTAATGCCTTCCCTGCATTTTTTTCAATGTGCATGGCCATATTACTTGCATCATTCTGCTTTCTATTACTGCGCCGAGTACCACTTAAGGAATGCTCAAGTGTGCCACTCTCAGCACTGCTGGCACCACTCTCCCCCATTGGTAGTAGCTTTTCTTGGGATACATTAGAATGTGAATTTCCAGAAGGATCATAGTTAGTCCCCATTCCCTTTTGAATATGTTCACATGTTTTCATCAAGAGTACCTGGGTTGAAAGGGTCTGCTTGCAGAGGTCACTTGTACAATTGGAAAGGCGAGCCATTTGCCTGTTATGAGCCTGCATGTTGGTCAGTAGTCGTACCTGCCTTTTGCCACTTACATTTTGCTGTTTTTGCATCAATGTGCACATGGTCTCCAAAGAGTTGGCAATGCGGTCAAGCTTCAATGAAGATGTTTCATGCCCTGTCTTCATTACATTTATCATTTTATTCATACTGCTTGTTAAAGAACCCATTTGTTTGCTTATATGTCCAAGTTTCCCTTTAATTATTCTAATGTCTTTCCCTTGCAGGCGCTGTATCTTGAGAATTTTGTCTTCCACAAGATTGCCAGTGATGGGACCCTCTCCAAAATGACCACTTTCTGTCACATTACCTCTGCGCAAAGAAAACTGCTGAAGTCTCCTTCGCCTACTCAGCCTTCTATTTGTGACTGTTGTAGTGCTTTGAGGTTGCCTTTCAACAACATTGTCATTCTGCTCTGTTTCTGAATCAGTTTGCAGCAGTTGTCGCACTCTCTGTCTTTCCCCTGTTTGTAAAGTGGATGCTGATGTGCTAGGGGAATTTCCCTCTTCATTTTCTTGAACTTCTTGGTTGTTGAAATCCCTCAAATCCCGCTCAATTAATTCCTGCAGTGCTTCTATGATTAAAGAAATGCAAACATGTAGTTATTAAAAGTGTGCACTTTCATTATCTTAATTAATAAAATGTTACTTTCTACACAATCACATGATCCCAGTCTCATTATTAATAGTTCTTCGTAGTATTAAAGTTTAAATTACAAATTATTGATTGTGTACATGATGGACTTTACAAAACTACAACTCCCATGATGCACTGCTTTCAGTTTCCTAACATTAAATAACTGTTGTTGGTGACACACAGTTAAGATATCAAACACAACAGAAATGAAATGCTGTTATTGCAACTACTTTCACAAGACAATTGCAAATTCTAGGCTCCATTCAGACAATCAACAGCATATACAGTTGTCTTACCTTCAGAAGGAGTTGGAATCTCAGAAGTATCAATGTCTATGACTCCCACTACAGCCTCAGTCAACAGTGTGCCTTCCACCATGTCTTCCAGGGGGGTGTTGGGTCTATCCCTGGGTGTTCCACCTCCAGATTTCTGAGAAGATTTAATCCTGTTTGCTAGCTTCTCTTTTGCACGACTGCGCAGGTCATACCATCTTTTTTGTAAATTATTCATGTCACGATGTGCCACTCCTACTGCGTTAACCTTTGCTTGTATGGCAATCCATAGGTTTCTTTTTACAGCTTCAGGAACCTTCAGAGACAGCTTACCAAAAAGCTGTTCCTGTCTTGCGAGGGGCGATCCGGAGGAGGGGCTAGCGGTGTGCGCTCCATTGCGATTGCTTATACCTGTCTTGCAGTCACCTCCTCAATAAGAATTTCCAACTCTTGATCAGAAAACTTAATTTTACTTTTCATGGCAGGCCCCTCTTCGATAGGATTCTCATTTTCCATTTTTCAAAAGATTTCTCAAGCACAAACAGAAGCAGCCACCTCCTGGGAAAGCTCACAAAGCAAACTGCCAAACCACACCTTCAAAAAAGGGAGCAGCTGTGCATAATTGCTGTACTGGCGTTCAGGCAGTTGATTTAATGAAATTCATCATGTGTGTAAAATCACAATTTGCGATATCGCAAAATGCGAATTCGCAATTAAGAATACACAATTTTACTGCGATTACCGAATCGCAAGAAAATTGCGAAAAAAATGATGCATTGACATTTGCGATTCCTTATTTGCGATTCCTTATTTTTCGCAAATAAGGAATCGCAAAAAAAACGTTGATGCATCTACCCGTTAAACTCTACTTGACTATTATGAGGGGGTTGAATGTAAATATTTTACTGATGGGAGGTTGGGTGTGGAGTAGGGCTGATTTAGTTTCCTTTTCTCCAAGCAAGTGCCTGATATAGAGATAAAAAAAAAAAAAAATTGGCAGCATGGTATATCGGTCATAAAAAGGCAGATGCATCATTCCATCAAATGCGCTGTTCACTTGACCTATTTGGAGGTGCAGGAACTGAGGGAGCCAACTGACTCAAATGTCTGGCCTGTATGCCAAAGGGCCGTCAGATCATCGGAAACCCACCTGCTCTATTAGCTTTCTAAAGGTTAAAAAATCCCCAGCTCTCTGGTTTGAATCTCTGAATTTTGCTGGTGGTCTTCTGCCAGGGTGGCGAAGGCGGTGGACTCCACTGACTGAGTAGTCCTGCGGGGTGCCTGCCCGGAGCTAAATGGAGCCTGGAGTTCATAACAATCCTGATACAAACTACCGACCCATTTCGACTGTAGCAGACAGGTCAGATGAAGAATCACCTGCTAGATTTAAAGATCTTTATGCCATTAGTGAATCCACCAGTGCTGATGCTCCAATCGAGAGACAGAACTTCACAGAGTGATTGCATATGTTTGATCCGAATGTATGGCAAAGTATTTTGTTCTGCAAGAGCAAGCTCCCAACTGGACAATTGGTGTGCAGAGAGAAATAGCTGCAGCCCACCGTGTGCAGGGAGATTTCGTCAAGCATGTGGGGAGCACTGTGTGATTTACCTACATAGAACCACCATTTGTAGTATGGTGGTCCTGGAGGAGGGACACTGTTACTTCACCTAGTTAAGGTGGGTGAATCACCACTGTGAAGACTAGTACCAGGGAAGTGTGGGGGATTCCCACACTGATTCCTGAAGGTGCTCCTGGAGAGGTTAAACAATCCTCTAGTATTTTTACCAAAATCACTCTAGTTCAAAGGTCCAGTAAGTTCATCACAGTTTTATTCAGAGAAGTCATGTATTATAATCATATTGACTCAGATGAAAATAATACATTTTTTATCCATCACAAACGTTTCAAAATGCCAAAATCCCTATGCATTTCGGGACAAGTGTCCCTTCATCAGGGTAATCAGGTTTATCTGTAAGGGAAACAAACACTGTTTCAGGAAGGGGACTTTACCCTCAAAGTGAATAAAAGGTAACTGGAAAAATAGAAACCTGGTGTGACAGGGTGACGTAAAAGCGGAAAAGGTAAAGTGCTGTGAGATCGTGAACGCCAAAAGGTATATCTGGGTGACGGCGAAAGTCTAAACTAAAGGTAAGACGATGTATACCACATTCGTTTCTACATGCATTATGAAAAGATGAACAATAAAAAAAAATTTCAATTGCAAGTAGAGATCACCAATAAAACACCCGACTTGTGCGCATAGTATAAGTGGCGGAAAATTATCCGAAACAGAGATTCAAGTGAGCAATTCTTACCCAAACGTTCAAGTAACCGCACTCGGAGGCGAATGTCGGCGTGAAGCGTAGTGTACGGGAAAGAGGGAGTGTTATTGGAGCGGGTGGTGCGACATAGAAAGCGGAAAAAGCTCATGAAGGAAAGGCTATGGTGTGAGCCAAGTGATAATAAGGTATTCCAGAACAAGACCCATGATATAGAAACTCTTCCCAATTTAACAGACATCAGATGGCAGTGATAAAGGAGTATATGTTTACATGCAAAATTATAATCAATGGAGCCTGTAGGTTTAATAGTTTCCCAAACAAGCTGTTCGAATTGTCCACTGGTCTTTGTGAAAAGAACTCACTTCATTATATAGTTCCATTATTATACTAATTAAATTACCACTTCCCATGATAGAAGCAAATGTATTTGTTATCCTAAAAACAGGAAAGATCTGGAAAATGTTTGTTTTAAAGGCTTTGTTCTTTATGATTTGGAAGCAACTTACGCCAAAACCCTGACATCTACAAAAGAAAAATTATTTCTTGAGCCAGTAAATTTAGAGTAAGGTGAGTTTGGATTTTGGTAACTGAGGGCAGAAAAGGTTAACGAAGTGGTCTATTTAATTAAAATGAACCATCAATTGACTTTTAAGATTCTCCTTTATTTTAAACAAACTTTGACTGTGAAATCCTAAGTAAAGCAATAGGTGAAAATATCTGGAGCTGTGGCTAATTTTAAATAAAATTCATAAATACAAAAACACCACGTTATAATCACTAATTATTAAATGTTTTCCATCTCAACATAGGCACATGTTCAGGATGCCACTTCTTAATCTTCTTTAGGTGTGCATAATTCATGTAAGTTTACTTTAGAGAATTTCACATTCCTTTACAATTATGGACATGTATGCATGTTGCAATGGCAGCACTTCACATTTGAAAATGGATAAAAGGTGAATGTTTGTGATTGAAAATCTTGTGAGATGTAAAGAGTAAAAAAGTATACAAGAGCACAGTAAAAATATATCATTACGCCATAAGGAGGGTCTCCGCTAAGATCGAAAATACAGCGAACACATCAAAAGAACTTTTCAATGTGGTTAAATCTTTTATGATGCCATCCACCACCCAAATTGGACACATTGCTTGGGAAGTTAGATGTAATATGCTAGCAAACTATTTTCATGAAAAGCTCATTAACATCTGGGCGTCTATGCCTAAGGTTGCACCCTTAAGTACCAATGCCACTCCAACCTGTAAGTCACAGAAGCAAGAAAATCTTTCAACCTTCGCTAGAATTAAACCAGAAGACGTCATAAGTCTTCTCACTTCTATTAAATCTGGATCCTTGCTAGACGCTGCCCCTCCAACATCTTACTCAAAGGTAGAACTTTAATCTGCACAATAGTGGCCAAAATATTCTATCTCTCCCTGGAGAGAAGTGAAGTGCCGCCGACATGGAAACATGCCATGCTGAAGCCACTCCTAGAAAAACACGTTGGATTTCTCACTACCCAAATGCTATAGACCAATCATTATTCTTCCATTTATTGAGAAAGTGGTAGAAAAATTTCTGAATATAAAGCTTTCCACATTTTTTGGAGGAACATCGAGTTTTACACCCTATGCAAACTGGCTTTTGAGTAGGAAACAGTTCAGAAACAGTATTTCTATCCGTGACTGCAAAACTCAAATGAATCCTAGACTCCAACTGAACAGCTGCAGTTATCTTTTTTATTTAATTGTAGTGTTCGATACAGTGTCTTACCCGATCCTCATTGAAAGATGGAGCAAGTAGGAATTAATTGGTCAGCCCTTGAATAGCTGACCTCCTTTCTGGAGAAAAGAAACTTCCATGTGAGCTAGGAATCATTTTGTTCAGATATATTATCCCCGGAATATGGGGCACCTCAAGGATCCGTGCTAAGCCCAATCTGTTTAATGTTTATGTGCAACTCCTAGCAGACATATAATGGAGCTTGGTTTCTCCAAAGTATCAGATGCTGAATATACTCCAATCAGGTATGAAAGAAGTGGGGTTGTGTCCTTTTTAGCGCCGGGTAGGACAACGTGATTTATGTTTGAAAAAATAAGAACCCGGTCACTTAGTGACCGAATATACTCCAATCATCATCTCTTTAACATCAGATACAGATGTACCTTCCTCCAAACTTAGGGGCCGATTAGGATGGAGGATTTTCCGCCTCCTCCGGGCCGGCGGAAGCCACCTCCGGCCCGGAGGAGGCGGAAAATCCTCTGCGGAGGCTCCAAAGACCCACCGCCAAATTAGGATGGCTGGTGGGTCTGGAATTCCGTCCGCCGCTTTTCCGCCGCGGTCGGCTTCCGACCGCGGCGGAAAAGCTATAACATGGCAGGCGGTGTCTATGAGACACCGTCCGCCATATTATGATGGATGTGTAGAACTGCTTTTCCACGGCGGCTTTTCCGCCATGGAAAAGCATACGGACATTCACTTTGGGGGCCCGTTGCGGGCCCCCTGGGTGAATGGGGGGTGGGGGGTGCACATGGGGGGTACCTATGGTGCCCCCCTGCATTTGCGTGCACAAAGCAGCAGGCACCGTGCGGTGCCTGCCGCTTTGTGCATGTAAATGTAACACATGCTTTTTTAACATTGCGGCGGGTGCAGCTTGTAGCTGCACCCGCCGCAATGTTAAATATAGAGGATGTGACCGCCACCTTGGCGGTCACATCCTAATCAGCACGGAGGGAACGCCGCAGCCCCTGCGGACGTTCCCTCCTCCTCAAGGGTGGCGGACGGACGCAAGTCCGTCCGCCATCCTAATCGGCCCATTGCCTAAGAGATTGGATGATCTGCAGTAATGTAAAACTCAATGGAGACAAAACTGAAGTTTTGCCAGTTGGAAATACTCCCACTCTGGTCTGAACTTCAGTGGCCCAACAATTTAGGTGAACTTCCTCCACCTAAACCTGAAATTAAAAGTTTGGGTTTTTGAATAGACATGGAAGTCCAAGTGAGAAAACTGGCTACCTCCTGTTTTAGCTTGCTTCGGGCCCTGAAGAAAATCTTGAGATGGCTTCCTCCTGCCACTCAAAGCACTATAGACCAAGGCCTCATACTGTTCCACCTCGACTATGCAACTCAGTCTACCTGGGAAGCCCTCAGTATGTCATCAAGCGCTCACAGATAGATCAGAATGCCGCAGCACATGTTCTGTTGAAAATCCTAAAGCACCATTTGTGTCTAGGCCTCCCTTGCCACTTTGAATGGGCTGCCCACATGTAAATGAATTAAAGTCAAGCCCCTCTGTCTGGCCCACAAAACTATGCACAGCAAAAGTCCCCCTTAAATTCAGAAACTGTTATCCCCTTACATCCTCAAACGATCGCTGCGATCTGCAGATCAGAGGCTCTTCCTGGTTCCTTGAGTTAAAAAAATTAGAAGTGGTGGACGTTCTTTTACCTTTCTAGCAACCAAACTCTGGAATTCTCTCCCTTCATCTTTAAGACTGATCAATGGGGAAATTAAATTCAGGAAGCTGCTCAAAATGCATCTCTTTGACTGATCTACCTACTGTGCTAGCTATAAGAAGGGCAAATCTTTAGCGCTTGGAAGTCCAATCGGGTAGCCATGCGCTTTATTAATACTTAGCATAGCGTAGCATTGATCACATATGAACTGACCGGCATGAGCGAACATTGTTAGTAGGGCGCGGCACTCTTCACACCAGCCTGATCCTATCTGCCTGTTCTCCTACCCATTACATGTCAGTTTTACACTTTTCCATCTCATTTGTCCTATATTGAACTTTATTTTTACATTCTCTCATGTTCCCGGGCCTCTGTGCTTTTATTTTCTATCTTTACCTACAGTCTCATTTTTGCCACCCACACCCTCCAGTCTTGGCAGAAAAAGTCTCTCACTCATGCCGGTACCACACTGGCATGACACTGTGAAACATTGCTCTCAGGAGAAGGTGAAATCACTAATATTCTATATGTTGCACTACTTCTCCCTCAAGCTGATAGCATGGCAGCTGGCCGGACAAGAGTCAACAAGGGCTATGGTCTTTCCAGGCTCCAAATTCAGCAGCGTGTGCCACCCCACCAAGCTGGTGTGCTTCTAGTGGTAGGCTATGATCCCCTGGTCAGATATCCTTCAAGTATGAGTATATACATAGAAACACATTTATATTACACTTGCTGCAGTGGCACCAATGTAGTTATAGTTAGGTTTGACTTTCTACATGAAAAGTATTTTTTGGTGCCACTTGATAAATCTGCACAAAACTTTCCCAAAAAACACATCACTCACCTCGACTCCTTCATGAAAAGTTTTGTGCTGATCCATCAAGCAGGGACCAAGAAAAAAGTGAGGTCCCAGAACATAAATTTCCCAAACTAATTCTTATAGGAAATGTTTCTCATTAAAAAAAACGGAAGTACACCACATTTGGCAGAAAGTTAGAACTTTACTAAAAAAAGGGTGCTTTTCAATATTTGTTGTAAATATGTCAAGTAGTTTTCAAAAATATGTGCTTTAAAAAGGGCTTTAGAGTTCATGAAAAGCTTCATTGCCTGGAAAGGTTAGGGATATCCGGACCATTATGTACCAGAGCACTCCGGCGGAACTCCAGCGGTATCAAAAATGTTAAAAATACTCAAATTCCATTGGCTGAGGAAGCTTTCTTTCCCGTCAGACAATAGGGAACTGCGATACCCTGAACAGTACCTTGGTAACTTGCGATGTGATTACCCAGCTTTAACAGCTCACAAAGATTTTGTGGCAGCCATTACAGGACTCTGGCACTTTGTTCCTTTGTCCTGAAAAGCTGCTAAAATAGAGCGGAACGGGGCAGAGGATTTACATCCTGACATTCAGGCACTTGTTTAGGTAAACAAAGAGGACCCTGCCCATGTGGTGGGTTCTCTGATACTTGGGTTGGACCAAGCGCCAGCCTCCCATAAGGTACTGGGTGCTCTTGCAGGACCCAGTGAGCATCAATCTGCCCCAGGTACCATGCAAGCTTCACCAAGGGACCTTGTGCGGTACCGCTGTACCATAGGGTGGAAGCTTGCGAGACAGGTACCACTCGAGTACAGCCCAAACAATTATGCAGTCTCCTGCACTCGGGTTGAGTTAAGAGCCTTGCCAAAGTAAAAAACATATAACTTCCGCCCCTTCATGCACTGCTTATTACCCTCACTTATGGCATGTCAAAATAAAATAAAAGGGACCAGAATGTGCATTGGACATTTGCACAGAGTTAGATGCAGGGCCTGTCTGAAGGCCTAAGTATGATGAGGGCAAAAGTTATAATTTTATGAAGAAACAATAACTAGTGTGTCTTAGTGATTTTTAGGTATTCCACATTGGTGGTTGCCATTGCATAGTTGTAGTTAAGACTGAATTAATGATTTTTAGGTATTGCACATTGATGGTTGCCATTGCAAAGGTATAGTTAGGACCTAATTACCATAGGAAGATCACAGTTTTGTTTGCTAATAAATTATGCTCAGTTTGATGCATGTTGACAAAACATTCCCACCACAAAATCCCTCCATCGACCTAGTGGGGCTGAGAAAAAAGAGGTGTCCCAAAACACAATTTCCCTATGCTATTTCCATAGGAATGTTTGAACAGTGCTACAGCTCAAACGGCTGAATTACATTATACCAAATTTGGCAGAAAGCTAGAAATGTATCCGGAAAGCGTACTTACTGTGATTTGGTGTAAATTCATTCAGTAGTTTTGGAAAATTAATTAAAATACATGTATGTATTTCTGGATGATTGGGCTCGTAGGACTCTCAAGGGAGTTGCAAGTCCATGTAGCTTCACATAATAGACCAATATGGCTGGCCAAGAGAGCTTTTTTCAAATCAGCCATCTTGCTCCTCCAGGAATGAGAGGCTCATTTGAGTCCTGTATAGAGCTCATGCTATGATTGACTGACCGCAACCTGAGGAGAAATGCTGCACTGTGTCTTAGAAATTAGAAAATAAGGCATAAGGGGGCAGGCCCGGGGCTCCCTGACCCTCTGGCGTACACTAGCAGCACAACAGACCACGTATGGTAAGCAGAAGATTTGGGCATAGAGCGCAAACGGAATGGGACAGGGTCATGCACTAAGGACCATGGATGACAGAGTAAAACGGGAGAGGCAGCAAACTGACCATGCAAGGTGGGCAGGACGTGCAGTGGCAGTAAAACAGACCACACAGGTCAAGCAGGAGGGGCAAGAGAACAGACCATTGATGGTAGGAGGGAGGGGCCAGGAACACGCACACTGACAACTAAAGGCAGAGGGTAGGGCACGGGTTGTAAGTTAATCACAAAGGGAAGACAGGATCGACAGCAGGAGTGGGGCTGGGGAAAATTATCTCAGAAAATGGGTGGTGGAGGGAGGTGGGCAGGAGCAGGGACAACAAGTTAACCATGGAGGTAAAGCAAGAGGGAAGACCACACAGTGCAGAATGGAGTGGTTAGGGCATAGACTCAAACACCAGAGGGTAGTTAGGAGGTGGGTAGCAGCAGCATGCTAAGCACGGACAAGCAGGAGTGGCAGTAGCAGCACAAAAGACAAGAGCAGGAGGAAGAGGTCAGGGTAAAGATTTGAACAATGTAGGGCAGGGAGTAGGGGTTCAGGGGAAGCAAATTCCATGGACCACATAAGGCAGTCTATTAGGGCCAATAATCCATCCATAGAGGGCTGGCAGGATGAGGCTGGGGCAGGCATATGGTGAACAAAAGGCAGGCAGAAGGGGCAGAAGAGGTAGCAGTCTGACCAAGGAAAGAATGCCTGCATGGGCAGGGTCAGCACAATGGACCATGACAGGGAGGAGGAAGGGGCTGGGACATCCACATGAACAATGAAGGGTAGGGGGTGGGGAGAAGAGGCAGAGGCAGGTATAGCAAGCTGATCATGGAGAGTAGGCCGGCAGGGGCAGGGGCATAATAGTGGACCATGGAGGGCCTACGAGATGAGGTCAAGGCATTCACAAGGAGAACAGAGGTCAGCGGGGATGGTGGGAGAGGCAGGGGCAGCAGAAAGGAGGGTCAGGGCATGCAGACCATAGTCTCCTAAACATTCAGCTGCTGAAGTTCATCAAACAATTGAGAGATTTGTAAATTTTGTAAATTATTATGAATACCACTTGCTGAATATTTTTTACTATTCAGTTTACTAATGCAGTATTTGCAGACAACGTGGTTGTTTTGTTGATCAACTTGTTCCTGAGCTATTAAGTATACAGCAGAATTTAAATATTGTACCAGATCCCTGTCTTCAGCTTTTGGATTAATGACTTCCTTTTTTATTTGTGCCTTGTAACTTGTATGATGGCAGCAAACACATACTTTACTTGAAATTTCTGCTGCTGCCACTGTGAATATAGTGATTTATTTGCCATTTCTTACCAGTGATTCACTTATTGATAAGCTCCATTACTAATTCATTTTCCCCATTCTCTCTTTCCGGTCCAAAGTATTTCACTTTAGGTTCTTCTGAAAATCTGGTTAAATCAGAGTGAGTCCCACATAACTGTTCACTATTCATTGCTTCTGGAGGAGGAGCTGGACCTTTAATAAAGTACAGCTTTCTAACAAGATTGTGCTTCTTATAATTATGAACTGAACTGAAAACATCCAAAAATGATGGAAACCACAGTCACACACCTATTTTGATAAGCAAGCCAAGAATGTCCTTGCAAGTTTGAAAGTTTCCTAACTCTGCATCGATCAAGACTTTGTAGCATGTCTTTGCAACACTTGTTCCCTTATAATTTATTGTTTCTTCCACTAACTTTTCCTTTCACAGTGATGTACTTTCTTTACCTTCATGAAGACATGCATCTCTGCCCACAGCAAAAATGTAGTTATGCAGCTGAAATAGATTTCCTTGTTAATAGAAAAAAGCTTCTGTACTGGTAGTATGTTTCTAGACTCCCATAAACATAGCACAAAAGTTCAACTTGTTTGTTACAGACACACACACACAAACACACACACACACACACACACACACACATATATATATGGGGAAGGCTCGGGTGCTACCCGCTACTTGGACAACCCCATGGAGCGTAATATATATATATATATATATATATATATATATATATACACACACACACACACACACCCTCTCCTGGGTATGGTTGAGGCAGTTATGCTACGTGAAGGACAGCAGAAATCCAAATATTATTTCAGCTTCAGGTTAATTTATGTGCTACTGAAATATCCATCACATGGGTGTCGGCTGTCCTGCAGCTTTGCTTACTGATAGTGAGGCGCCGTATTGCTCATGAATTTACAAAAGTGGCACGTGACATCATCTCAACCAGAGAAGACAGACATTCTTCAAATATCTCAGTTACATATTAAATATTTTTAACAATTTATCAAAATTCATTGTCTACATTAATGCAATATTTACATGATTGTGGTTTAAAGAATATGCACATATTTATACCATGCTGTGTCTTTCGTAAACTACTTAATACACTCGCTAATACCACCATTCACGTGGTACCATTGCAACCAAAACATGATATTAGTAAAATCTAAACCACCTTTTGAATTATTGTCATGATAAAAATTCAATAGGTGATAGCCTGTACATTTGCCCACTTGGGCTTGATGGAGATTTACATAATGTTGCTAACCAAAAATGATGTTATACTTCTTATGAGATTATGGTAACAACATAATTCCTGTATGTAATTTGCTACAGTATGTTTTTTGGCAGCAGTAGCTTACACTCATAAATTTGTCTCCCCATCCTTTTTCGGGGGGTGGGGGAGAAATATAAGACTATACTTTTGGGAAATTTTAAACTCATATTTTGTGAATAGTACATTTGCTCAAAGGTGTAGCAATAGATTACAAAAGTAAATTACTTATATGCGTGTTACTTTTGTGAGCAGTCCTGTGCATTCATTGACAATCTTTTATTGTCTGAAGCCTCCACACTATAAATGAACATGGCCTCATTACTATAGTTCAATCTCACCACAGCACCTAATGTTCACTAATGAAATCAGGTTTCCACATCCTTGTTGTCCAACAGTAATGACCGCCACCTCTTATTTACTTGTTTTGGTTTTATCAGGTCAGTATTGAAATGGGTGAGATAAATGAGTATAGCATAGCAACGATAATAAATATAGCATGTAAAAACCAAACAGCAGCAAAAAGGATGAATACTAGAAAGAAAAGAAAACTCACTTCAAAAACAAAATGAAAGATGAGTGGATCAAACAACAGTTGAGAGAAAGTCATGGAACACATATAAATGCAAATGAGAGGGTAGAAAGCATAGGATAACGGAGAGAGCCAAAACCTGGACCAACAATGGACACCATTTACCACCCAAAGTTTGTTAACTTTATTACACTTAGGGCCTTATTACGAGTTTGGCGGGCCCGTGGTGGTGGCATGACCATTGCCACACTGCAGGATAGCCTGCAGTATTACGACTGCTGCAGTCGGCCACCATGAGACCGCCGGCATGGCTGGGATCAAGAATCCCGCTGGGCCGGTGGTCTTTCACCAGTAGGAATATGCTGGCTGTGCCGCAGACGGCACCGGCGGGCATATTCCAAGTTGCCATTTCACCGCCCTTTTCATGGCAACGAACCGCCATGAAAAGGGTGATGGAATGGGAACAAGTGGTGCCTGGATTTGGATCTGGGGTGCATGCGGGGGGCACATGTAATGCCCTCCTGTATTTGCATCCCCATTTCCTGCACAGTATGGCATGTATGCCACACCATGCAGGATGGTTCAGTCACTGCTCCGACTGTGGCTGTCTGCATGTGATTCTCTTCTATGAGCCTCGGAGACTGCCGCGGTCAAACTGTAGCAGGACTCCCCACAGTCCAGAATATGACCCCTAATCTGGCAGGCAGCAGCACCACAGCGTTGGCAGTCCTATAAGAGCTGGTGAATATCACTGTCCACTGCAGAACTGTTCTTGTGGCATATTGTTATCTTTTCTTTTGTTCTATTGCGCTGATGGCCATCAAAGGAATGTGGGGAGGACGTGTTTTTCTTGTAGAAGCCATAGACTTCCTCTTTTAAGTCTTTAATTTACTCCACAATTTTATTAATTCTTCTCTGTTGTTCCCTTCATTTAGGGCCCTATTAGGAGGGTGGACGGACCTGCGTCCGTCCGCCACCCCAGAGGTGGAGGGACCGTCCGCAGGGGCAGCGGCGGTCCCTCCGTGCAAATTAGGATGTGACCGCCACCCTGGCGGTCACATCCTGTATGTTTAGCATTGCGGCGGGTGCTGCTTGAAGCAGCACCCGCCGCAATGTTAAAAATGAAAGCAGTACATTTGCATGCACAAAGCGGCAGGCCACGTGCGGTGCCTGCCGCTTCGTGCACGCAAAGGCAGGGGGTACCATAGGTACCCCCCATGTGCACCCCCCACCCCCCGCAACGGGCCCCCTACGAAAAGACCGTATGCCTTTCCACGGCGGAAATGCCCCCGTGGAAAGGCATAGGACCGCAGACATCCTAATATGCCTGGCGGTGTCTGATAGACACCGCCAGCCATGTTAGAGCTTTTCCGCCACGGTCAGAAGGCGACCGCGGCGGAAAAGCTGCGGACGGAAAAAATATCCCCCAGCCATCCTAATCTGGCGGGGGGTCTTTTTCCAGTCCGCAGCGGATAATCCGCATCCTCCCGGCCGGCGGTGGCTTCCGCCGGCCTGGAGGATGCAGATTATCCGCTATCATAATCGGCCCCTAGATTGGGGAATTCCACTAGTTTGGAGTTTTATTTGCTCCAAGTTGGTGGAAGAAGATTCCTGAACCGCGTCCTCCCTTCTGCCTTCTTGCATAGAGGAAGTCTATGGTTTCTACAAGAAAAACACATCCTCCCCACATTCCCTTGAAGGCATCAGCGCAATAGAACAAAAGAAAAGATAACAATATGCCACAAGAACATTATAACTCCATGTGGAAGTAAATACTCCCTAGGGCTTGACTTACCAGCAAGCCTCTAAGATCTTTATCCACACAGATTATTGGAGGTCTTTTCAAGAGCAAATAGATGTGTTTTTAAATTGAACGTCAATGTCCTGAAGAAGGTGCAGATATTGTAGATCACCGAAACGCCGCGTCGACAATTTGTTCATTAATACATTTTGTGTTTTAAGTGTAATAATTTGTGCATATAAGCTTTGTGATTTTTGAATTTTTAGCAAAAATGTTTTTATAAATAATGTGACCATGTGTTTTTAACCACATTAATTGACTCTAGAAATGTATCAGCAATTCAACAGTTAATAATAAATATTATATTTTGAATTATGACATTGGGTTGTGTGTAACTTAACCTTTGTATATAAGATTTCATCCAGGTAGTTTTGTAAATTTGGTAACCTGCGCAAATACTCATTTCACACTAGTCCACCTGTCCCTACACTATATAGTGACTCCTAAGGATTCCGGCATAAAAAGTTTGGAAAAGGAAATTTGTTGTTTTGAGGACTATGGGGGGTTACATTTACTATTCCTACTCCAAACAATGCAACAGTATGAAAAGACTTCAATTTTGGAGAGGTGAAATGTACTATTCCCACTCAAAGCAGTGCAACAGTAAGGAAAGCATTGGATTTAGGAGGGGGAATTTTACTATTTCCACTTCTGTCAGGCTAACAGTAGGGGAAGCATTGGATTTTGGAGGGGTAAAATGTACTATTCCCACTCAAGCCTCTGCAATAGTAGGGAAAGCGTTGGATTTCAGAGGGGTGAAATTGAATATTCCTACTCCAAACATCGCACCAGTAGGGAAAGTGTTGAACTGTGAAGAAGTTGATTTTACTATTCCTACTGCAATCTAAGCAGCTGTTGGGAAAATGATTCATTTCAAACACATTACATATATCAGTAATCCCATGAATGTAGAAAAAATAATAAACTGTTAACCACAAAAGTATTATTTAACATAAAAATAATCAATGTACATAAGTACTATTCAAAAAAATGTATCAATCAATAAATAATTGTAATTCAATTATGAATTAATTAAGTTGCCTTCCGTACCCCTACAAACCTAGCAGTTTGCACTTAAATTATAACTAAACAAATGTCTATTCTATAACTTACATATTTGAAATGAAATATATAATTAATTACTAACTAATTGCTAATTCATTATTAATTCATTAATGACCTACCCTAAACCCCTACAAACTCAGCATCTGGCAACTAAAATATATCTAAAATACATAATTATGACACAATTTACATAATTGATAGTCAATTAAATAATCAGCAATTGATAATTAATTGTGAATTTATTATAACTTAATTAACTTCCACCAATACCCCTACAACCCAGCATCCACAACAACATGTAATTCAATTAAATAACCATAACACAATTGACATAATTGCTAATCAATTAAATTGTTGATTAACAATCAATAATTAATTGTTAATTATGTATTACTTAACTTCCCACCTCATACCCTTACAAACCCAGCAGCCCACACCTAAAACATAACAAAAATATATAATTATTACACAATTTAAATCTTTAATAATCAACTTATTGTTAACAAATTAATAATGAATTAATCATTACTTAATTCATTTCCCACCCTATACCCATACAAACCTAGAAACCCACACTTAAAATCTAACTAAAATAAATCAGTATTACATAATTTACATAATTAATACCAATCACATAAATAATTAAAATGTATTAATTTATTAATAATTTGTTTTTGCTTTAATAACTTCACACCCTATACCCCTAAAACCCCTACAACACAATAAATTACTGTTAACAATTAAATAAAATATTCTAAATCACTTAGGGCTCAATTCCAAATATGATGATGTGGGAGCGAGACCCCCACGCCTTTATCCCATTCCCGCACCGCCAAACCTGTGTGCGCACCGCCCACCAGATTACAACTTTTACAGTTTCTGGTGGGCAGTTCTTTGTCAGTCCCACAGTGCTGCCTATGAAACTGCTGAAATAGTCACCATAATGAGAATGTCAAAGACAGTACCTGCACAGCATGCTGTGAAGATACTGGGGTGCATGCACCCCATGGCCCTGAAGCAACAGAGGCTGCTGTAGGGCCCCCTTTGCTTCCTCTCTGCCACTGTTTTCATGGAGTAGGAACTACAATGAAAACCATGGTGGAGAGGAAACTCCTAATATGCTTGGCAGGACTGCAGCGGTCCCGTCAGGCATATTGAGGACTCAAGACCGCCACGCCACTGCCCTGGCAGATGCACTGTTCCAATGGACTTCTGAACGCCGAAGTTGTAATAAGGCGGTCAGATTACCAATGTGGCGGTGCCGGCACCACCACCTCGGCTATGGCAGCCAATAGCCGTAATCAGCCACTTAAAATTACAAAATATATTTAGAAAAATGAAAAACAATCACACAAACAATAGTAACATGTAATATAATATATGAACTAAAACACATTATAATAATAAAAAACAATATTTTTGCAACTATATTATTGAAAACGATATTAAAAGCCACAATATTAATTAAAGCGATATTACTCACCTAAAAAACAATATTCTTAACATTTATATTTTAATATCAGGATATTTTTGTGTTATGACAACTTCCTAACTATGTAGCTATGGAGGGGGCGTGTCTTGGCCAGCTGCAAGATGGCCGCACTCTGAGTGGGCTCTGCCAGCCAAGCACTTTTATCTGTCAGTATCCTGGTGACATCGCTACCATCGGCGCACTAAACTGCTGCTTTCCGCCTCGGGGGAGCACTGCTCACCTACCTGTCCCGCTCCGGTGCCTCTCCGTGCCTCCCCAGCCGAGTTCCCTGCCTCGTGGCCGGTGCTGGTCTCCTGCGCCGAGGGGCCGCCTTTGATCTTGTTGGAGCTGCTGCCTCCTGCTGAGTGGCTTCGCTGCTGTGCTGACGCCCCGGGCCTGGACTCTGCCTGCCGCGGTGAGTCGTACCTTCGCTGGGGGGTTTACTGGTGGGGCTCGGGGCCGCTTGCTGTGCGGCCCAGTCTGGTGGCGCTGCGGCCCAGTAGCGGCCTAGAGTGTTGGTCCGGTCCGGTCCGGTCCTGCGTGGGTGCGGCACTGTCCAGGCTGGGCTGAGGGAGTGGCATGCCCCCCTTGCTTCCCTCGCTTGTTTTTCCTCCCCGGTGTGGGCCGGCCTGCCTGTCATTGCTGCCGCACTGCCTGTGGCGCCTCCTCCTTGTTGCTCCACCTCCTCATTCCTTCTACTGGCTCTGGGACCTGCCCTCGGTGGAGTAGTGGTATGCCCGTCTCTGCTAGATCCTTCTTCCTCGTTTTTGTGCTCCCACCTGTTCTGGATCCACTGGTCTGGGGCCCCTCTTTCCTGTTGGTGCCTCGGGAGCCCACTGTTGCACTGGGCAGCCCACATCTGCTGCGTGGGCCCTCCTGCTGATTTGCTCTCCTGAGCTCTGCTCCCTGGTGGTTGCTGTGTCTTGCTGTTGGCCGTGGGGGCCCTATTTCACTTGTCTCTGCCTCGCCTTTCCCTGGTGCTCTGGTGTACAGCTACACTGCCTGCTGGTGTGTTCCTGTGCCCTGTGACTGCCTGGGGCCTTCCGCTTGCCCTCTATTGTTGGTCACAGGGGCACGTTCAACAAACAGTTAGAGAGGGTCTGAGGGCAAGTTTATCGACCAGCCAGATATACGCCCCGAACTCAATACACAATAACAAATAATATCTGGGGGTCATAAAGTAAGTCAGTAAGTCAAACAAGAAGGACCACTATACCAAAAGCATGCAAAACAGTATCACTAAGTGGTAATAATAAGTGAATGGCCAAGTCAAGGCTCAAGAGTATATGGAGAAAAATTATTCCCATCAGGGGCACGCCACCCCCCCCCCCCACTGACTCCTTTTTTCATCTAGTCTGCCCCTCATGACCTAAGGGGGCGTCCTGGCTGCTGGCTCCGCATTCCACTGTCTGCTCTGGCCCGGGGTGCCCTGCACCACACTGTGCCCCAGTTCTCTCCATTTCTTCCCTTGCTGGTGGCGCCTGGACTATGGACTGTTTTCCCAGCTCCTCTCCCACATTCCGGGCCACCAACCACGATCTGTGCTTTCCTGCGGGGGTAGAGTCTGTGGGCTTGCTGATGCTGCCTCCCCTGGTGACCTTGCTCATGATATCTGCTGGGTTCAACATTGCTAGCCGCTACTCCTCAGCTACTCTTCCTGCCTTGCCGGATTTTTTCCCTCTCTGAGTTATTTGATCTCCATTAGAACTGTGTAGCGAAATGGGGAAGTCAGATCCCAAGCAGCCCAAGATTGCCTTCAAACTGCGGAGATCCTCGCGTCAGGACGGCGCGGGCTCGGACAGAGCAGACTCTGCTGTGATGATGGAACCCCCCCCGCCCCCCCGAGCAGTGACAACGATCTTAAGGCGAATATACTAGAGGCATTGCTTCTCAGCTTGAGCAGTTATCCGTTCGCCTCGACTCCATGAAGGCACGTGTTGACTCCCACGACAACAGACTTCTCCACGTGGAATCCAGGATCTCCTATGCCGAGGACTTGGCCACAGAGGACAGGCAGAAGTTACTCCAGCTGGATAAAGTCCTGGCTGTCATTTAGGAGAAGAATGAACATCCACATCACGGGCCTTCCCGAGTCCACCAACATCTCCAAGATGGAGGATTTTGTCGAGCAACTCATCAGGGAAATCTTCGAGGATGTCCTTTCATCATTTTTTGTTGTGGAACGCGCTCATCATTCCCTTGGCCTGCGTCCTGGTCCTGGTCTGCCTCCCCGTCCAATAGTGGCGAAGATCCCGAACTTCCGAGATCACAACGCCATTCTTCGGGTGGCTCGTGACAAGGGCACCATCACAAACTAGGGAAATACCCTCTCTTTCTACCCGGACTACACTCTGACCGTGCAAACCGCTAGGAGAGAGTTTTTGCTGGCCAAGCGCATCCTCCAGAAGCTCGAGGTTTCATACTCCCCGGCATATCCTGCGAAGCTGAGGGTCCGATAAGGCTCCAAGACTCTAGTCTTTCCTGACCCGCGAGAGGCCCTTGCTTTTACCAAGAGACTCGACAAGGAATACAGGTCCTCACCCCCAAAATCTCCACACGAAACAGCCAGTCGCTCAAGTAATGATTAATTGTGCGGACACTGTTCTGCTGTTTTTTCTTGTTTACTCAAGAATTGTCATCGATGTCGCCATTTCTTTCCAGCTTGGCCACCCTGCGATTTAGCGGGGGTGTTTGCTGAGTCCTGCCATGCCCTCACAAGGATGATTCCCTTTGTTCACTTTGTGCTGCCCCCTCCAAGTTGGTGTGGGAGTGGGGTGGTTGGGTTTCTTTCTGTTTGGGCTGGTGGGTGTGGCTGGGGGGGTGGTTGAGTGGTTGGGCCACTTCTTGTTTGGTTTTCGTCACTGTATTGAGCTCCTTGCACAGCTCCGTTGCAATTGCCTATTTGTATTTGCAAATCACCTTGCTGCTGCACTACGTTTTCTGCACTACACCGTTTCCAGTCACTACAGTCTCGCATTTTGTACTGTCCAGACTTCTCCACTGCGCAATGTTCCTCATTTTTCCCAGACTGTACTTTCTAGTAACGCTTTGCTGCCCTATTCAAAGCCTCAATGGTGCCACTGTCAATTCTTGGGTCACGTCTTTCTATTGCCCGGCACGCGGGCGCTACTGTCTCCTTCTTCTCCTGTGCTTTGCCCTCTAAGCCATGTCGGCCTGTCAGTTGCTCATGCTCCCCATCACGGCACTCTGTTGCTAGCAACCTATGGGGGGTGGTTTCTATTTCTCTGGGCTGCTCCACATTTGCGCTCCCCCATCCCACTATTAGATCCCCTTGCTCCCAACATACGCCATGTAGATCTGCGCTGCATGCTGTCCACTCTGCGCTATGTCGACACCCTCCCTACCCCTTATGGCTGAAATGACCTGTTGGACGTGGAATGTCCGCAACCTGAATGATTTTCGCAAGGCTCATCTGATGCATGCACACCTACAGTGCAACAGGGTGGACATATGTCTTTTACAGGAGATGCACCTGCTTCCCAGTTCTGTCTCCAGACTCCAGTCTCGTCACTCGGGGGAATCCTACTCTTCCACCTACTCATCTTATGCTAGGGGCGTCTCAATCCTGTTGCGTCGCGGTCTTCCTTGGCAGACATCCCGGGCTCTTCTAGATCCGGAGGGAAGATATGTTATTCTTCATGGCTTACTATTGGCTCAGCCTGTTACAATTGCTGTGGTTTACGGCCCTAATTCTGACAATCCGGAGTTTTTTCACCATGTTTGGCATCTAATCTCCTCCTGCGGTCCTGCGGCTATCGTTTGGGGTGGTGATTTTAATGTCACTCTCTCAGCGACTTTAGATCGATCTGGCTCCTACATGTCCCATCCGCATGCTGCTACTGCTCTTTCGTCTGTTTTAACTGATAATTCGCTTTATGATGTCTGGCGCCACCTTTGGCCTGATGCCCGGGAGGGCACTTGCGTCTCCAGCGTGAGGGACTGTTGGTAAAGAATTGACCTCTGGCTCACTTCGACGGACGTCTTGTCCTGGCTTGTCGATGTAGCACATATGGCTCGCACACTTTCCGATCACGCGCCGGTCCAGATTCGTGTCAGGCCTCTTTATTCCCAACGGCGGGCCTTCACTTGGCGTCTCCCTTCTAATGCCCTCAGGGACTCTGTGTTCTGTGCTGAAATCCAAACCGCGATCACCAACTATTTTGACCTCAACATGGGTTCTGTCAACTCCGCCTCCACCCTATGGGAGGATTTCAAGGTTTTTATCCTGGGTGAATGTATCTCCAAACAGGCGGGTGTTCTCCGATCTATTCGCTACACCTTGGCTAGACTGGAGGGGGAGATCAGGGATTTGGATGCCGTCCAGGTGGTGTGCCCCAGCCCTGAGACATTGGCGCTATTACGTCAAATACACTCCGACTTTTCGGATGAGGCTGGTTGCGAACTGTCCTTTCTTGGCAGGGAGGGTCGGGCTCGTTGCTTCGGGGAGGGGGACCGCCCGGGGCGTACCCTCGCAAATCTCCTGCGACCTCCGCGTGCAGCCTCCTATATCACGGCTCTCAGTGATGGGGGCCTAGACAGGACCACCTCCCAGGAAGAAATGAAGTCCAGTTTTCTAGACTTTTACTCCCAACTTTACTCGGCCGGTACTCCTCTGTCCCGGGAGGAGTTTGATCAATATTTTTAATCCCTCGTCTGGCTCGAAGACCACCATTGTACATTTCTCGATGGGCCTTTTTCCAGGGAAGAAATTTTAGCAGCCCTTAGTAGCTTGCCTAGTGACAAGGCACCAGGCCTTGATGGCTTGCCTGCCTCTTTTTATAAATCGTTCGCTGCCATACTGGAACCGCACCTGGCGGCTATGTATAATGAGTCTTTTGACACAGGCGTCTTCCCGCCGTCCCTGTGTGAGGCTTTAATAACCTTGCTCCTCAAGCCGGACAAGCCCACCGACCGCCGTGACTCCTCTCGCCCCCTTTGCCTTATAAATATTGACAATAAAATGTTTGCTGAACTAATCGCTTCTCATCTTCTTTTATTAATGCCCACCATTGCCCTCCCCGATCAATCTGGCTTTATTCCGGGTTGCGCAACCTCCCACAATCTTCGCACTATGTTTTCCGTCTTGCATCAAATAAATCCAAACCTACTGGCTGTGGCCGCCCTACTCGGCGCCACAAAGGCCTTTGATACACTTTCCTCTTTTACGTCCTGCCGCGTATGGGATTCAGTGGCCACTGTTTGCATAATATTAAACTCCTTTTACACTCGTCCAACTGCCCGTCTTTGCATAAATGGCCAGGTGTCCGACCCCATCAGCATCACCCGTGGTACCCGTCAGGGGTGTCCTTTATCTCCCATGCTTTTTGCTATCGCGATGGAGCCCCTGGCTGCCAGGTTATGGCAGCACCACACTCAGAAAGGCATTGGGTTCTCGTCCCGCTCCATTCTCGTCTCTATGTATGCGGACGATATCACTCTCTATGTCCGTCATCCCCAGGAAAACCTTAGTCCCCTAGTTCGGGAGGTCATCTAATTTGGTGGGCTCTCGGGCATCCAGGTAAACTGGAGTAGGTCTGTTCTCTTCCCCTTGACTGATGCCACCTTCCCCTTTGCGCCTGACTTCCCGTTTGAGTGAGCATCTGGTCCCACACGTTACTTGGGCATTTGGTTGAGTTGGGACGTGGATGAACTTTGGAGGTCGAATTTTGGGCGGGCGGTAGACTGGCTTGAATCCAAGATCCCTTCGTGGAGCCGATTGCTGCTGTCCCTGGCCAGCCGCATCGCTATAGCCAAGATGGTGGTCCTCCCTAAATTACTTTATCTCTTCTCGAAAATACCTATTGCCCTCACTTCCCACTTCTTTCGTAAACTGCGCTCTCTGGTCATTTCACTGGTATGGGCGGGACGGAAACCCAGGGTGGCCTATGATATTCTAACCCTTCCCATGTCTGCTGGAGGTATGGGTACGCCTGATTTTCGGCTCTACGCTTTATGTGCTCAGGCCAGCTTCTTGCATTTTTGGATTCATCCTACCCCCTATCAGCCCCATGTAGCGGTGGAGACTGACGCCGCCTCCCTCTGGCCACTATCCACTGCTCTGTTCACTCCTGCAGTGCGTCCCTGGGCAGAGATTGATACGGTCGAGACGCTGCGCTGGGCCTGGTCTTCCCTGCGCCGGCTATCTGGTCTCTCTCTTCTCTCTGCCGGTACCATGCCAATTGTGAACCACCTGGATTTTCTGTCCCTTCAGTCTTCCAGCATGTCTCGACACGCGGCGCGATTGGGCTTGAGGACTATAGCGGACCTCTACCCAGAGAACTCCTTCTACTCGCTTCCCGAGTCCCCGACATTTCAGGATGCTCTCTTATTCTATCAGTTGCGCGCCTTTTGCCTGAAACTGCATCCCACCTTTCCTCAACCCCTGCCTACCTTTCCGGCCCTTGATTTTGTATATACTTCTTCGTTGCCTCATAAACGGGTCACTAAACTATACGCTTTTGCCCTTTTGTCTTACCCCCCTCTCTTCGACATCTCGGAGGCCGATTGGCTTTATTGCTGTAGCCAAACCAAAAAGCTCTCTCTGAATTACCGGCTTCGCCTGATTCACTTCAAATACTTGCACAGGTTTTATCGCAACCTAGTACAGCTTCACCGGCTTGGGCTTATCCCCGGGGACTCTTGTATGCGCTGTGCTGCCCCAGCGGCGGACTTCTCTCATTTGGCATGACTCTGTCCTAAGGTTCACGAGTTCTGGCAGGCGGTTTGTTCCACCATTTCTGACATCACCGGAGTGGTTGTGTGCCCAGATCCCCCCTTGTGTCTCCTGGGCTTCGTTAAATTTTGTCCTGATGCCTCTCGTCGCCTGATCTCGATGCTATTGGTGCTTGCCAGGCATAGAGTGGCCCGCTCCTAAGGTTGATAGTTGGCTGGAGGACACCTCTCGCTGTCAGACTCTTCTATCTGAGTTTTGGGACTTGATGCCTGCCAGGTCCCGCCCGGTCAACATTTGGGCCCCCTTGGGCACCTATCTTCTTTCCCGCTCCCACCCCAGCGGCGCTGCCTCTCCCTCGCTCCCCGCCGGCCCTGGGTCCGCAGCGGCCGCCGGTGTTGATCAGTGACTGCTCCCTCCACCACTTTTCCTTGGCGCTACTGCTGTCTCATGAGCCTTTCTGTTATTGTTCTGCTGTGTGTGTTCCCTCTGCGGGAGATGTGACCCCGGGTATATGGTGTTGAGATTTATGCCACCCCCGCCCTGTTGCCCGACTGGCTCCCTGGTCGCCTCTCTCCTTTTCCTGCTCCCACGCCAGCGGCGCTGCCTCTCCCGCTCTACCCGACGGCCCTTGGCCCGCGGTGGCCGCCGGTGCTGGTTCATGCCTGGCCCCTTTCACTGTTCTCTTACTGACGGCCCTGTTGCTCTCTGCTCCTCTCTGGTATTGTATTTCTTTCCATTTTTTCTTGTGTGTCCCCCCGGGGGGAGGTGTGGACTTGAGACGTTTTGATGCTGCGAATCTACCACTCCTGTTTCCTTACTTTGCTGTAAAGTACCTCATTGTACTCTTTTGCCTGCTCTGGATTGTACTTTATTGCTGTGTATTGTGATACTGCACGGTGTTTTGGTGTATCATGTTTTTATGACTCAATAAAGATTAAAACATTTTTTTTAAACTATGTAGCAATGGAAGGAATAGAACATCCCATAGCATAAGTAATACCATGAATAAATAATATACGCTTTCAGTCTGTGCTGTTTAAAAAGCCCACATGCTTAATATATTTCCCTATTGTACCTCACATCCCAGCACTTGTGATACTGGCATTCAGTCTGCACTAACAAACCGTGTTTTCCCATCCTTCTTATTCATCAGCCCTCAGTACTACCTTCCATAGCCTTACTTCTTCTAAAAATCAAAAAAAAAAATAAGGGACTTGGAGAGAGCGTATAAAAGCACAGCTGAGCAACAAAGATGTGTGCTGTAGGGGAATGTAATTTAAAAAAATGTTGACATGAAATGGAAAAAAGAAATAAGGAAAATAAAGGAGGGTGAAAATCATAAATTTGTTATAGAAGAGAATGGGGGGTTGTAAGGCACGGAATATATAGGACACAACTAAAATGTGGACTTACATTAGGTATTTTTTACTTCCGTATAAATTTAGGACTATTATGATGTGTCAGTTCTTAATTGTGCAATACACACTAATGTAATCAGAAATATTCCATATTGTAAGTTGTGCTGTAAGTTTCAATATGTATTGTCTCAGCAGACTCTTTAGATTCTGCAGTCCTTTAATACCTTTTTGTGTGGTGCCTAGTGTCTTGGCACTTTAAAATAGTTTGTGTTGTTCATGTAAGTGAAAATATCATAGAGGGGGGGCGTGGCTAGCAGCCGAGCATGGCGGCAGCCTAGAGGGACAGCTCCGGTAAAGAAGCGACCTCTCCAACAATCCGTGCACTAATCCGTGGCTGAAACCGACCTCGGACGGAGGGGCCGGAGACCCGGGACCGGGCGGCACGGGCAGCAGACACTCCGATGCGAATTGGACGCCGGACGGCAGAGCTACAGCCGAGTGTCGGCGCTGCCTCGACGAGGGCCAGAAGCCGGGGCCTCCAGCACTCAGGGGTGCCAACCGGAAGTGCTACTGAGCTGGCAGGGGCAGACCGGAAGTGGCCGGGAACCGAGGAGCGGAACCAACAGTGACCTACCAGAATACAGCGCTGACCCCGACTGCGGCGTGTGAGCGATCCGACGACCGTGGTCGACAACGGGGGACACTTCTGGAGCGCTGCCTGAGAGCCGTAATCGGAGGAGGGGTGAGGCGCTGTTGCGGGACGTGGCGGGGCGAGGGAGCGAGTCGCGGGGGTGGCGGACGGCCGCACGGGCTCTCGTGCCCCCCTCGCTCCCCCCCCACCGGAGCTGGCGTGATTCGGATCTGGGTGGCGCCTGGAGGCCGCAGTACCAGTGCGGACAGAAAAAGAAAAAGCGGTGGTGAGGGGCGCAGGTGCTGGGAGACCTGAAAGACTCGGTCGTCGCCTGGCCCTGTGCTTTGGACCCTTGCTTCACACAGGACCCCATAGTGTTGTTACCCCGCCGGGCCATATCGGGGCGCATCCCAGCTCCACCACCTATAGGACGCGGCCATCGCTGAGGACACTGCGGGACCCTGTGCTGCGCAGAGGGTGTCAGTGTACAACTGGGGGGAATAAATCATCGCGCTTCACATGACTACCGCGGCCACGGCTCCATAGTGGTCCAGAATAACTTGAGCTGGAGGACTACTCATAACACTACAGGGATTGGACCGCAATTACGCTTGGGCTCGGGCCGCGACCAGTCCCTTGCCCAGCCCCCACTGCAGGACATCTCTCCTGACGCCCAGCGGAACGTTGGCAGGCAAGATGGCGGGAAAAGGCCCCAAAGGCGGCGCGACACAGACGCGTATCGAGAGATACACCTGCGAAGCGTCTGCATCCCCTCCAACGGACGGAAGGCAAAACTCCGCGAAAACAGTAAACGGCGCAGGAACAAAAAAAGCGACACTGGATGACGTCATGCGAGCGCTCTCGCAGGTCCAGACAACGGTGGGTTCGATCTCAACTGAAGTCACTCTCATTAGAGCAGATCTCCACAAAATGGCGGAAAAGGTGGGCTCGTTGGAGCTCGTGACGAAATCACTGGTGGAGGATGTCTCAGAGCTTCAGACGGCGATGGAGAAAGTAGTAACAGAGAATAAACTACTAAAGGAAAAGCTCGATGACCAGGAAGGGCGCTCCAGACGGAATAACATCCGAATTCTTGGGGTCCCTGAATCGGAAGGTACAAGGGCAACTGATCTCTTTGTGGAAGAAGTCATCAAGACACAACTCCAACCTAAGGGCCTGTCGACGTTCTTCTCTGTCGAAAGGGCGCACAGGGTACCGGGTGGTCAGCCAAAACCGGGGGCGCCGCCAAGACCTATCCTGGCGAGACTGTTCAATTTCCGGGATAGAGATGCCATCCTCCAAGCGGCGCGGGTATCCCCCCCCGTAAAGATCCAAAACTCTACATTGGCCTTTTTCCCGGACTACACGGCGGAGGTGGCCCGTAAGCGAAAGACATTTCTAGAAATTAAAAAGGAATTGAGAAGGAGAGAGATCCCATACTCCATGCTATTCCCGGCCAAGCTGCGGGTAGTGGCAGAAAATAGGACTTGGTTCTTTGATAATCCGGACGTAGCCCGAGACTGGCTGGATGGCTGGCGTCCAACCTCTCAACCCCACCGAGCAGGACGGCCCAAGAGAGGCCAACGAACAGGAGATCAAGCAGATAACCGGGCGGCAGGACCGACAGAAGACAGAAGCTCGCCACTGAGAGACACTGCTACTGGAGGTCTGGAGGTGGAAGAATAGCACTCCGGCAGTTACGAGACATTTATTGGTAATGGGACTGCGGTGTGGGCCGCCATGGATACTGGGCTACGGACCTCCATGGAGGGAATGAGGGGTCGCTGACGCCGAAGCACTCTTCACCCCCAACAAGCAAGTAACGATGTGTTTGTATTTGGGTGGGATCAGGCACTCTGCTAAATTGGGGAGGCGGGCAGTTCCAAGTCCGAGTAGCAGGGGAGCAGGGAGGGGGGGAGTTGGGAAGATAGGGGGGGTAGAAATGTTTAACTGTTTGAAAAGTTTGACTCTAAGAATTACGCGAAGATTCACAATAGTCACAGTAAGCTGGAGAATATGCCTCGCGCGTGCCACTGCACGCCCGACGACAGTTAGCACACCATTGCAGGCGCATGGCGGCGTCCAGGGGAATCAGGGTCCGTCCTTACAGGCACACAATGGCACAAATGGCACGGTCTGACATGGTGGATGACCGTCCTGACACAGGGCTGGTGCCGCCGTTAAAGGTAGTATCATGGAATGTCAGGGGGTTAGGAGACAGGGTGAAGAGAGGGTTGGTGCGTCAGTCCATTCGAAGACTGAATCATGATCTGATCCTCCTTCAGGAAACACATCTGGTGGATAAAGCTAGTAAGGCCCTAGATAGACGAGGTTACCGCATGATAACACACTCAGACTTCACTTCAGGTTCCCGGGGAACAGGTATTTTGATGAAGAGAACATCCCGATTCATTCCACAGAACACCAAAACTGATAGCTACGGCCGCTTTGCAGCGGTGTGTGGGCAATGGGAAGGACGGTCCCTCAATGTGGTGTCAGTATATATTCCACCTGCACTACATGCGACTGCACTTCCAGACTTGGGAAGATTCTTGTTGGAACTCCCGGAAGGGGTTCTAATAGTGGGAGGCGACTTTAATGCGGTGGCAGATAACACACGAGATAGGTTCCCGGTTCAGGTGCTGACAACTAGCCCGTCCCGCTTCAGCGAGTTCATAGAGGCCCAGGGATTGGTAGATATATGGCGGCGCCTACACCCCGAAGATCAGCAATACTCTTATTACTCGGCTACCCATAACTGTCTGTCCCGTATTGACTACTTCCTAACATTGGGGGGCGGCCGACTCACGATATCTGAGGCGAAGATACGACCTCGAGGTGTCTCGGATCACTCCCCCCTGACGCTGAGCCTGTCGTGCTCCGCAGTTGCGCGTACGAGAACTTACCCACTTTACCCAGGGTATCTTAAGGTGCCCCGCATCCGTAAAGACCTGAAAAAAATGACTAGGTGCTACTTTGAGGAGAATACTGGCTCGGTGTCCTCCCCAACGACCTTGTGGGAGGCATACAAAACAGTCTTGAGGGGGCAGGCCATCTCGACGAAAGCGGGGCACAAACGCACACAAAAGAGGGAACTGTTAGATCTGGAACTGAAAGTAGAAAAAGCAAACGCAGACCATATGGCACGCCCATCAGAGGACACCCTACACTCACTCCATCTCTGCCAGCAGCTATATGGCGACCTTCTCAAGCGACGCACAGTAGAAAACATAGAATCTACAACGCAAAGGGTATATGACATAGGGGACAAGGCAAATAAACTATTGGCATGGCTAGATAAAAAAAGAGAGGGCTGTAGACACATACTACAGCTGGTGGACTCGGAGGGGATATCACACTCACGCCCCGATGAGATTGTAGAGATCTTAGCTGACCACTTCCGGGAAGTCTACACTCCAGAGGAGGAAGTCACAGCAGACGCGGCAATGTCGGCGCTTCAAGATACACAGATCGCGACTCTACCACCGGAAGCGGTGGATGAACTGGAGGAAGATCTGACATTGGGCGAAGTGCAGACGGCAATTGCTGCACTCCACACTGGTAAAGCGTTGGGCCCCAACGGGATCCCAATAGAATGGTTCCAGACTATGGCGGACACCCTAAGCTCACCTCTGTTGGCCATGTACACGGAGTGTCGGGAGAAGGGGTCTTTGCCCCCGGATCAACGGATGGCAACCATAGTGGCCATCCCGAAACCTGGTAAACCACCCATAGCCTGCACGTCCTATCGCCCGATTTCGCTCCTCAACGCCGAAGCAAAAATCTTGGCGAAACTGCTGGCGAATAGACTGACTTCGCACCTAACCCATCTAATCCACCCAGACCAGTCAGGCTTCATGCCACATAGAAGCACGGCATTGAATCTTCGCCGTGTGCACGGAGCATTGGCGCGTGCCCACCTGCTGAAGGAGCCGGCGGCCATTCTATCATTGGATGCCAGAATGGCGTTTGATATGGTAGAGTGGCAGTACCTGTTCGCAGTACTGACCCGTATGGGCTTCGGCCCCAAATTCATCTCCTGGATCACTCTGCTGTACACGGAACCTGTGGCACATGTGGCAGCCAACGGTCACATCTCCCGGGAAATTCCTTTGGCTAGGGGAACGAGACAGGGATGCCCGCTCTCCCCCTTGCTGTTTGCGCTGGCCCTGGAGCCACTGGCTACCGCCATCAGGGATACCCCGTTATTAAAGGGACTGAAATGGGGGGACACCTGGGATGATAGAGTCTCCCTATGTGCTGATGACATGCTCATCTACCTAACCGACCCTGAGACGGGCATCCCGAAGTTACTAGCCATGTGCAATACGCATGGTCTGACATCCGGATACACGATCACCTGGACAAAATCAGTCATATACGTACTGAAAGGTCCTGCACCGGTTCTCCCAAATGACTGCCTGTTAATGATAGCCGACACTTCCTTTAAGTATTTGGGTATTCACGTCGCTCGTGACGCGGCGGTATTCTATGATCTGAACTTACTGTCACCTCTCACTCGCCTTAGTGCGGACGTGCGACACTGGAAGACTCTACCTCTTACAATGCTGGGACGGGCGGCATTATTCAAAATGATGGCGTTGCCACGCCTACTGTATGTATTAGAGAATACTCCAGTCATGATACCGCCTTCATATTTCCGGAAGGTGACCGCGCTTATGACAGACCTATTATGGGGAGAACGCCCGCCCAGAATAGCACATACCAAACTTAACCGTGGGTGGTACGACGGGGGAATAGCCTTGCCAAATATGCAACTGTATTACTGGGCGTCGCAACTCAAGGTCGTTAACCAATGGATCCACGCCCCGCATAATGACCCGGCGTATTCAGCGGACAGAGCACAATTAGGCACACACAGCTTATTGACCCCATTGTATACTCCAGGACTTACAGCGAAACTGACTGGACCTAGTAAACACACCGTGCTACTTTGGCACAGGGCACAGGCGCGACTTAAATGGAAAGGGGTCATAACTAAACTCACTCCGCTGTGGGACACCAAACGGCTGGGCTGTCTTCGTACCAGCAAGGGATTTACCCAGTGGGATAACATTGGCATCTCGACAGTGGGAGACCTTTGGACCACTACTGGCGTGATCCCTTTTCCGCAACTGCAGCAACAATACGCATTAGGCCACAACGAAACATACAGGTACATACAAATAAGGCATGCGTTGCTGGCGGTGATTGAGCCAGGGTCGACTGTCCCGGACTCCTCACCGTTGGAGGACTGCCTGCTCACGGAATTCATGCAAACAGGCGCCACCACACTCACTTACCGAAAACTTTTAAACAATCTCCCGGACCCCTTAGTCAAACTGAAAGAGAAATGGGAAACTGAGCTGGGAGCCATGGACGAAACAGACTGGAACGCTGCATTGGCGTCACCACGAGAGGCGGGCGTCTCAGCTCGTTTCAGGCTGATACAATTTAAGATACTGCATAGGGTATATTACACTAGGACCACCTTACACAAAATGGGCAGGGCGGACAACCCGTATTGCCTTAGGGGGTGTGGTGAGGAAGGGACACTGCTGCACACACTTTGGGAATGCCCGGCCATCTCAGGATACTGGCGGCAGGTCCTGCGCACCATCTCCCAGACTCTCGAAACATCGCTTACGCCAGACCCGCGTGTATGTTTGCTGAATGTATGGGAAGGAACTGACCTGACACGCCGGAAACAACAATGGGTTACAATCGGGACGATGGTGACCAAGCGAGACATTGCACAGAGGTGGGGAGTGGCGGAGACACCTACATTGGCGCTGTGGTGCAGGACTATGGACAAACTCATGTTAGTCGAACGTGCAGTGTATAAAATGCAAGCTAACCCTCGCAAATGGAATATGATCTGGCAGCCGTGGAACAAATACAGAGGAGACTTTTGCGATCCACTTTCTGAAGAAGAAGTGGATAGCTCAGAAGATGAGGAGGAGATGAGCGAATGAGACCTTCGGGAGGGGGGAGGAGCTAGTAGAAGGATAGAGAACTGGGCAATAGGGGTTATGGGTGGAATGCGTTCGGGGGGGGGATGAGGTAATACTCTGGTATCTGTGCTCCGGCTGGTGATAATATAGCAACATCGCTCTGGCTATAAGTGACTATCTGTTAGTAATGAGTCTACAGTTTTGTTTGTAACTTTATAAAAGTAAGATGAAGTACACTCGAAAAAAAAATTCTGACTGCCATAAGTACTGATTCAACGCACGCTGCCAGACCGGTGGGTTGTCGGCTAAATAGCTGTGTAACGTTGTACAGGTGCTGTTGAGTACTATTCGATGACATTTTGTTGCACATAATACTGTATTGTGCTATTGGCAAATGCAAATAAAGTCTTTAAAAAAAAAAAATAATAAATAAATAAATATCATAGAGGAATCTACTTTCAAATAACCAAGCCACCTTTTTCCTTATGTTTCCTTCACAATTACTGAGAAACGTATTGATTTCCTTCTACACTCACAAAAAAGAACTCTAACAAACTTCAATAACTTTCATCACTTTGGCCTCAATTTTCTATTTAAAATAACATTACTGAAGTTAAAATTGAATTAACTTCTATACTCCAACAACCACAGTCAATAGCACACTAATATGAGAAGAATATATGTATACCCATTTTTTTTATCTATACAACTATTAAAATAAGTGAAACCTAGTCTTCAAAATCACATTTAAAATTACCAAATAATTTTACGTATTTTTCTACCTGTAAACCCCTCATCAAACAAATACAGTTCACCATATAATGTATTATTGACAGCATTTGCCCCATTTTTAAAACTCTTAAACAGCTAGAAATAGTGAAAGACACTGTCACTTTTACATAGTCTCGCTACAATTCAAAATAGGGAAAAGCACAATCTCAATATACTCAATATACACATCATTTTAGAATATATTTTATAACAATATATTATTAATTATCTCATCATAGCACACATATCAAATTTCCATGTTAGTAAACATTCCATTACCTGTACAGGAAGCTGTATGTCGAAATAAGGTTAATAACACGCTGTGTAGCACACCCAAAATTTAGGGCCTCAATATGATGGTGATGGGTCTGCCACCGTCAGGCCGTGGGTGGCGGCCCCAGCGCCAACGGAACCTGCATGACTGCCCACCGTATTATGATGGCTAGCGGAGAGGCCGACCATCATGCATCCAGTGGGCTCAAGGAGCCCGTCAGTGTGTCGGAGGGGCTGCAATCTCTACAACAGTGGTGGTGCCTGCTCAGGCACCGCCATAGGGATTAAAATGTCCCTTTCCGCCGGAAGTGTCATGGAGGTTAACTACCGCGTCGGTGTCGGGTGAATGTAAGTCTGCCCGAAATCATAATCAGGCCCATGGTATCAGGTAAGAGGATCAGAATTTGCAAGAGAATTCAGGTCAAACATCTCCACACCAGTTAGGGATAAACTCAGTTTGAAAGAGGTATGGCAATTTTAAGGCTTAGAGTTCTGCTCCCAAAGTTTTTTTTAAATATAGTGGGAAAGTCGACAATTGATTGAACTTATTGTAACCTCTGTTAGGTGCTCGAGGAATAGCAAAGCTATATCTCCTGCAGCATCGTTACTATGGATATCATAGCATAACATGTTACCAGAATGATGCAATCTATAAAGAATAACATTTAAAATATATTTTATATAACACTATAACTTCACTTATCAGGAGAATCTTTTATAATTGTTTTTCAAATCATGGATTAAAATCTCAGAAATAAATGTTGCTTATAAACTACATAAAGTAATTTATTGCAGTCTCCAATTTCACTTTTCAAACTAAAAAAAACACATGTACATTATTTCGTCATTGTTATGTTGGTTTGTCAAATGTATCATATTAAAGCTTGATTATGTATTAAAAAATGGTCCAGTTCATATAAAGAACTGCAAACAGTCCCAGAACCACTACAATTTCCCAGAACCAAGGATAAAGCTTATTTTGTCAGTCTTTTGGGGGGGTAGCTCATACTCTAGTACCACAAGAATAATGCAGTACCAATGTAAGTTTAAAAAAAAAAATAACACCCCACCGCACCTCTCTTTAAATAGCACCCATAGGTTTATATGGTAAAAGGATTGGGATCAGGTCCTAACTTGGAAGTAGACTTGCAGTCAATATCCACACACAAAACCACTCACAATTGCGAAAGCAGCCACAGCCTATGTGTAGTAACCGGTGTGCAGGCCATCCCAGTCCCACATTGATTTCACCATTGCACATAGACCAGTGTAATGTAGAACATGTCGTCTGGCCCAACTCTGACATCGCTGACACCCTGAAACCAGTGATTGCCCTACTGCACACACTCTTTGCATATATGAGCAACACATTGGCTACAGAACTGCTACTCTTAGCACACTTATTGCCCAAACTCCTGCATATAACTAACCCCCTGCAATCAACAAACTCCACAAGTGCATGTGTTGTAGCCAAATACAGGTAGATATTGACTGTCTGCAAAGCACCCTTCGGGCAACCATCTCACCATTTTGCAGAGCCTTAAGCTTAAGACATTCTCATCAAGAGTTGGCCACAAAGTTCACATCTGGCTGCCACCTATAAGTATCCAACACTCTGCACATGCAGAAACCCTGACGGATATACATCTTCTTACTAAACATAACCTTACATTATATACATCAGGAAGTCCGTTGCATAGAGTCTTTTCCAGAGAACCCCAAGACCCCCTTCGGACCCTGCTGATTTAGCAAAATGTGCATTTTCAGTACTTGAACTCTATAGTGGTCTGATGTATTTGACTAGTTGTTTTCGGATGGATGTGTATGGAAACAGTGGCGAAGTAATTCCTTTTGAGTGAGGATTTTTCTTTGTGACCTAGAGTATTTCTCACTCACACCACAAGCGGTTAATGTTCTGTGATTTTCAGTCTTTTTGGGGCCTAGCTTCTGTCTTCAGTTTGCATGTTTTCACTGGGAATTTATGGACTATTCCAAATAATTTTCGCAGACTTAAACTACTGTTTCTACTTCTTCAGATGGAGTCCTTGTACATCTTACTAACATTGAGTGGGTGGGTAACATGCAAAGTTATTGTTCCCTCCACTTTGTCCTGTTTGTAAAGATTGTTTCCAAAAGGTTTCATTTGGATTTACTTCCAATTTCCTTCTCAGCATGTGAGGCAGGAAAGCAAAGATGTCTTTTGGTGCAATATCTTGCAGCTGACTAACACCCGAGTCCAAACAATGCTAACTTTTACATTGCATAATTTTACACGTTCAACCCCTGTGGTAATCTGCTGTTTGATTATGATGTTTCAGACACACATTTTGATGGGAGCAGGAGTGTAAGGAAATGACTCTTTTTTTACTGACAACCCCCAACGTTTTGTACTGATCCTGCTGCTTTTATTTACTCTAAGAGTGTACTTAGGCCTGCCAACCAGACCTCAGTACCAGTGTTCTAACCCTTTACAAATGATATGTTGAATTGGCTACCCCAATTAGCATAAGTTAACATACTGAGTAGGCCTTAGTCTATGGCACCAATGTACCCAGGCCCTATAAGTTAAACTACAAAATGGCTCACAGTCTGCCACAGAGGCCTGGAAAGGCAGTTGTAAACTGTTAGTTTGAATTCACCGTTTAAACCAAAGGCAAAACTGAAACTTCCCTTAACAATATATGCAAGTTTCTCCCAAGCAAGGCCTATTGTGTTCTACGACAGGGAGCTGTATATTATTAGTTATGACATACATTTGTATATCTCCTAGCAGTAAAAACCCTACATTTTTGTTTCTACTGTGGAAAGCCAGGTGGGCCCATTGCCTAGTAAAGAGTTACTCACTGACCTATTAGCTGTACTCATATCTGAATGGGACCGCCAAATGGTTACTGCTAGGTATCAAATTCATAGTAGCATTAAACCTGACTTAATGCTCAAGTCACTATTCATAAAAGGCAACTTTTAGAAAGTTGTCACTCTGTTGCCCAGATTTTTCAGTGGCCATTCTCAGTTGCCGGCCACCAGACAGTCTTGAGCCCTCCTGGGGAGTCATGAGAATGAGTCCCCAGCCATAGAACAAAAGAGGCCTGCCTCAGAGTGAAGCACTGCCTACCCCACACAGGAAGACACACAGGGTGTTGGCCCAAAAGGCAAGCTTTAAATGGAAAGCCGCCTTTGATGGGCAAATGACAACCACACTCAAGAAAGGTTGCTCCTTTGTTTAGGTAAACAGGATTGTAGTAGGTTCAGAGAGGGGAAACTAGTGGCCAAACTGGTTCTTGCTGCAGGCTTGTATCGCACAGATAGCCACACCTCTACGGTGGGTTACCAAGCTCCTTGCAGCTAAGGAGGTGTTCAGACATCTTGAGAGTGGGCAACATAGTGCAGCCTGGGTTTTTTAGATGCCACACATAGCCAGAAGTCATCATAAGATGGGAGGGATCCTAGTAGCCCATTGGCTAGTGGCCACATTATCTCCCCAGGGCACTTTCTGGGCATAAATATGGCACTCCTGGCACCTTAAACTTCAGATCACATCTGAACTGGGGAGAGGACTGAAGAAGGACTGCCCTGTTGACCCCTGGACCTGGAAAGGGAGGCTGTACCAACCACTGGACTGCACCTGATGCTCGGTGAGTTAGCAAAGAAAGGACTGTGCTGTGGTACCTGTCTCATGGGAAAGAGACTCCTAAGCCCCAGACCAAAAAGGTGAACTCCAAGAGTCAGTCAACTGACTCCCTGTTCTAGCAAAGGGTAATAAAGGTGGAAGTAGCCAGTTTTGCTGGTTGGTAGCCACTTCAACCAAATCACCACTGACCACCAACGTGCAGCCAAGAAGTCCAGAACTCAAAAGTTGCTCTGAGTCTAGAAGACTCAGGAGAGTCATCAGAGTGAAGATTGGTAACCCAAGATTTTCACTAGCCTTTGCCAAAGGAAACCACTGGACCCACTGCAACCTGAGACCAGTAGCTCAATTATGACTGACTTCTATTGGCTGGACAGGCCTTCATGGGACACTGACCCCTGTGGCCAAAATTGCATCACTTTATCTGTGGACCAAGGAATAAGCTCAGGAGGACCCCCATCTACTGCACAGCGCCCCCAGAGCATATTTGAGCATCCTCAGCATCAGGACTAACCCTGGGCAAAGCACTACGCTACGCTCGTGTAGTTTGCGAAGTTTGCGCAGCTTCGCACTACGCGAGCTGCACGTAGCACAGTGCGAACACGCGTAGCGTAGTGCAGCGGTCATTTTTTGCTTGTTCACGGTCCTCAGCGTCATGTTCACGACCGCGAGCAAGCAAAATGTCATCCCGGCGAGACTCTCAACGCGGGGAGGTTAGGTTTCTCATTGCGACCGCTCACGATGAGAAACTACCAGTTCGCGTTGAGAAAGCTGCCGCTCGAGTAAAAATGTACTCGAGCGGCAGAAAACTACAGCTCGCACTGTGCAAGATGCCGTTTTCAATGATTGCACAGTGCCGGATGCTTGTTCGCACTGTGCAATCATTGAAAATGCATCTTGCACAGTGCGAACATGCTACTACGCAGCTCGCGTAGTGCTTCGCGTAGCTTCGCGTAGCGCTACTTTGCGAACTACGCCCACCCCTAGACCACTCCATTGAAATCTATGTGAGTCCTTGTGTGTGGAAATGGACTTGGGACTGATTTGTGACCTGTAGAAATTGGTTGCCCAGTCCGGCCAGCAGCAGCTTAACACAACTTTTCAAAAGTTTCCGAAAACAAACCTTATAGTTACATTTTCGACTAAAAAAATGTAGATTTACATTTTACTTAAATATCTATCTCAGCAACCCTCCAGTGGATGTTGCCATTCTTGAAGTCTAAAATTAAAGATATCATATAAACTAATAAATCAGTGTTGTATTTCTTTCAGTTGTCTGACTTTCTTATTCTGTTATTTGGTGCTTCTAAATGCTTTACACTAGTTCCTATGTTTTGATGCTTGAAGCACAGCTACCCAGGGTTGAGGTTTTACAAAGGAGCATCACTGGATTCAAAATGGCTTTATGAGTGTATTACAGGATGAGGACTCACAACCACACAGTATAATGCACCCCAATCCTCACTCAGTGCAAACAAATCATTTTCAATCTGGAGTCTCTTTTCTTACCTACTACAAACATCACTGAAACCATAACTCCACAGATGCCTAAAGGTTAAATTATTTTCAATAGTTTTCAGTCCTACTTTCAGATTTCATTTGGCTTGTTTTCAAAGGTCTCTTATAGACTAATTACAGCACGTTTCTGGGATTTAAACCAGTGTTTCTACTTCTTCAGATATAGTAGTTGTACACCTTACTTGTGTTGAGTAGAGGACTAAGCTGCAAAAAACTATAGGTGTCACTTAGTAAGGTGATTCTCACCACTGCAGTAGCCTTAGAAGCTGTCCATTTTTTTCACTCTTTGTGAAGGGTGTTTCCAAGTGGTTCCATGTGGATTTAACTCCAATTTCTTTCTCAAGATGTAAGAGAGGAAAGTAAAAATGTCTCTAGGTGCAATATTTTGCAGCTTAGACACGATCAACTCAAGCCATGCTAACTTTGTACAACACACACTTTCCCATGATTAACACTGTGGTGGCCTGCAGTGTTTGGTGATGGGTATTCTGGTATCTATGTTTGGAAGCAGAGGCGAGCGACTTCAGTTTCAGTCTAGATTCTCCTTATTTACCTACTGCAGTCTTCACAGAACCCACAAGAACTTAAGAAGGCCAAGCAGGCCAATGTCCAGTAGTATTTGCTCCTAATTTTATACATCATCATCTCTCGTGTTCTTACTGGTTACTAATCAACTGTTTTACAAACGTTTCCCTGTATTAAATTGCTATCTCTACTTCTTTACATAATGTACTGAATTCCTTAATCTTTTCCATGCCAGGGGCCATCCGAATTCATGGTGGGCGTGTGCGGAGGATGGCCGGAGGCCATCCGTTCCGCACATGCATGGAATTCGCCCTATGTGGAAGTTCCGTCAGCGTCGAAGTGGTTAATAATGTTAGTAGAAGATTAAGGCCCTCATTAGGATGGTGGGTGGACTTTGCCCGCCCGCCATCCTCACGGTACTTGGGACCGCCCACCATAAGGGCGGGGGTCCCGAGGGGGGTATTAGGATGCGCCCGCCACAGTGGCGGGCGCATCCTGCATTTTTTAAATTGTGGCGGACGGTGCTCTCAGCTCAGCTCAGAAAATTGCAGAGCTCCACAAAGAGGCAAACAAAACTGGAGGAGGGAAGAACCGTGCACCTCCCCTGACTGAGCTGGAGGAGTTGTTGGGGTCCACCATTGAACCAGAGAGCGTCTGTGGACTGGGAGATTCAGACAGCTCAGCCAGAGCTGTCACTAGGAAAGGTAATACGCATGCACAGCAATCACCCCCACCCCATCACCTTCCCTTTTCCCTATGTGGCAAAGTTAACCCCACTCCAGTAGAGGTAGTATTATACAGGAGCAATGCAATATGGGACATGTAGTAATTGAAAGACCTACCATGTCATACAGCACAGCAATCAACAAGTTAGGTATAACATATCAGTCATAATGAGGCTCAGGCAATATGTACAGTCTTTCAGTGAAAAAAATGTAATTGTAGAAGCCGTGAGGCAGGAGCACAGAGCTAATGTACACTTTTATGTCCACAGGCGAGACATCTCGCAGGCGTACCAGGGAGAAGGAAGGCACTGCACCACAGAGGAATGACAGCCAGGAGGCAGGCACAAGTGCAGAGAATGTCACAGAGGACACTGGTGCATCAACACCACTGCCACCATCCCAAGACCTTGAAATTTCTCCACATCTGCAGGCATCCCCAGAACGTTCAGGATCCCCTCTGCTACTGTCCTCACCTGTACTGCCTGCGTCACTGCCGCAAACAACACCTGCACCTCAAAAGAGCCGGAGGCATGCAGTTGCTCCACTGCTTGAAATGGAAACTTCAACAGGTGAAATGGAGGGGGATGACACCCAAACCTTGTCTGGGGAAGGAAGCACTGCCACACAGCAGTCCAGTGCAGAGGTTGCCCGTACAGGTACCAGACACCGCAGGGCCAGAGATAGCAGTGCTGCACAACATGTGGAGGGTCTCAGTGTCTTCCGTGGGCTGGAGGTTAGCGTGGTAAAGATTCAAAGAATGCAGGGGAAGGCCATCCAGTCTGTGCAACGCCAGATGAAGCACCTGAATACACATATGGAAAACATAGGGAAGGGGCATCAGTGCACTGGTCGATGAGAATAAAGAGATGGCATCAGGTGTGAGGGTGATGGCTGCAGGGATACGGGAGATGGCCACAGGTGTGCGGGACATGACACAATCAGTGCAGCTCCTGTGCACAAAAGTGGACCAGAACATGTTAACAAGGCGCAAGGACAGGCAACATGCGCAGCAACAAATTAAGGCTACGAACACCCTGGCCACAGCCACTTCCCTTCTATGCAGAGGATGCATTAACATGCAAGAGGGACTAACACACAGCAGCAATGAGGTGTCTAGGGGCCTTGCAAGGGTGACCAGTGCTGTAGAGGTGCTGCTTAATGCACAGACAGCACAAACTGCTGCTCTGGATGTACCGGAAAGTGAGGAAAGCACCAGTAGGAGCAGCATGACAAGCCCCCCTGTTGTTGAGACACAGAGGAGCAGCAGGCGCCATGGTGACCCAACACCCCAAACACCCAGTGAGGACAGCCAGCCACTTTCATCTGGCACTGGTAGGTGTGGCCGAAATGACTTCTATAGCCCACACTCCATGACCTTAAATGGGGAAGTGAGCCAGGACTACCATTACTAAATGGATGACATTTGTGTTGCACATTTGTGCGTTTCAGTACCTGGGTAGTGCCAAATATTAAACTACGTTGGGTGCATACTCCACCTGTCTGTGTCTCTTTACTTACTCAAAAAAAATTCTGTGTGATCTCTGTTCGTCTCTGTCTGCCATCGGTTGGAGGCACAACTCCTGCTGTGTTCGGTTCAGGCAGTGCATGTTCATCATTGTGGTCCTCATAGTCGCTCAATTTCACCTCTGTGCCCTTCTTTGTAGCAAGGTTGTGTAACATTGCACAAGTTGCAATTATCTTACAGCAGATGATTGGTGAGTACTGCCGTGCCCCGCCACTTTTGTGGAGGCAGTGGAACCTGCTTTTTAACAGGCCAAAGGTGCGCTCCACAACGTTCCTAGTTGATTTGTGTGCCACGTTGTATCGTCTCTGGCTACGGGTAGAAGGGTTGAAGTAGGGTGTCAGGATGAATGAGCGGACGGCATATGCACTTTCCCCTATATGTAAATGAGAAAAACATTACTCACATGCACACAAACAAATACATCTGCTATATCTATCAGAGTGTGTCACAGTGTTTTACCTAGCAGGTATCCTTCGCCAAATTCCCCCGCTGTCAGGCGTGTGTAGATCCCAATCTTCAGAAAGATGTAGGAGTCGTGGGTACTTCCTGGGAACTTGGCCACAATGTCTGTGATTATGTTGTTGCCATCATAGATTACCTGTACATTGATAGAGTGGGTTGACTTCCTGTTTCTGTAAATGTACTCTGTGGCAGCAGGTGGGCATATAGGGATGTGGGTGCCATCTATACAGCCGATGACTTGTGGGAAATGTGCAATGTGTCAGTCTTGGTCTTCAGTATTTCCACGTGTGTGTTAGGGAAGCAGATGTAATGATGCATCCTCTGCATCATGGCCTCTAGGAACTTCCTGAAGAAACGGGACAGGCAGCTCTGAGACACCCCACCTACCACAGCAACCCCCCCTGGTAACCCCCAGATGCAAGCAGGTGTAGGCTACAGAGCACCTGCACATTGGATGGGATGGCATGCGCCCTTAGGGTTGGGTGCTCCAAAAGTGGATGCAGGTCCCTGATCAAGTCCAGGAGGGTTTGGGGGTGTAGCCTGTACCTTTGCAATATCTCTGGCTCAGTGAGTTGAAAAAGCGTTATCCTCTGTCTGTAGACTTGCTCCTCCCTTCTCCAGACCCTCTCTCGTGCTGCCTGAAGCAGTAGCCGCCATTCTGGTCACAATGTTGCATTTTGAGGCCTTTTTTATAGCTGGCACCTGGTTACCACCTGCTTTCAATCCGTGGTAAATACCGACTTTTAAATACCGAATTTCATGAAATTCGGTATTTTAGAAGTTTGCTACATCTAAAAACGATTTTTTTACCGTTTCTTATTTACCGATTCGGTAAATAAGAATTCGGTAATTTCCGATTCGGTAAATTCTGATTCGGTAATTTCCGATTCGGTAAATTACCGACTCGTATTTACCGAATCAGTCTTTTTTGGGCCCCTAATATCCAAATACCGGTCGGTAACGGCCAAAATTCGGTATTTTCTGCTGTTACCGACCGGTATTTGGCTACCTACATCTGGCCCTAAATCCTTAATATTCGTTATTACCGAATTGGTAATTGAGATTCGGTAATAACGAATACCTACCCATTCATTCCTATTGGCTTTGAGGCCCATAGGAATGAAAGTGAAGACATTCGGTATTACCGATTCGGTATTACCGAATCGGTAAACCGGGAGGTATTTCAAGGGTGCCAGGGTGTCCAAAGGACACCCTGTTGCACGCCTGAAATGTGCATGTGTGCACATGTGGCACACATGCATGCCCTAAGGGCATGGATGTGTTCCACATCGCACTTCCAAAAAAGCATGAGAGTGCTTTTTTAAAGGAATTCGGTAATCACCACCAACTTGAAGTTGGTGGCAATTACCGATTTCTTAAGGCCCAAAAGCACTCTTTTATGTGCTTTCTACATTGCATTTAATGAATCGGTATTACCGATTCCTTAAATGCAAGGCCAATAAGGAATTGGTATTAAGGAATCGGTATTTACCGATTTCTTATTACCGATTCCTTCCCTACATCAGGAATGGCTAAATACCGGTCGGTAACAGTGAATTTTACCGAATTTCAACGTTACCGACCAGTATTTAGCCACCTACATCGGGCCCCTAGTTCCCACACTCTTACTGTTATTAGGAATTCGCACTTTAGAGTCTCTGCTGATTTTTTGGGTATTTGACAATGGTTTGGGATTGAACTGAAATCATAAAATGGCATCTCCAGGAGAAGAGAGTGCTAGGAAGTACAGGAACAGCTGAAAAACTCATGGACCACACAACTGTTGATTGTTTGGGAATTTTTTACAATATGGGATGGAGTTAAAAAAGTGTTGACTGAGGTAGTCACCTGCAAGCTCTACCACCACGAGTTTTCCATAGGTACTGGAAAAAAATATTCCTTCAGCACCTTACGTAATGCTTGAATGCTTGGCACAGCAGACAGGTAGGTTGAGATGTATGCTCGGTAGAGGTAGTTGTTATGAAGGATGTGTTTCTTTTCTAGATTATAAACATACAACCCGGCTACACAAGGTGCAAAGGTGCTCCCCATATACAGGGCCGGACTGGCTACCGGGCATTTTGGAATGCTGCTGAGCTGGGAGCTGATTTCGTTGATGGGGACCTGCTTGTGCTGAACGAAATTCGTTTTGCTTTGTTTATTTCAAAGCACACCAGGTCTCCATCAACAAAATCAGCCCCCACTGGAGTGAAATCAGCCCCCAGCTCTGCAGCATTCCAAAACGCCCGGTAGGCAGAACGGCCCTGCCCATATATGTGCCGTGGGTTTGAAGAAACAGAGTTCCTTCATATCTAAAAACATTTTTAGTCAGGGCCAATCATGCATATTCCATACCATAGTGTATGGGTAAGGAATGGGTCCATTCTGGCCCTTCCAATGTTTCTTTTATGATCTCTTGAGTATCGTCTTGGTGAAGGCTAGTATACAGGCTATCTACATCAAGACTCAAGAGTAGGTCATGTTTGTCATCAAATTCCAGATCTTTTATATGAGTTGAACATTTTTGTGTAATAATCACGGACAATGTTGCAAATATTTCCATATATGATATGTTTGATTGATTTCTTTATGCTTAAACTTAACTATGAGTTTTTTTGACTAAATAAGAAATGCTAACTTTAAAATGTATTGAAGTGCCTTTTTACTTAGGCTGCTGTGATAGAGATCATCCTATCACCCAGGCTACCGGGAACTTCAAGGTGGTGTTCAGTGGTCCACTCCAGCCAGAAGCATCGAGCGGTCTAGTCTACGGAGCAAGGAAGGAACAGAGGCCCGGACAGGAGCTAAAAGAGAGCCGTTGGCTCATCTGTGGGCCGCCGGGTGATTGGAGATCCGGAGGAGGCGAGGAAGCGACGGACGGCTGCAGGAGAGGATTCGAAACTATGTAGGACAGAGCTTCGGAGGATGGAACACGTGGAGACGGAGTGGAGAGTCCAGGCGCTGGAGACACGGAGTCGGCGAATCGACGGAGTGGTGGAGCTGACCCACGGGAGGTTTCCCCAACACACACCGCGCTCGTATCCGGCTGTCCCTCCAAGCAACAGGACACCGCGATACCCATTGCTACGGTCACCGGGTACCGTAACCTCAGGCAAGTGACGTGGGGAGAACGGTGGAGGAGGAGGTTGGAGGGCACAGGACTGTTGGGCTCGTGGCATAAATAAAGTTGTGCACGCTGCATGCGAAACACTCTTTTCTTCCCCTTCCCTATTCCTCGCTACCCCGAACCTTCCTCCTACTTAGAAATACCACTAGCCTCGGTGACTCCAAGGTATTGGTGACGGGTGCATGCATAGAGCTTTAAGAAAATATACAGTTTGTGACTGTAGTGTTCCTCTGTTTGCCTTTTGGGAGACGCCGGTACGAGTGACCTACGAGGAAGAGTGACCAAGAGAGAGAGAGTCCGAAAACTGCTTCCCCAAACTCCAAAGACCGCGCCCTGCACACTTTGTTATTTGCTGTCAAGTAAACTAGAACTGTTTGTCCTTTTTGGATGTGTGAATAAAACGCTTATTGTGCTACTGTCAATGACTGTTTGATAGAGTTAATTAAGGACAAAGTATCGAAACGCTTACAGTGGTGTCAGAAGTGGGATACTGTTATTTGATACAAAATGACGCAACCAGTGACTGTGCAAGATATGATAACGCAGCTGGCAGAAGGTCAGAGACATTTGCAATTAGTGTTTGAGCAACTGAATAAGAATGCCCAAAAAGACAGAGAGTCGTTTCAAGAGGCTTTGAAAGAGGAAGCAACGTTGTTGACAAGTAACCAGGAAGTTCAAGATACAGCTATTCTCCGTCTTACAGATGCAATTCCTAATGCCCGTGTCCACCCTAATATCCCCGATAGTGTGTTACAAAAGTTCCAAGAAGGAGAAGATCCTGACTTCTTCTTCACCAATTTTGAAAGAGTTGCTACCACCGCTACTTGGCCTGCAGAAAGGTGGGGACAATATGTAGCGCCGTTATTATCTGGGGAGCTACAGGCGGCGTACCAAGCGGCTAACCCAGCTGGAGTAACTCCCTATCCAGAGATAAAGAAGGCAATCCTCGAGAGATTAGGGTGTGACCAAGAGTATTATAGGGCATGCTTTCGTAAGCAGAAATGGGTTACAGGTGACAATCCCCGAGCATTGTTTTACAGGGTCAGAGACTTGGGAAACAGGTGGCTGCAGCCCCATACTGCCACCATGGGAGAGGTTACAGAACAAGTTTTTCTAGAACAATATCTGGAGGCTTTACCTGCCAATACTAGAGCCTGGTTGAAGCAACACCCTCGACTAACGTCCCAATCTGCTATCGAACTAGCTTGTGCTTATCATAAGTCTCCAGACTTCAAAAACCCTACTGGGAGAACCCCCATTCTATTTCCAAAACCTGCACCCCGAACTCCCAATGACAGTGTAGAAAAATGTTCTTTTCCTACCACTAGACCCAAACCAAAACCCTTCCCAAAAACCAACTCCCCTGTTCAGGTGGGACCTCAATGCTTTAGATGTGCAGAGTGGGGGCATATATCACGAAACTGTCCCTTAAACAATGACGGCTCCAAACCAATGGAAGTGGGTTGGTCCCGAGGGCGAGTTTTGGTCACGGGTTTATGTAGAAAGACGTACAAGAAAGCCATCCGATTAAATGGGAAACCTATTGAAGCTTTACTAGACACAGGATGCCACCATACAGTAGTAGTACAAGACTTGGTACCCCTGAACTCTCTATGTGAAGGAGAAACCGTTCTAGTTTCCTATGTTCACGGAGACGTTAAGGAATATCCTTTAGCCGAAGTCTTACTTGAAATAGACGGTTATCCACAAGTCCAGAGGGTGGGGGTAGTTCCACGACTTCCTGAAAATATTTTGTTAGGAACGGACCTGCCCAAATTTCATGACTATTTAATGGAAGCCTCGGAGCAAGAATCCAGAGCAGAATGGCTACAGGAGGCTCCGTTTTCTAGTGAAAACCTAGTTCAACCCAGAGACCGAGAACATAAGTCAAAGAATGAGAAAAGAAGGGACAAAGAGAGGTATACCAGTGCCTGTCAGTCTTTTGCTTCATGTTTACTTTCGTCCCCAGAGCATGGAGATACTCCTGCACGAAGTTTCCGTGCAGCTCAGAAAGATGACAGCACCCTTACGAATGCCTGGAATCAAGTGCAAGAGAATGACTCAGAGAAGGTAGGACCCTATTTTTGTATAAAACAAGGGTTACTGTATCAAGTAAGTGAAGGGGCAAGTGGAAAGGTAGAACAGTTATTGGTCCCAGTAGCCTTTCAAGAACAAGCTTTGCAATTAGCACACAACCAGACGGGTGGGGGTCACTACGGACAGGAATTAACCCTGAAATATTTACTGGATCGATTTTACTGGCCGGGAGTATATCGAGAAACTTCTAGGTTCTGTGCCACATGCCCAAAGTGTCAGTTGATAAATCCCTCAAAAGACAAGAAAGTACCCCTCTGTCCTTTACCCATTATTGATGTTCCATTTCAGCGTGTAGGGATGGACTTGGTAGCTCCGTTAATTCCTTCAGCCAGAGGGCATCAATATATCTTGGTGCTAGTGGACTATGCAACAAGCTATCCGGAGGCTATACCTCTGACAAGCATGACTACACTAACTGTGGCTCAGGCTATGATATCTTTCTTCTCCCGGGTAGGATTTCCATTGGAATTGTTGACAGACCAAGGAACTCCTTTTATGGCGAAACTCATGAAGGAAGTATGTTCCCTTTTGGGGGTCCAACAGATTAGAACGGCAGTCTATCACCCCCAGACCGACGGTTTAGTGGAAAGATATAACCAAAAGATTAAGACCATCCTGAAGAAGCTGATAAGCGAGACAGGGAAGGATTGGGACAGGAAGTTACCTCTAGAACTCTTTGCTATTAGAACACATGAGCAGAAATCCACGGGATTCTCCCCCTTCGAGTTGCTATTTGGGAGGAAACCCCGTACTTTACTAGAAATGGCTGCAGAGCAATGGACTGAGGAAGAGGATGAGGAGAAACCGCTGTTAGGATACATGCAGACCCTTAAAGAAACCTTAGCCACACTATGGGATACTGTCCACCAAAACATGGACAAAGCACAAAATAGACAAAAAGAGCAATATGATAAGAAAATCCAGTTGCGGGAACTGAGGGTGGGAGACAAGGTACTGATTCTACTCCCCTCTTCGGATAAGAAAGTATTGGCTACATGGCAAGGACCATATACCATTATACAGAAAGTTACACCCGTTTCATAAAGAGTAGCAGTACCTCACACTAACGAGGTGGGACAAACATACCACATTAACTTACTAAAGAAATGGGAGGAACCAAGTACAGGATCCCAAGAGGCAGAGGTGGTCCAATCCATAAATCATGTAACCATCACCCCACTAGATTTACCTCAGGAGATGGGGAGGGGCGAACAGGAGGAACGACCAGCCATGGGTCCCCGATTATCTTTAGAGGAAAAACGGCAGATAGAGCACATACTTGACCAGTACCCCGAACTTAGTTCAGGAAATCCGGGGAAGACGTCCTTGGTAGCGCATGATATTGTTACCCCACCAGGAAGAGTGGTGAATGTGAGACCCTATCGAATACCTGAGGCTAGGAGAGAGGCAGGAGAACAGGAAATAGAAAAGATGCTACAGGAAGGTATCATTGAACCTTCCAAGAGTAACTGGCGTTCCCCCATAGTTTTAGTGCCGAAACCGGTTTGCAGTATCCGTTTCTGCATTGACTTCCGCCAAGTAAATGCCCATTCCAAATTTGACAGTTATCCGATGCCTCGAGTAGACGAACTAATTGAGAAACTAGGGGAGGCTAGGGTGATGTCCACCATTGACTTAACCAAGGGCTATTGGCAAATACCCCTGACGGAGGCAGCTCAAGAGAAGACAGCCTTCTCTACACCCTCAGGGTTATTCCAATTCAAAGTGATGCCATTTGGGCTACATGGAGCACCGGCCACCTTTCAGAGACTTATGGACATATTACTACAAACTCATCAAAATTATGCCGTAGCTTACCTGGATGACATTGTTGTGTATAGCCCTGATTGGAAAACTCATCTAGAACACCTAAAAAACGTATTTGAGACCTTGACTCAGGCAGGATTAACTATGAATCCAAAGAAGACCACTCTGGGCACCCATCAAATAAACTATTTAGGTTACACCATAAGTGAAGGAACCTTAAAACCCCAAGTTGACAAACTGGAAGCTATCAAAGATATTCCCAGACCAACCACCAGAAAAAAGGTACGAGCTTTCCTGGGGTTAGTCAGATATTATCGAAGATTCATTCCCCAGTTATCTGACGTGGCCAGCCCTCTCAGGGACTTATTCAGAGGAAAACCTTCAAGAGCCAAAATCGGGGGGGTCCAACACAAGAGAAAAGCTTTGAAGTCCTAAAGACAATACTATGCCAGGCCCCAATTTTGACTTGTCCCGATTACAAAAAGACATTTGTTTTGCAAACAGACGCCTCAGATAAAGGACTGGGAGCTGTATTATCTCAACCAGATAATCAATGACTGCTTAAACCAGTGCTGTTTCTGAGTCGCAAACTATTCCAGAGAGAGACATGCTATGCCACCATGGAAAAAGAATGTTTGGCCATCAAGTGGGCCATGGAATCTTTACAGTACTATTTGTTGGGAAGGACTTTCTTTTTAGTTACAGATCATGCTCCCCTAATTTGGTTAGCAACCAATAAGGAAACCAATGCTAAAGTATTAAGATGATTTTTAGCCTTACAGCCTTTTTCATTTCAGACTCTGCATATGCCGGGAAAGTTCCAAGGGAATGTAGATTATCTCTCCAGATTTCCGACAGCTGAATGGCCCGATCGTCCATCTCCAGAAGAGAGGCAATGTGATAGAGAGCATCCTATCATCCAGGCTACCGGGAACTTTAAGGTGGTGTCCAGTGGTCCACTCCAGCCAGAAGCATCGAGCGGTCTAGTCTACAGAGCAAGGGAGGAACAGAGGCCCGGACAGGAGCTAAAAGAGTGCCGTTGGCTCAGCTCTGGGCCGCCGGGTGATTGGAGATTCGGAGGAGGCGAGGCTGCGACGGACGGCTGCAGGAGAGGAGGCGAAACTACGCAGGACAGAGCTTCGGAAGACGGAACACGTGGAGACGGAGTGGAGAGTCCAGGCGCGGCAGAGCTGACCCACGGGAGGTTTCCCCAACACACACCGTGCTTGTATCCGGCTGTCCCTCCAAGCAACAGGACCCCGCGATACCCACTGCTACGGTCACCGGGGACCTTAGCCCCAGCCAAGTGACGTGGGGAGAACGGTGGAGGAGGGGGTTGGAGGGAACAGGACTGTTGGGCTTGTGGCATAAATAAAGTTATGCACGCTGCATGCGAAACACTCTTTTCTTCCCCTTCCCTATTCCTCGCTACCCCGAACCTTCCTCCTACTTAGAAATACCACTAGCCTCGGTGACCCCAAGGTATTGGTGACGGGTGCATGCATAGAGCTTTAAGAAAATATACAGTTCGTGACGGTAGTGTTCCTCTGTTTGCCTTTTGGGAGACGCCGTAACGAGTGACCTACGAGGAAGAGTGACCAAGAGAGAGAGAGACCGAAAACTGCTTCCCCAAACTCCAAAGACCGCGCTCTGCACACTTTGTTATTTGCAGTCAAGTAAACTAGAACTGTTTGTCCTTTTTGGATGCGTGAATAAAACGCTTATTGTGCTACTGTCAATGACTGTTTGATAGAGTTAATTAAGGACAAAGTATCGAAACGCTTACAGCTGCATTATTTCATAGCCTGATGTAATGGACATTGTTATGTTACCTCAAATGTTGCTTTATCTGTTCTGTTTATGACACATTCTTTATTCAATAAGACACTGTTTCCAGTATGTTATTGTGTGTGAATTGGTGGGAACTCGACATCTCAACTCAATCCATGAAGAGCAACAAAGTAAATAGGCTCTTAGTCAACTAACATGTGAGGATGGAAGGGACAGTCGTTTCACATGAGCAACATGGAAAAACATGTTGGAGTATCAATTTTGTACCTTGTGAATGGAAGAATGGTCACATGATGATCAGACTATTGTATGAAAACAACTGAAGTTACATATGGACAAATTGGAGAATAAAAAGTGAGTTTCTTAGGAGGGGGTAACCTTCTTGAGACTTTGCCTCCAAATTTTTTTCAACCTACAAGGCCGACTGCCTGCCGGACTATCTTTACACGCCTCTTGCCTTTTTTCCCTTTACTGATGAAGTTGCCTACTGGACTATTTGAAACTGCCGGGTGAGAGACAAGACATAAACTTTCCTGATTATTGCTCAATTTCCCTTCCTCATGCTTATGGACTTTTCCTTAGTGGACTCCTTTTGCCCATGCTAAGAGAACTCTTTTGAACCATCCTTCTACCTTTATTAGTGGTTGGCAATCTTAACCTTAGCCATTCCCTTTATGGATTCCTTGTTTTAAAAATAGATTAACTTTGACTAAATGTGTGGCTATATACTATGAATTGTAAGACTCATGCTAGAACTGCTTAAAATGTTACTTATATGTATTGATTTTTCGATGCTTAATGCAATACCAACATTTTCTACATTTGTTTGAGTCTTTTATTGTGTCTTAATGTTCTTTCTGCAGAAACTGTGATTACGAGACATTGGTTTGAATAATTCTGGTTAGCTTGAACTACTTTAGAAGGTTGGGTCTTACTCTATACTCTATTTCTATAGCATGGTCCTGAGACTAGTGTACTTGAACCTGAGTCCTAATTTGTAAGTGGGCTACCAATTCTGGGTCCTATTGTGTGGCCAACAGTTTGAAACCCTGATTTCACATTACAATAAAGAAAGGTCCATCGAAAGACCAATGCCTCTGTTAGTGAAGTACAAAGTCTGATTGAAGTGGCTAAGTTAGTGTACTATCAGTATGGGCCCAGAAATAAAGAATAAAGAAAAATTTATCTTCCACCACTACAGTGGTACCATACTAATTTTAGGAATTGTGGTGCCACAGCAACTTGCATATTTGCTCAGAGTATGCTTTTTTTGACAAAATGGTCAATATACTGGACCCACATCATGACATGCTTATTGTACTACTGAAGGGTACCTTCCTTACATTCCTGGGGGTGAACCAGGTCCCTATAACAGCCTTTCCTTAGGAAAAGCATTTTCTTAAACCTTTGGTGCTGTTCAATGAATCTGTACAAAACTTTCCCCCAAAAAAATGTCATCCACCTTGGCTCGTTCATGGTACATTTTGCACTGATCCATCAAGCGTGGGCCAAGAAAAAGGGTGGACCCAAAACATTGATTTCCTGTTTTAGCACCTATAGCAAAGTTTGCTCTCGGAATTGTAGTGTATTTTAAAGGTGATTATATCATGCGAAAATGCTGATCCTCTGCTGGATTTAATAAGCCCAGATAAAATGGTCTTCTTGCACAATTTTCTCAAAGAGGTTATGGAAGTTGCTCCCGAAACTAAAATGAGAACACATTTGTTATACATTTTCCCTATCTTCCTCAGCCATGTGTGAAACATGGCTGCTATTCTTAATAAAATATATACTTTCGGCAGTTGATTTCTGAGAGCTCTTCTGCAGCTTTATCACCCAGTTTCAATGAACAACTAGAGGACTAACACGCTCTATTTATGACTAAAGTAGGGAACACCTGAATGGCACTTTAATGGACTCAAAGCTCTAAATATGAAAGCTTTTCCCACAGAGGATAATTAAATAAATTAACAAAATGAGGGGTTTCTTTTTGTCATATGAATTATGGTTAGTGCTCTAAAAGGCTAAAATGGGGAGCAAATATTAATGCATTGTCAAATAGCTCCTCAACAATGTCAGAAAATAGTCTCCGTCCGGAGTCCGGACATAAAGATAGTACTTGTAAATGCCCTTTGAGATTTCGCACAGTTGTAAACTTAGAAGTGAGGTCTAAGTTTAGTCCAAACATGTATGTTTACCTTTGTGAATCGGGCCCTTTGATTTGTACTCCTGAAAGCTAAAACCAGGTCACAATAAGATTGAAAGATGTACATCAGCTGCAGTCTCTTAGTTAAGTCCCGAGTAATCAACCATAGCTTTACCACAGAGTTCTAGTGAGCAACTAAAGGGCTAACACTTTTGTTTAGAAAACACAAATGAGAGACACACCCAAACATCATTTTGTTGGAATAAGAGCTGTTAAACTTGTTTTCAAGCATTGTGGACCCTAAAACATTTGTAATATGTGCACTTTCACGAGGAATAACTCTAATATGCCATACATGCAGTTTAGCATCCTTACCCATGATTTTTGTGGCTGAGTCTAAGAGGGAAATCAGATGATAACATGCTGGGTCACCCCTCGCTCCTTTTTAGAAAATAGGTAAAATTATGGCCGTGCTCCAAGTAGAGGGGACGTCACACATATAGACCACATTAAAAACCCGTGTCAGGATATTTGCCCAGGTCGGAAGGTCGGCTTTATATAGATCCCGAGGCACCTCATCCGGGCCCGGAGCTTCCCCCACAGCTGTGGCCATGATGATTTTAAATACCTCTGATACTTTAAAAGACAGTGGTAAAATTTCTGTTCCAGGCTCCCTCGGGGTGTCAGACTCCCCCAAGTCATCTCTACCATGAGTCTCTTCACAATGTTGTACCCATCTTCCTGAAGCTATAGTACAGTACCACGTCCCACTACTTGGAACTATTGGTCAGCATGCTGGCCTGACATAGTGCCTCCCACAATGCTCCCGAATAAGCTTTTGCCTCTCCTGAGTGGCACATTTATATGCTCTCCTACATATCCTGACCCTTTCCTCAATCTGGGGTTTCTGTTTAAGTGCCCTCATTAAGTTCCTATGTGTCTTAGAGCAATTACCATCAAACCACTTTTTCCCCTTGATTCTGTTGGTCATACTGTGTGTGGTTACGTTATCAGCAAACTGCTTAGCTAACTTATTAAATGCATCTAATACAGATCTGTCCTGCGTTCCACTATCAAAACAGTGTGATGTTGACTGCACTTTCCACATACAGATTGTCTAAAAAGGCCTCCGATATCATCTTCTCCCACTTTAGTCTACTTGCTTGATCTCTTGTGCTAATAGCCCTATCCGGAACGCTCCTACCCCCTCCCATGGTATATCTAAAGGCCAGACCAGTTACAGCATTTGTGGGATCATGGTAGCTGAAACTTCTCCAAGAGACTCTCAGTTTGTGAACTGAAGGCACCAAGGGAGCAGAAAGCATAATACAACCAATAGTGGCAGAACAGCCCCTGCCTGAATAACTTGGAATGGAGTCATCTGCTTCGCCATCTGCTTCGTATTCCCTGTGCTCAAAGTGGGAGACAAATGGTATTGCATCCAAATGGCCATTCACAAAAGTGCAGTTAAGCTGGCAAAGATGTATATTAAAATCACCTAAAATTATAACCTCATAATATGAGCATCTTGTCTCCGTAATGTTCAGGAAACCCCTACAGTGTGACAATATGTTCAATTTCGGACCTTCTATGTATGTTTACCTTTGTGAATCGGGCCCTTTGATTTGTACTCCTGAAAGCTAAAACCAGGTCACAATAAGATTGAAACATGTACATCAGCTGCAGTCTCTTAGTTAAGTCCCGAGTAATCAACCATAGCTTTACCACAGAGTTCTAGTGAGCAACGAAAGGGCTAACACTTTTGTTTAGAAAACACAAATGAGAGACACACCCAAACATCATTTTGTTGGAATAAGAGCTGTTAAACTTGTTTTCAAGCATTGTGGACCCTAAAACATTTGTAATATGTGCACTTTCACGAGGAATAACTCTAATATGCCATACATGCAGTTTAGCATCCTTACCCATGATTTTTGTGGATGAGTCTAAGAGGGAAATCAGATGATAACATGCTGGGTCACCCCTCGCTCCTTTTTAGAAAATAGGTAAAAATATGGCCGTGCTCCAAGTAGAGGGGACGTCACACATATAGACCACATTAAAACCCCGTGTCAGGATCTTTGCCCAGGTCGGAAGGTCGGCTTTATAGAGATCCCAAGGCACCTCATCCGGGCCCGGAGCTTCCCCCACAGCTGTGGCCATGATGATTTTAAATACCTCTGATACTTTAAAAGACAGTGGTAAAATTTCTGTTCCAGGCTCCCTCGGGGTGTCAGACTCCCCCAAGTCATCTCTACCATGAGTCTCTTCACAATGTTGTACCCATCTCCCTGAAGCTATAGTACAGTACCACGTCCCACAACTTGGAACTATTGGCCAGCATGCTGGCCTGACATAGTGCCTCCCACAATGCTCCCGAATAAGCTTTTGCCTCTCCTGAGTGGCACATTTATATGCTCTCCTACATATCCTGCCCCTTTCCTCAATCTGGGGTTTCTGTTTAAGTGCCCTCATTAAGTTCCTATGTGTCTTAGAGCAATTACCATCAAACCACTTTTTCCCCTTGATTCTGTTGGTCATACTGTGTGTGGTTACGTTATCAGCAAACTGCTTAGCTAACTTATTAAATGCATCTAATACAGATCTGTCCTGCGTTCCACTATCAAAACAGTGTGATGTTGACTGCACTTTCCACATACAGATTGTCTAAAAAGGCCTCCGATATCATCTTCTCCCACTTTAGTCTACGTGCTTGATCTCTTGTGCTAATAGCCCTATCCGGAACACTCCTACCCCCTCCCATGGTATATCTAAAGGCCAGGCCAGTTACAGCATTTGTGGGGTCATGGTAGCTGAAACTTCTCCAAGAGACTCTCAGTTTGTGAACTGAAGGCACCAAGGGAGCAGAAAGCATAATACAACCAATAGTGGCAGAACAGCCCCTGCCTGAATAACTTGGAATGGAGTCATCTGCTTCGCCATCTGCTTCGTATTCCCTGTGCTCAAAGTGGGAGACAAATGGTATTGCATCCAAATGGCCATTCACAAAAGTGCAGTTAAGCTGGCAAAGATGTATATTAAAGTCACCTAAAATGATAACCTCATAATATGAGCATCTTGTCACCGTAATGTTCAGGAAACCCCTACAGTGTGACAATATGTTCAATTTCGGACCTTCTATAGAAGAAGTTATAAAAATTCACTACCAACAAAGGGGGATAATTTGTGAACGTCAGGTCTACTGCTAACAAGTGGCAGTGCATGGAATTTTTAGTGAGACAAGAAGACCGCCCTTAGCATGCTCAGCTGGGTAAGGGGATGCAGCTTTAAAGAATGAAGAGAATCCATCTGAAAAAAATTATTCATTAGTGTTCCGAGTTTCCTGCAGCGCAACTATGTGACAACACCTAAATGGCGCTCAGACCCGCACTTTAATGAGAAATAACCAACATATGCCATAAATACAGTTTGAGGTTTTTAAGTGCTTGGGGTTTGTGGCACAATTATGAAGAACTACGAAGAAAAAGGAAACAGGGGATGGTCTATTTATGGGACAGATACCAGTTGCTGTAGAAGCAGGGAGAGCAAAAGAAGATAGTCAGGATTGCACCACAGTGACGCTAGACATTATGCTGCTTCACAGGAAGAATTTGTGTGCAGTGCCACTCATTGATTTGTGTACAAATGAAAAATCCCTTGTAATAATTTGAGATCATATTCAATTGTTTTTTGTTCCTAAATCATTTATTGTTTTTTTCTCCTGTTTTCCAAATGTAATTCTTGCCTCACATTGGTGCAACTGTGAGACTTGCATGGAGATGAATATCAACAACCTTAACAGCTACATTATAGCAGAGTTGAAGAAGTTGCTCAGGCAATGGAGGCTGCCGATGGCCCAAGAAACTGAACTTCCAGATTACTGTCTGAGCCTGGGAGGAGGTCCACATGCTGCAGCGGAGGAGGAGGGTGGTGATGATGAGGAGGAGGAGGGAATGGAAGAGGAGGAGGAGGAACAGGAGGATAACTTGGCCGCCCTGGTACTTCCGCATCGAGATGTACTTCTTGAATCTTTTACAGAAGGAACAGTAACTTGAAACTGCAAGCTCTGGTCTTGGGCAAAAAGTCACTCCTGTTTCTTTGGAAAGCTCTTCATAAGCCAAATGTTGAGCGATGGCTAAATGATCTTACTGATTTAACTGCTATGCAAAAAACACAAAATCACCACAAATTAGTGTTAAATAAATTTGATGTTGTGTTATGTGGTTTTCAAAACTACTAACCTAGAAGTTGGGCTGTTGATTTTAATTGCCATGCTATACTATTACACAATCCTTGGATTTTTCTTATCCTGGGAATGGCCTATGCTTATTATTCAATCTGTTTTGTCCCTTATGTCCTGGGAGTATGGGTCAGCATTGATTAGGCGTATTGGAGGGGAAGAAATAAAAATGTTAAAACTGTTGCCTGCTGAGGCTTGAACAAATTTACACACCAGTATTATAATTTATGAGTTTCAAACTGCACAGAATTAATTTTATTTTTATACTATTTGAAATAGTTAATTGTATGTAGTTGTTGATTTATTTGTAGTCAATAAAACTGATGAAAAAGAAAAGATATTTGCGTTATGTGAGGACTCGCGGCTCCCAGCTGCGACATCCAGATCCTCATTCCAAGTATGGTGTTTGCACAGGGATCAGAATTGCGAGTTGTGTGATCACACTCGAGTAGTTTTCCACTGACAAATTCCAACAGATCAAACCTGGCCAAAAATTGGGAAAATGCGGAGTATTGACAAGTACATGCATATTTTGGTGTGGTAATGAGGCGATATTTATCGCCCAAGATAAATTCAGGCTCTGCGAAGTCGTATTTTATCAGGTGCTATGAATATCACACAGTTTTGAGGGCCCTATATTAATTTTCACACCTGTTCAATACTCCCACCTCTATCTTTCTGCAATGGACCGCCGTTCAGTCTTTGTGCAGTCACACATCACCTGAACACAGGCCTCAAGTGCAATGTCGCTCTTCGAAGACTGAAACACCAAATAGAGCTGCTACATAGTTCCCCAGGTACTGGTGCAACACACTTGGTGTAGACGGGGTCAATTCTGCTCTATATTCCTTGGCCCCCTCTTTACTGACTGGAGGTGAGCTTCTTTCTCTAGCCCCTTATACTCCCTAAAACCTGTGTCACCTTTGCATAGTAGCAGCATTAGCTCTGAAAACTACGCAGGTGATTCAAAGGATGCGATGTGACAGGGTGGCCTATTAAAGGTCCAAGCAGCACTTGTTAGAAGCTGGTCTGCTGAGGAGGGCCACCCAGTTAGCAAGTAACCAAAGTGAGTTGCTTGTTTGTGGAGAGGAAGTCAGACAGTGTAGGATACACACTCTCTCAGCCTCTCTGAACAGATACGTATTGGGCACCTACCCAACTAATTCTTTTTTTTGTGGTTATCAGCCCTATCAGTGGAGAGCAAGGGGTATGCTTAGAGGATCAGCAAGACCTTTGACCTTCAAGTAGGAGATGTGAGCACACTTTTCAAAGGACATGGCTCAATGAGTTCCATCCTTCAAAATCATTTATTTTTTTATTTTGTATGCCTAAGCAAGGAGTGAGAATGAAATATGCACAAGAAGACATATTCAGTGCATAAGTGTTAATATGCCCTTCTCCATATTTACAAAACGGCATTAAGCCACTTTCTATGGCTTAACGCAGCCTTGTAAGTACTGCCCCTTTTCACAGACCACTTAGCATGAAAGGGGCGTGCAATGGATGTTGCTGTGGGCATTCCACCACAACCCCCATTACTTTATGACGCTGCTCCAGATTTACAAGTCTAGGGCAGCTCAAAACACTAAGACCAGGGAATACCTGGTCTTAAAAGTGGCGATACCAAGAGAAATTATTAATTTCTCCTCGTGTTGTGCTCTTTCCATGTGTGCTGCATTCTGCAACACACATTGAAAGAGCAAATCACCATTATTGATTGTTTATGTGCAGGAAGGTGTCCCTTCCTACACATAAACAATTGCCCCTGCAACGCGGGCACCCTTGCAACATGGCGGCAGGGTGTCTGCCCTGGCGCTAGGCAGCTTATTCTAGTGCCAGCACAAGAGGAAACACAGGGGTGCACTGTATTTTTGTATAAACATCGCATCCCTGCATTTTGAAAATGTCGGAACTCAGCATTGCCAAATTTGGAGTAACAGTGCTCTCCGGCATTGTCTTGTGCAGATGCCCCTATGTCTCACTCTATTAACGGTCAAATATATACTCGCTATTTTAAAGTGCAGGATATAATTAAATATATCCACTCTCCTAGTACACTATCCATTTTCTGATTGCCATATTTATTTTTCCTATTTGTAAAGGATGACAGAATGTCAAGGCGCCCTGAATTCTCCAAAAAGTAATGTTGGTGATAGAAAAAAACACAGTGATTAAATACAGCTTCACATCACGTACTTGCAGTGTGTCCTCCCTCTTGTTCTCTTAATCTTCACTAATGATCCTTTACCCTCACAAGCCTTTATGTTCACCTCTCTCTCAAGGCCTTCCAAGAGCTTTTGGGGGCAGCCTAAGGGCGACAGGCCTGGATCACTGAAGCACCCACATGAAGAAAATGGAGAGGAATAAACTACAAGCTGCCAGGTGCTAAGTGTCCAGGACTGAAGGAGAGAGTGACTGACAGCTGGAAACCTGGAACTGTTTCAAAAGCAGCTGCAGTACAGTGTATAACTGGCAAGTGTATGTCACTTAGAACAAATTGATTGTTCGGAGCAGAAATTATTTAGCAATAAATTGTTTGCCGAGGTATGTGCTGCAGTCAAAGGCAACCAGTGTGACACGGGCAACGCAATCAATCAATTTGCAGAAAGTGATAGCTAAGGTGCTGCAACATGTTTCTGAGTCAGATATGTCCTTATTAGAATTATTAAAATATCCTATGATACAGAACATTACTGTATGCTGAGTTATTATATGGTGTGTCCGTGGTATGGTAAGGTATGGTATAGTGGTATGGTGCAGTACAGTACGACATGGTATGGTATGGTACGCTACGGTATGGTATGGTATAGTAGGGTATGGTATGGTATGGTGTGGTGAGGTACAGTATGGTATGGTACAGGGTGGTATGCTATTGCATGGTGTGGTCGGGTATTGCTTGGCATGATAAAAGGCTCTTCTATATGTCTGTGTGTCAAACTCAGAAGGTCATTAATGTCATCTGAACTTGTTTTGATTCCAAAATATCGACACCCAACATATCATCATTGCAAGCATGCACAGGGAAGTAAAGATTCTTAACTCCACATCTACTTACCTTAACGATACGTTGATAGGGAATATTGGGGCATATTACCAACGTTAAGCGATATTTATCTCTAACGATGCTTAGCAATGAATGTTTTAACGCTAAGCATCGTCAGAAATTATCGCAGATAAACCTTGCTATTATCAAGGTTTATCGCAAATGCGATAAAAAACGGCCGCAATGCATGAATATCGCTGAAAAGTCAGCGATATTCATGCATTACCGAGCTAATGCTCTTAGCCATGTTATCCACCTCCCATTGGATAACATGGCTAAGAACTGCTCAGGGCAGGTGTTAGTTTTTGGAGATATTCGCGCTTAGCGCGAATATCTCCAAAAGTTGGTAATAGGAGATAGCGATGTTAGCGACTGTTTCCAGTCGCTAACATCTTGGCACGCCCACTTTGCATGTCATTAGTGATAAATATCACTGACATGCAAAGTGGGGCCCAAGATGGTCGCTATCTCCTACTAGCTGTCGCTAACTGGTGTTAGCGACAGCTAGGTAATAGGGAGATAATTTTATCTCCGCTTTCTTGGCTTTTAAAGCCAAAAAAGCGGAGATAAACCCCCTTGATAATATGCCCCTTTGTATAGTAAATTCCGGCCAATGTTAAAATGTCTATTTTAGTAGGATGCGCTTGTATGGTACAGTGTAATGACAGAAAAACCTTAATAAATGTATGAATAGGAAGCATACTAGCACGTTTCCAATTACATTGTTGTTGAGGGAGTTCTGGTCCCTCAAAGAAAGGGGGGGATGTAATTCCTAGAACACAGCATTTACAAGTATTTTAATTTTCAGTACTATCAACACTTGGATTGTTGTTACCATCATCCCTTACATATCGTTTCTCACTAACACTACACCTTTCCACAAAACAACATTTCAATTAAAATCAAATTAAATGCTGTGTTTTTTTGCCAAGTGGGTATTGCAGCTCAAATTGCTGGCCTTTGTTCAAATGTGCTTTGTAGGTGCAAACTAGCGTGATTCATTTATCTTTCCTTGACAGTTTAGCATAGAACTGCATGCCTCAGTGGATGACATGGTTTACTACCAGTGGCAAGGTAAGGATTTCGCATTCCTAAAACATTGAACAGCTCTGTTTCAGAGAACCATGACCTGCAATCGAAAAATCTTGAGACACATTTACAGGAGTTAAAGAATATTTTATAGACAACAATATGTCATGTGTCTAGACAGTTATCATGCAGCTATCACACTTGGTATAGAGTTTATTCAATTCATTTTTTTCACTGTACCACACTGTGGGCCTCATTTATGAGGCCGTGCGTCACTTTTACGCTGCCGGTGCGTCACTTTTTGTGACGCACCAGTGGCGTAAAAAATGCGCCCTGTTGCGCCATATTTACAAAGTAACGCATCTAGTTAGATGCGTCACTTTGTAAACCCCTGCCCCAGATTATAACTGCGCCCGGTATAATGTATGCAAGGGGGGCATATTGATGCAAGAAAGGGTCGTAGAAGTGTCGCAGTGAGATCTATGAGATTTCACTGCGTCACTTCTAGGACACCATTGCGTCAAAATCTTGCGCCTGCCTCACAGCAGGCGTAAGACTGACGCAGGCCCTTACACATGGGGTTTGCCCCATGTGAAAGGACACATTGCTGGAGTTGCGTCACTTTTGTGACACACTCCAGCAATGCGTCACTTTTGTGCTTACAGATACGTCAGAAATACTGACGTATATGTAACTCCTTGCGCAATGATGCATCATACTGTAAATATGACACATCATTGGTGTCGCAAGGAGGGCGCAATGAAAAGTGACGCATCGCTGTTTTCACGCAGCGATGCGTCACTTTTCATAAATGAGGCCCTGTGTGTGTGTGTGTGTGTGCGTGCATGTGCGTGTTGGTCCACGCGCGCATGCGTGTGTGTGGCTGTGTACAATCACACATCATGTCACTTGTTTTGCATTTTCCACTTTGAAGAATTTGATATTGTACTTTCATTTTTTTTTCAATTTTGCAGTTGCATTTATATGGTGCTCTTTATCTCTAATAAGATGGTTATGTAACAAATACCTAAAGATTTGAAAGGACTTTCATAAAGCGAGACTTGGACTCTAGAAATGTAATTGTAGTCCAATGTACAAAAGCCAGCTTGCGACTTGGGCTTTAATGCTACAATGCAACTGGTGTCCTAATCAGGTGTTTATAAAAAGTAAATTCACGAGGGGTTTCAAACCATCTAGCCTCATTATCATTTATGAAACAGGAGACATTTTGCAGAATATGTGCGAACACAGGGATGAAGGCAGCAAGGAACAGCAGAACTTCATCACCTGCTCACATTCCTCAGACAGGATTGTTTTTGTTTTAGGCATCTCCTGCATCTTAAAGGGACAGTTCTTTTTTTAAAAAAAACATCACTTCCTTTAGGAATTAATTGGGGAGGCTCCTCCATTTGAGTGGAAGAGCGTCGTTAAACAAGCCCCAGAGGTGAAAAATCAAATGGTAATAACGTTTATTTATTAAAATTTTGTTTTTCAGCTACCCGTTCCGAACTAAGAGCACCATTACGATGGTCGGCGGACTTTGTCCGCACGCCACTGTAACGGAAAAGAGGTGCGGTGGTCCCACAATGCAAATTAGGATGCGCCTGCCACCAGCCGCAGCCGGTAGTGGGAGTACCTGCCGGGCGGTGACGTGGGGAGGGGGAGGGCCAGGGTGGTGGGTAGTAATGTATGGATAACGGACCTTAACAGGTAAGTAAACATATAAATAAATAAAACAAATGTTGTTGCGCGCACTGCATCGCATTTGGTAATGCAGTGCATGCCATGAAATTTGTTTTATTTATTTATATGTTTACTTACCTGTTAAGGTCCGTAATCCATACATTACTACCCCCCTCCCTACCCCTCCCCCTCGCCACATCACCGCCCGGCAGGTACTCCCACTACCGGCCGCGGCTGCCCGCCACACTGGCGGGCGCATTCATGCCTTTAACATTGTGGAGGGCGGTGTTGTAAACAGCACCCGCTACAATGTTAAAGGTGCATGTTGTGCTTTGCAATGCACAATTTGACAGACACTGCACAGTGCCTGCCACCTTGTGTATGGCAATGAAGGGGGGTACCACAGGTACCCCCAGTGCAATCTCCACATGCCTTTCCATGGCGGATTCTCCGCCATGGAAAGGCATGCACACCACACACATCATAATATGGATGGCGGTGCCACCATATTGTGGGCCTTTTCCGCCCGGCAGGCAATCGTTACGATTGCCTGCTGGCGGAAATCGTCAGACGGTCTTTCTGTCCGCCACGGTACCCCCTGCCATGGTAATATGGCGGGGGTATTTGGCGGTCGGGCGGAGAGTTACGGTGGCGATCTGCAGGCCATCATAATGACCCCCTATGTGTCAGGACAGGATGGGGCTATTGCTCCTGAGTGACAGCATCAGGGAGCTGTGTGCTAAAGTTCAAAATGTGCATGTGTCTTTGGCTGGCTCTCTTACGATGGCTAGCCAGACATGCACATTTTAAACTTCTCTAACCTGCTGTCGTTGACAGCTGGGTTAGAGAAAGCACAGACCTCCAATGCACTTGAGAGCACTGAGCGAGGCCACTCCCTCCAGTCCTGGCATCTCATGCTGTGAGAGCAGCGCCAGGATTTGGTAGTGCAGTTTCCTGGGTCTGGACCTTCGCAAAGATACCCGAGGGAGGAGGAAGGTGCGCTGCAAGCCTGGAAAGTAAGTCTATTTTATTTATTAATATTTTTGTATCTCACCACGCTTGGTACATGCCTGCCATCACTCTTGGCTTTTTGAGAACTGTCCACATTCAACTTAAAGAGGTAAATATCCATAGATGCAACGCAAACTAACAGTTGAAATCAGAGAATTGAGCATAACATATTGTACTGCACCATTTGAATCTTTTGAAAGAGGTACTAATTTATTGGCCCAGCACTGGAGAACATTTTGTAATGCACCAGGATGTATTCTGGATGGAGGAGATATCAATCTTTGTCACCACATCTCCAATAACCTACAGATGTTCTTTCTCTACTTCTTGGTTTAACACCACTTTTTATAAGGTGCAAACTTATCTTTCAGGTGCCCACATATATGAACACGCTGTCCCTCTCTTCAGAGGGCTGCATTTGCTTCTTATCACAATGAGTCTATTTCTAAACCAACCTTGATGTCAGAGACTGAGGCAATGGCTCGCTTCATGAGGAACAAACTGATTGTTTGCATTCTGGAATTGGCTTTGCAATCAGCCTCACTCTCTGCTAGCCATTTCATGCTTTTGAAACCAATCAGAGAAGAAGGCCTTTTTCAATATGTATTCTCTAGAATTTCCCAATAATAGCTATTCATCTCATCTGCACATATCAACATTTTCATAAACATCTTATATTCTGGCCCTTTTTTGTATTTAGCTATGTGCAGCACCTTCCAGTTTGAAGTCTCCCAGTCCCCTTCCACACATGATTCTCTGCTGCCTCCTTTCCTCGCTGTTTTTCTACATTTTGTACCTAATATGAGTCAATATAAACATAACACACAACACAAACACAAATTCAAACACGCATTGGCAAAGCCAATAGGTCTGGTGTTGGCCACCAGCCTTCTGGAGTTTCTTATTTTGTTTGTCATGGTTTTTGAAAAACATAATTGTTTTGTAATATATAGGCAGCCATCAATCTAAAATAATTCATTTGCAACAGGCAAAAATGTTTTTGGGTCTCAAAAAACCACACATTAGTATAGTGCTCCCTGGCAATGAAACAAACTACTTTGTGTGTGGATGTGCTCCTTATTGTTAGACTTGGCATCATTGGCGTGAGTCTCCCTTCCATTTTGACGGATTGACTCCTCTGTTTTGATATGTTTTTGCTGGTGATATGCTTTAGGCACATACCCCCACATGCATCATTGTGACATTTTGCACTTCTTAATTTGCGAAAAATAAGGAATCGCAAATTAAGAAGTGCAAAATGCTATGCATCATTATTTTCGGTATTCATTTGTGATTCGGTAAAAATCGCAATTTTTACCGAATCCCAAATAAATACCGAATTCTTAAGTACATTTTCGCAATTCCCATTGATTCCTATGGGCCAAAAGGCCCATAGGAGTCAATGGGAAGGCAGTAGCAAATTGCGAGTGGCACTTTGAAAATTTCATGGGTGCAGGGGGGGGGTCTAAAGGACCCCCCATGCACCCCTGAAATGTATTTTTCGCATCATGTTTCACACACACATGTCCTAAGGACATGTGTGTGTGAAACATGAATGTTGAAAAAAAAACATTTTCAGCATTTAAAACACTTTTTCCAAATTTACCGAGTGGTTCAACCACTCGGTAAATTTGACACCCTAATTGCGATTTTGCACTTTTAAAATTAATGATGCATTGCTTTTAAGAAATCGCACATCTGCGACTTCTTAAAAGCAACCGCAATTTTAGAACTCGCAAAAATGCTACGAATTCTAAAATTGCTTCATGCATCCCAAAAAGCACTTTTGGAATCGCAAACGGACGATTTTAAGGAATCGCACCGTTTGCGACTCCAAAAATGCTTGATGCATGTGGGAGTATACCACTGCTATTCAGTGCAACAGTGCAAGTGCTCCCTGTGTTAAATTGATGTACTAATTGGTGATTCCATGATTGGGTTATTTGATTTACCTGTCAGCCTCTTGTACAGTGCACCATGTGTGCCCAGGGCTTGTAAATCAAATGCTGCTGGCGGGCTTGCAGCACTGGTTGTACCACCCACAGAAGCAGCTTGTAAAGTGTGTCTCAGGCCTGCCATTGCAAGGCCTGTGTGCAGTCTAGTACTGCCATGTCGATATGGCAAGTGCACCCACTTGCCAGTCCCTAAACCTTCCCTTTGCTTCATATTAGACACCCCTATGATAGGCCCAATGGCAGGGTGCATTGTAAGTATAAGGTAGGTCATGCTCTGGTGTGTGTAGCATGTCCTAATAGTGAACTACAGCCATTTTCGTTTTTCACTATTGAAGGCTACCTGTTCTCCATAGACTGAATGGGCAGTTAGATTATTACATTCTTATAATCCTAAATGACTCAGGGAACATGGTAGAATTTCGAATTTAGTATGCCTGAACTCAGAATAATAAAATACATCTTTTAGTAACGTTTGTTTTAATATTCTGTGTTTGAAAATACCACTTTTAGAAAGTAGGTATTTTCTTGCCTAACTGTCCAGGCCTGCCTCTGCTAGGTTGTGTATTCCTTGTCTGGGTTTGTGAGTGACAAGGCTGGGGATTCCAGGAGACAGGTTGGGGCATCCCGGTGGTGAATAGAGAGATCTGCATCTAGATGGGAGGGAGGAGTTGCACCTGGGACCTGAATAGGGCTGGGCCTTCCCTCTACAATGCTGGCTCCACCTCCTGTGGCTTGTCTGATGTCTCTGCCCTGCACTGTGAAAGGAGAGGAGGAATCATGTCAACAGAGTGCTCCAGAGCTGTGTCTTCCCTCCCCTGTGCTGGCTCCACCTCCTGTGGGGCGGCTGATGTCTCGGCCCTGCACAGTGAAAGGAATAAGAGAGTCATGTAAACAAAGTGCTCAGGAACTGGTTTGGACTAGAACAAAGGATTTTGGGGTATAAATATTGGGACCCTGATCCCAAGAAATTAGATCACTTCTGGAACAGGAAACCTTTGCCAAGGAGAAGAACCAAAGGAAGCTGCAGGAGTTTGGACTGCCCCTCTGCCAGTGTGCTGTTTGCTGGGTTGGCCTGCAGTGGTTGCTTCATTGCCAAGGAAAGGAGAAGGAGCTTTTTAAGGACTTTCATCATTTACAGAATATTCTCCAAGGGCTTGAACTGTGAGTGCCTCCTGCTGAAGTCTCAGGGACAAAAGAATTCATCTCCAGATCCCCTCTGAATTTCCTTGCTGGGAATTCTCAACTCCAGACATTTGCTTGTCGCTGGAAGATGGAAGCGCGACGCATCGAGAGGAAGGGTGTCACCAACGCAGCTGAAATCTTCGCATCACCGGAGAAGCAAGCCTTCGCTGCATCTCCCTGAAAGCGTGTGTTCATCGAAGCTGCCTGCTGTCGCATCACCGGAGAAGCGTGACGCCATCAAGGGAGTTGTCATCGCATCACCGGAGAAGTGTGTCGCAGGGCCTGTCGCGGCTCCACAGTACAGAGTCATCGCAAGGCTGCCAGGGCATCTACACATCATCATCGTATCGCCGCATCAAGGGCGCCATCTTCTCGCATCGCAACTGGATCATCGCATCAAGTCGCCATCTTGAGCACCGCAACGGGACCGCAGGCCGAGAATCTACGCATCACCTCCGCACCGGTAAGGATCACGATGCATCCCCTACTCTGCGCAAGCATTGAGGCACGACGCATCATTTGCCCCGGATAACGGAACCGACGCATCTCCCCTTTTGTGAGCCTTTTGTTTACTTTGCGTTATGCATCCAGGTACTTTGTTGAGAACTTTGTCGCATTAATCATCAACTTGAACTAAGTAACTTTTATCATCTTTAAAGCAATCTTAAGTGCATTATTGTGGATTTTTGTTGTTTGTGGTCTTGTGTTTAACTCTATATAAAGAATACTTGTTTTTATAAAACCTGTGTTGTGTCCATCTGTAGTGTTTTCACTGTATTACTGTGTATATTCACAAATGCTTAACACACAGCCTCTGAGATAAGCCTGTCTGCTCGTGCCAAGTTAACAAGGGGGTGAGCAGGGGATATTAAGGAGTGTAATCCCTTTATCCTGACTTAGAAGTAAGGGTCCGACCATTGCCAACTAGAGACTCCCAGATCTAACACTTATGAAAGGGCATCATGCCTTAACTCATGGTTAAGTCAGCCAATGGCTGAAGTGGGCTTTTGCATTGCACCTTAATGCATGCTGGAGTGAGTGGTAGAAAAATGTGAAAATTAAACCAAAAAGAGACTAATGGATGACGTCTGGCTGAAAACCTATATTAGTTATACACATAATTCTAGTAAAATCAAAAGGTCTTCACTAACACAGACCTAAAAAAAAGTCCATCAGTCTAGTTTTGGCAGCAATCCTCTTGCCATTGAGGAAGAAACAAACAGACAAACAGAGAAAGGAAAAAAGAAAAAAGGAAAGAAAGAAAGAAAGAAGGCAAGGAAAAGAAGGAAGACAGTTAAGAAAGAACAAAGGCAGAAAAAAAGGGAAGAGGGGAAGAAAGAAAGAGAGGAGCGAAAGAAACTGTTTCAAATGGACACAATCTGGTATGCTGTGAAATAGCAGCAGCGATAAAGGCCAAATAATCCAAAAGGAATTTACTACAACATTGGCAGGAGATGTGAAGATGGAATGTGCCCCATGTTCCCATCAGAAATGTCTTGTTATCACATCAGGCTTTAAACACAAAGGCAACAATAAAGTAAAAAACAAAAACACAGAAATGAAGTGAACTACCTTGTGTGTGGATGTGCTCCTTGTCAAAGAGCAAAATGCAATCACTCAAATTGAAGTTAACCACCGGCTTATGTAAGCTGAATCACTATGTCATGCCATAAAATGTAGTGGGTGGAAGCCAAATGTGAATGACACAATGAAAGATACAAGCATATCAGAAAATGTCTGGTGTTTGTGAAAGTAATAATAGCAGTGGCGGCTCCTCCTCAATGGCGGAGGAGCATTGCCCCGACGCCTGGCTCAGAGCCAGCAAATGAAAAATAAAACAAAGTTCTAGCATCATTTTATTTTCATTTGCCGGCTCGGAGTGGCAGGGTGTGGCACGGGGGGACAAGTGCTTTGTTTACTCCCTTAATGTTTATATGTGTTTGGCTGGCCGTCGCAGGCCACCCAAAACACACATGCGCACTTAGATTTCTCCAGCCCGGCCACATTGAACAGCAGGGCTGAAGAAACCCCCATGGACTCCCTGGTCTGGGCGGAGCATCTTTTCAGCCCACTCAGGCCAATCCCAGTGCTGCTCCCCTAGCAGGAGACCAGCACGGGATTGGATGGGAGTTTGTCCCAGAGGCTACCGGGACCAGGAAAAGAAGAGGTAGCGCGACATTGAAGGCGGCCTGTGGCTTCAGGTAAGTTCTTTTATTTTTATATATTCTAACACCCCCCTGTGCACTCCCCCCACACTCCCTCTCCTGCTTCCCCTTCTTCCACCCACGTCACCATCCTTTGTTTGTGGTGGCTTCCAGTGAAAAATAGCATGCAGGCATTGAATGCTCCGGGTAACTATCCCTTTAAAGTTCAGACAGTCACTGTTTGCTGATTTTGCTTTGCCTTAATTCTGGGTGTTTTTGGACTGCCTTCTGTTGTGAACAGCCGTGGGTTTGCACAACAGAAGCTGCAATCATTCCAGATACCTAACATTGTGACTCTTTTTTTTGTGTGCATGTCACTTGACACCTCACTTATGTAGTTTGCCAAGCTTCCTAATTTAATTCTCAATCAGATGGTTGACAATTTGCACTGTTGCACTTGCACTTTTTTAAAGAACACCATGATGTGTGTTTTACATTCTGATATTAAGTTTCCTTTTGCACAGCAAATGGAACAAGCATTGGCAAAGACAAAAAGTCTTGCCTTTGGGACTTGTTGACTTTGCCATTGATTTTAGCCATACTGTACAACAGTGCGCATCTGTGCAGCCCAGCTAAAAATATAATTTTTAAACCCTATGCGGTCACCACCGATATGCTTTTATTTAAAGCACTATGACACGGTCAGCGCTATTGCACTTTTTGAAAACCAGGGGAATGGGTTGGAGATGAGGCAATTGGGAGGGACGTAGGGTAGATACAATATGCAAGAGGGCCTGGAGGGGAGAGGACAAGGGAGTGCAGGAGGAACCACATGGACAACAGAGGGTGGCAAGGGTGAGAAAGCACATGGACAGGCGAAACAACATGGGCGGGTGATGGGCAGAAGCAGGGAACAGAAACCGGCCCTGGCATACTCCTCAGCTGCCCCCCTGGGGTGAGGGGGAGTGCAGCCGAGCAGTTTGTGATGTCCGGTTACGGATAATTTTGTTACAAGGGGCCGATATTGCCAACCCCCGGTAACAAAAAACGGCCCACCAGGGGCCCAAAACCGGCCCCCACCGTAGCGGCCCACCGGGGAAAGGCCTGGTGCCCGCTATGGCCATTCCAGCCATGGGCAGAAGTAACACAGAAGGGGTTGGGGGTCTGAAGCACTATCAGGGGCAACGGGGAAATGAAATGGGGAGGGAGAGAAAGAGGAATACAACAGAGACAGTTGAAAAAGATGCACTCTCAACTAGTCCTAAACAAAAAGAAAGAAAATAGTTATCTGGACTGCAAAAGTGCATTAAAGGATGGAAGCAAAACATCCATAATCCAGGGGAAGGAGAAACTCAGGTGGACACTGTCTCAGGTGAGTCTTAAAATGGTATGCTTTTTGGTGAAAAAGTGATGGAAGAACGTATTATTCCATTGTACTTAACAATTTCAAAAGGCACCAACCTGGGAAGATCGATGGTTATTGCCAAAAAATGTGTTTCTTTTCATTCTAACCATTCAATCGGATCAAGAGAAGATAGAATTGCATATCAGCTTTCTTTCGTTAAAGCCACTACGCTCATGTTTATTCCAGCTTTCAAGTTTTCAAAAGAAAATAATGTATAAATGGATTCGTATATTCCTATATGTGTAATTGTTCTTATTTCAATTTTTATAATTAGCGGAAACTGACTTGCATTAGGATACTACTGCGTAATTCCCAAATGTTTGAATGGCATGTTTTCTTTTTTATTTATTGCGTTTCTTTATTTGAAATTACATTATACATGAAAACAACTGCAATGAAATACCAAGTAATCCCCTGTAATATATCTATTACACTAACTAAGACCCCCAAAAAGGAACAAGAACTTCAGATGAAAAATAAAAAAAAACAGGTCGGAACAAAAGAGCCATCTCACTCAACACAGTTTAAGCAATTCCTAAGGTAACTTTTCTCCACACACACCATAACATATGCCCCCGTAAGCAAATGAATTAAGTCACCAACCTCAGAAATTCCATCCCTGACTCAGATCACAGATGAGCGCATGTCAATCACCATCACAGCTAAGCGGATAAGGAAGTGTACTTGACGCAAAAGAAAGATAGCTAGAGTTCACATGGGCTCAAAAATGGGCCCCAAATCTAATCAATACCTGAATTTGATCTTGGACCCTATAAAGCTGACGCTCATACGTAGCTTACCGGTAAAGTTCTGTTAACCATTTTTGATGGGAGGGCACCTCTATTGCACGTCAATGCCGCAGTATGCAGATCTTAGCCACCATAAGGGTCATCGACATCCATCTATGCCAATGAATAGGCGTACCATTCGATGCAACAATATCAGGCAATAAGGCCAGTTGTCTCACTTTTCAAAAGAAATAAAACTAGTTGAACGTAGCATCTCCCCTACATAGTTTCAACGGGTATCCAAAACAGGGCATGACCAAAGTATATGGTACAAATCACATGCAACATCTGGACACCTCCAGCATGTCACACAAGAAACCAGACGAGCCTCTTATAATTTGAAATGCGACCAATACCAATTATGGAGGATTTTGTAAGAGGTGTACTTTAAGCGCGTCTCTCTGAGCGATCGATTATGATACTCTTGAATTTCTTTCCAGTCACCCTCTGAATACTCTTTGCCCAACCACTCCTGCCCGTAGGATTTTGGTATAATGTAAGCATCATGTGAGCACAGATTATCAGTGAGTATCTGGTACATGTTCGACACTCCTCTCTTAGATAAATCCCACAACTTGAAGTAGTTTAGATTCGGCGAAGCGGAAAGATGAATTGGATCCCCCCGAGCTTACCTTTTAACCCCTTCGCTGCGGGGGTTAATCCCCCGCTGTGTTTGGGGGGAGCGGGGCGCGCACAGCGCCCCCATGCTCATGACGAGCTGAGCTCGTCATGAGGCACGGCGCTCCTGTGCTCATGACGAGCTCAGCCCGTCACAGGTGTATTACCTCCTGTGGAACGCTCAGCACAGCAGGGGAATTATCCCCGCATGCGAGCGTTCCACGGCTCATGACGAGCTGAGCTCGTCATGAGCACCGGAGCGCCGTGGCTCATGACGAGCTCAGCTCGTCATGAGCCTCGAAGAGGTTAAACAATGCTGCATCTGCCAATACCTTCAGATCTGTGACTGGGGAAGTGAAAATTTTAACACCTCAGAGGAATTAAATAAATCCTTATCAAGAAGATCTCCAATTGTTTAATACCCCATTCTTTCCATATACTCCATTTAATAGGCTGTCGTTCCATAGTAATTCCCTCAGTTTGTGGGGCATCTATAGGTATATCATTCTATCGAATCGAAGGATGGTATGGTTTCATAACTCAGATACATCAATTAGGCCAGGTCACTCTGCTTCATTTTATCGGGAGCAGTGAGGTTGTTCAGTGCACTAATGCATCCATTGCTGAGGCCATGACTGATCTGGAAATTTCAGTTTGAAATCCCATCAGACTACCCAGCCTTTCATCCTTTTGATGCAATGAGCACAACTGAGGGGCATATGTACAAGGGAAGTAGCGGAGTGAGGTGTTAGCCTTCCTGGTTTAACGCCATGCTCCGCCACTTCAGAAACGCAAGGCTGCACCATATTTACAAGAATATTGTACAGCCCTGCGTTTCCCCCTGCGTTGGCACTTCACTTAGCGCCAACGCTGGCACCGTTTCACCATAGTGCAAGGGTGTCTGCTTGAAGGGGAAGATTGTTTATGTGCAGGAAGGTCCCCCTTCCTGCACAAAAAAGAATCTTTAATTGCCATTTTGCAACTTCTATGTGTGCTGCTTAATGCAGCGCACATAGAAGTTGCAGAACAGCATTTTTTTTAAATGATTGTTTATGTGCAGGAAGGGGGACCTTCCTGTACATGAACAATCATTGGCCTTTTGCTGTTTTCATGTGTGCTGCACAACGCAGCACACTTGAAAACAGCAAAAACGAGGAGAAATTAGACATTTCACCTCGTTGCGACAGGGTTTTCCCTGGTCTTAAATAATTCTGGTGTTGCTTCCTATTTACGCCTCCCTTGTAAATAGGAGGCAGCGTCAGAATCAATGGGTGTTGTGGTGGAACTCCCACATCAACACCCATAGCCCTCCTCTTTCACGCTAAGCATAGAGTGAAAGGGTGCCTTATTTACATGGCAGCGTTAAGCCACATTCAGTGGCTTAACACTGCCTTGTAATTAGGGCAAAGCCCCTTTTGCCACAGGAATGTGCTAAAAAGTGCTGGTCCCGTGGCGATAAGGGCTTGTAAATATACCCTTGAGTTGGGTATATTTAACACCTTTGAGCACCTAGTGGCCTGTCAAATGGTACATGTGTGATGTATAAGTGTGTAGTAAGCATTATTTTGGATGATTTTGTGTGAGTGACTAACACACAAGCACATAGGTGCTTGAAGTAAGGGAGTGGTAGAGTGCAGCACCCCCAGAAACAATCGTGCTAGAGTTCAGAAAGTGAATGAGCAATAAGGATTCCTATAGATTGTGGGGCATATTATAAACAAAGTGGAGAAGAGAGGTGTTAGCCGTCTTGGCTTAACGTCTCTCTTCGCCACTTTGGAAACGTTAGGCTGCACCATATTACCATGGATATGTTGCAGCCTAGCGTTTCCCCCTGCGATGGTGATAAGTTTTACAACTTATCGCCAGAGCAGGCACCCTTGCACCAGAGTGCAAGGGTGCCTGCGAGCAGGGAAAGTTTGTTTATGTACAGGACGGAATTCCTTCCTGCACATAAACAAACCTTAAATCCCACTCTGTAACTTACATGTGTGCTGGTTCATGCAGCACACATGTAAGTTACAAATTGGCATTTTTTTAAAAGAGGTTTGTTTATGTACAGGAAGGGACACTTTCCTGTACATAAAGAAACCTTGGCAATTTGTTTTTCCATGTGTGCTGCATAAGGCAGCACACATAGAAAAAGCCAAAACGAGGAGAAATAAAGCATTTCTCCTCGTTTCGCCACCTTAAGACCAGGATTTTTCTGGTCTTAAGTTCGGCGCTGCCACCTATTATTGCCAAGCTTGATAATAGGTGGCATAGTCGAAGTGAATGGGTGTTGCGGTGGTACACCCACTGCACGCCCCCTTTCACGATAAGTTTATCCTGAAAGGGACACTATTACCAAGGAAGCGTTAAGCCAATTAACGTGGCTGTATGCCACGTTAATTGCCTTAATGCTGCCTTGATAATAGGGCAATGTTAGCAGCAGAAAAGTGCTGAAAACGCGGCGATAAGGGGCTTGATAATATGCCCAGGTGTGTTTCTCTTGTCACACTTGCTGCCCTTCAAAGACATAGGTCAAATGTCGGGCTATATCTTCTGACAAATTGTGGCTTATTCAGAAACTGGAGTGTACTTTTAGTTCTCTGACTACAAAGTAAGAGGATTTTGTAAAACTGATCTAGGTGACTATCCTGCTGGGGTAAATGAGGTAAAAGGAAAGATTGTAGGATGTACAACATTTAAATACTGGTGAATGAGCGATCCACATATTTCAAATTATAGCAGCAATTAGGAAAGGACAAACAAAGCACAGTTTTTACAATTTTGAAGTGTGACGGAAACAGGTTTTATCAGCTGCACACCACATCCATACCACTCTCCTGCTGAATGTGCAGAACACACTTGCAAGTATCAACCAAAAAAGAGAGTAAGGGAATTATCACCGGAGGTGAATGGGAATTGCTCCTGTTCCCCTAGATCGGTATATAGCAAACAAAAGGAGGAGCATCACCATACAGATTTAGAAAAATCTTACTGGGATGTGTGTTGGCCAAAGGAAAGATTTTTCCTTTTATGAAACCCCTCACTCACCAGCCTGGTGGTGACATGCTTCATCATCGGGGTCCACCCTGATGACCGAATGTCACCAGGGTGTGCTGCAACACCTGAATTACAGTGGAGCTGGTTTGTGTTGGAGTGCAAAGAATAAGTGTTAAAAATTGTCCTGGTATAGACTCAAAGAATAAATTTTATTACTGAGCAACTGGACAATATTAAAAACAGTGTGGAGATACCTTGAAGGTAATTATGACCAAGAGTATCTCTGCAAGTGGTCTGGTCTACATGTTTCAACCTTACGTTGGATAATTCCAGGTTTTCATCAGGACCAAAAACAAAGAAAATGGACGGTCTACACCCCCTAAAAGGCGTACCCAATCCTAAATTCTTGTGAAAACAGCAAAAATAATATTTCTGCCTGAAAAAGTGAGCAACTACCAAAAATCGGTGCGCTCAATAAAAGAGAGACCTGTGGAAGGAAAAACAGAGTGTAAATATATTGAATTACGTGCCTGTAACGATGTGAAGGTTCTCTCGTGTTCACAAGCAACATGCCAATCCCATCCTGATCAACCGTCCATTTAGGCAGGCGATAATCACTAATAAAGATACTAGGTATTAATAGACCTAGCGATCTGTAACCCAATGTGTGGGCAAGAGCCAACAACTCATACACTTATCAATCAGTGCGTGAAAGTGGCGTATATTCTTTATCATCACTCGTGCCTCCAGACTTTATGTGGCGTGATAGTCCTTTCTTTGAAGACTAAACATGAGGACGAATTATCATTTATGCACTGTATACCATGCGTGAGAACACATACAAACATCAACCAACGTACATCAAGACCAACAAACAGGTAGCCTAACGTGGTTTAACGCTGCCTTGTAAATAAGGCCCCCTTTCACGCTATGCTTGGTATGAAAGTGGTGGGCAGTGGGTGTTATGGTGAGTGTTCCACTGCAACACCCATTGATTTTGACGCAGTCCTCTATTTACAAGGGCAACGTAAATAGGAGGCTGCGCCGTAATTAAAACCAGGGAGAATCTGGTCTTAACTTGGCGAAACGAGGAGAAATGCTTTATTTCTCCTCGTTTTTGCTTTTTCCATATGTGCTGCCTTGTGCAGCACACATGGAGAAAGGAAAATGCCTTAGATTGTTTATGTTCAGGAAAGTGACCCTTCCCGCACATAAAAAATCTTTTTCGAAAAATGACATTTTGTAACTTCCATGTGCGCTGTATTAAGCAGCACACATAGAAGTGACAACATGGAATTTCAAGATTGTTTATGTGCAAGAAGGGGGACCTTCCTGAACATAAACAATCTTCCCCTGCAAGTAGACACCCTTGCACTATGGTGCAAGGGTGCCTACGTTGGCGCTAGACTGCTATGTGTAGCAACAGCATGGGGGAAACGCAGGGCTGCACCATATTCTTGTAAACATGGTGCAGCCCTGCAATTCTAAAGTGGAGGAGTGAGGCATTAAGCCATTTCTTTGTAAATATCCCCCCGTAAATTCAATCCAGATGCCACCAATTGTGGTCCTCTTTCTTCGCGGGAAAATTAATTTTCATTAAACATTTAAACTGATGACTGCTTGCTGCTGCTCTTCATGGAAACAGCTGAACCTCTTTCCAGAACTGTAAGAAGACATAATTAGTAACCTGGCACAGCAAGTTCATTTATTCATTGCAACTATGTATTAGTTCTACCCACTGATTAATTTGAGTGTGTGGTTTCCAGTGAAGCCCACCCACGTTCATTCATGGCAAGTGCCAGTTATTGTTCAACGGTCGAGGACTGGTTTTATCAATGGCAGAAGCTTTGACAGACACTTTGACTAGTGACATATCTAAAAAGTTGATAGTGCTTCTTTCAGCTGATTTCCAATATTCCTGCACTATTAGTGATAATCCAATTCCATGAAAAGGTTCTCCTTTTAGAAATCCAGAATTTTAACACAAAAAAACAAAAACTCTTAGGCTCCTGTTCTAAGCATTACGGACATTGGGAATCATTCGCTAAAGAGAGCTATTGGCCAAATATGGATTACAAACTGTGGGAATATAACAATTAGGATTTTGACCTACTTTTCAAGGGAAACCTGGTGAAATGTTCCTGGCAAGAAGAGCCCACAATGAGGGAAAATGTGTGAATCAGTTCCCAAACACAGAATTTTAGGATGGTGCCCCCATTCCTGAGAAGAAAAATCTTGCACTGGGTCAGGTATACCAGCTCAGGTATACCAGCACCAGGAATTAAGGTACCAATAATTGCTCATTCTCTCTGTTAGAGAATGGGTCCCTGAAGTGAATTAAAGCAGGTCAGGTCCAGGTAGTTTCCATGTAAGTTTATTCAGGATAAGATGTTACAGCGTAGAGGCCCACTAGGAGCAGCCTTCCTGCTGCTCATCCCCATCCTCCAACTGACATCCTCATCATCCAACATCCACTGCCACCTCTCACACCAACATTCCATCAACCCAATCACACTTGCTGAGCAGCAGGTATAACAGTCCCCTGTAACAGTCCCCTGAATCACTGAGCACCCACGACAATTCCTTTCAACCAGTGCACCAAGAGTTTGGACTTATCTTTCTTATTTATCTTAGTATGCTTCATCTTTTAGAAAGAACCAAATGCACACATTTTAAAAAATAAACCAATATTGAGGCTAATCAGCAAAAGCAGTTTGGAAGGGTTGGACATGTGCAAGCATAATTCAGCATGCAAGTGTCTACTCTATAATATTTCTGATTAAGCAGCTTCCTACAGAGCACACTTGAATTGGTTATACTACCATTATGCTGAGCCTTGGCTGCTCTTGTTCAAGCTCTGGTTCTAGCCTGGATCTTCTGCTTCTTTCTTTGATCCCTCTCACAAAAGCCCAATGCTATGGCACAGAGTCTATCTACTTCTAAGGCTCAACACATACTGTTACACTGTGGAGGCTGGCTTGTACCGAGGGTGGTGGGCAGGGGTGGAGGAGTTGGGGGAGCACCAAAATATGTAACTTACCTTTGCCACACAATGTCCTCCTCCCTCGGGTGTCTTCAGGAAGCTCTGATGCAGGACACTGCACTACCCAATCCTGGTGAAGCTTTCACAGCATGAACAGCACCAGGACTAGATAGAGCAGGCTCTCCCAGCGCTCCTAAGAGCACTGGAGGCCTACACATTCTCTAACCCAGCTGCCTAGGCAGCTAGGTTAGAGAACTTGAAAATGTGCATATATGGCTGGCCGTCCCAAGGTGGCCGGCTAAAGAGACATGCGCATTTTAAAGCGCATAGCTCCCTGCTGATGCCGCTCGGCAGCTCTGGCCCCACCCCGTCCTGAGACTTAGTTGAGGATGGGTTGCTGAAAAACAAAAAACGCTAATAAATGAACTTTATTACTGTTTTATTTTTCAGCTCTGGGGCTTGTGGGTCAAAGCTCCACCACTCAAATAGAGGAGCTGCTCCTGCCATTACAAAGCCTCAATAACATTTGGGTCTGTTTATAAATGGACTTCACAACAACTTCCTACTGCCATGTGGCCTGAAAGCAGAACAAATCTACTGTCACTCTGGTGATGCAAAGCGGCTACCACTTGGTGCCTTCCAGAAGGAGCCCCAAGTCTTGAAAAGTGGGGTAGGGAATGGTAGGCTCAGCTTGAAGAGTCGCGATGGAGATGAGAGTGGAACCAGCCAGGGTTGTCAGTATCCGAATTGAGACAGCAGACTAACGAAGGAAGCAACAGGAAGAACAGAAAGTGCAGGAACAAGTAAAAGACTGGAAATTTGGCAACACAGGAAAAACCAGGAAAGCCAGGAGTAAGGAAACACTGCGATGAATACTCAAAGCATTGCGAGGCAATGAGAAATCTATGTCCTCCCCTTAAATAGCTAAAAGACAAGATGTGAGGAAACATCATATGAGGGAGCCATATAAAATTGGGAAAGCTTATAAAATTAAATGATGGGGCATTCTGGATTGGGAAGTTTATATCCTTCCTAGAAGTCCTATTGAAGGAATTCTCAGCATAGGACCAAAGGAGGAGAGATGGCCGACATGGAGTCCCCTATGGAGATGAACGCCACAGGAAGAAACTGCACTGGCAGGCCGGCGGCCAATAGGTAAGAGAGGGCTGAGAAGGCACCACCCCACCAGCACTGCAGTAAGGCTCTCTGCATGTGAGATGCAGAGCGAGAAGGAGCACGTCCCACCTACCTTAGGCCAGGTTTGAAGAGAGAGGCAGGCCAGATGGCTGCTGCAGGAGTGGCACAACAGCTACACACCCTATCATTCAATGTACACTTCTGTACAGTTATGGTTGATCCTGCAAGGACATGACGTGCATCAGAATCATAAACTGTTCACTAGTCCATCTTTCCATAAAGAGTTTACCATGACAGCTGAACACATGCTTGTACAGATCAGGGCAACCTCCCAGATCTCCCTGTAACCTGACTCATCACCAAAAACCTTCGGAGGTATTGAATCAAAATAAAACATATATTGAAATATGCTGCATACATGCTCCATCACTTGAATGATTTCCACTGTGAAACCAAGAAACCTATTAACACCATGAAAAATTCAGGCCTTACCATAATCAGGGATCTCTCCAATACTGTGAGCTCAGTTCACAAGTTTAATCTGAGACAAAATCCTAACTTTATGACTTTCGGTATTCACAAAGTGCATTTAGGAGTAGTAAAGTTAAGAATCCTAACTTTACTACTCCTAAATGCACTTTGTGAATACCAAAAGTCATAAAGTTAGGATTTTGTCTCAGTTAAACTTAAGTTTTGGTAAACTTAAGACCAAAACTTAAGTTTAACTGAGACAAAATCCTAACTTTAAGGCTTTCAGTATTCACAAAGTGCATTTAGGAGTAGTAAAGTTAGGATTCCTAACTTTACTATTCTTAAATGTACTTTTTGAATACCGAAAGTTGTAAAGTTAGGATTTTGTCTCAGATTACTTTTGTGAATCGGGCCCTGTATGTCTACCATCAGTATGTTTAGTGGTATTTCACGCATTTCAGTGTAAGATGTAACCATACATTCTAATGAGCTCTTCCATCAAGACGAGCAGGCTCTGACATCCTCTTAACCTTACCTCTACCTCAGAAACCAAAAAAAACATAGCTAATGAATAAATGAATAAAGGAATAATTAAATAATGAAAGAAATATCTCCAGAAAAAGGAGTTATTCGCACCCTGTATGCTTTGTTATCATTTGCAATTCCCAATGTCTTTGCAGTTAAATTCATTGCCTGCTTTAGGACCAGTAAACAGCAATATATCCTCATCGCCCAAGTTCCTGGTAAGAGCTGTGTCCTGGAATGTAGGTATTAAAGTGACGAAAAATGCAAACATGTTGGTTATAGAATGTCATGCCAATAGGCTTTAAATAAGCCACTTCTGCAGGACACTTGTTTCAGATTTTCCACAAATCAATGGATTCAGTATATAAGCTTCTTCATGCATACCACAAATTACCATGGGTTTCCTAAAACTAATGAACTGCAGGGCATGCCTATAAAAATGTAATCGACCAATAATTGCCAAGAGGGCTGCAATTCCTTGTCACTTTGTGCAAATTGAGAATTTGGAAATTGCTCCTACATTACCTGATGGAATACCAGAGGAAACCTGGGAGTATCGTTCTGGTCACCCTGTATCCGACAAGTCATATAAGAGACAAAAAATTATGAAATACATTTTTGGACCACTGGAACTTTGAATCATTTTAGCTACACCTCCTGATGCTTACCCGTCAAAGCGTTTCCAATGGAACCCTGGGCGTAACTATTGCATTTCAATCGGATCTATGGAAGCTGCAGGTTGTCCTTGTCCCTAGGTAGTCCAAGGAAATGGACAGCTTCATCTGTCGAGAGGTCTACCTTCCTTCTGCCTTTGCAGATATGAACGCATATTTCAGCCAATGATAGTCTTTTAGCAAGGGCTTATGATAAGGACGTATTATAAATATTGTGACCACCCAGTAAGTAATCGCATGTGACCATTTAGAACACCCCACCTCAGTAGACACTGATGTGATGCAAAATTCTTACTATCATTAAAGAAATGTCTATTAGGATGTGTGTATCTCTACAGCTGGTCAGTGCAATACACGCCATATAGAATATATAATCCACATTTGTAAAGCACGAACAATCACCCGTAAGGGTCTCCAGGCGCAGGGGGCCATTGGGAAGATTAAGCAAGCTATTGCCCAGAGTCACATGGTCCTGGGCTAATCTGCCGCCGTCGCTGGGGATCGAACCATGACTCCCAGATTCCAGCATCAGTCGCCCTGGCCGCGACGCCACACCTCTGCACAGACTTATGTTTGATGGGCAAAAACCTTCAGCGCCAGAAAGTTTGATTTAATTTGAGAGGATTTTTATATAAAATGCAACAAGGTCAGAATAAATGTATAATCAGCGAAATACAACATAGGTCCTTTGCAAAGAGAACATTGACAAAGTTTGGACTCCGGTGCAAAATCAAACCATTTTGTGGGGAAATTATGTTATAAATTTGAAATGTACTGATAAATGTTTGAGAAGAGAATGCTACTAGCTCCTTCTTCTCACTTCTTCTCTCCTTCCGTACAAACACAGATGGTACTCTTGGGCAAATTTCCAAGCCCCTTGTGCCGCCAGTGCGTCACGTTGCATGATGCACTGGCTGCGCAACCTGCTGCCTGATATCTACAACACACGTAAATCCACCTTGTGTGCTTTACCTGTGCTTGTAAATATTGCCCCTTTTCACGCAACACTTTGCGTGTTAGGGGCATGACCTGGGTGTTGCTGTAGGTGTTCCCACGCAACACACATGTCCACTGATGCATTTCCAGATTTACGAGCAATCATAAATCTGGAAATGCGTCAGAATGCCACGCTACCCTAGGGATGGCTTAGCAAGGTGAAACGAGGAGAAATGTTTTAATTTCTCCCCATTTTCTTCCTCTTTCAATGCCTGCTGCATTCTACAGCATGCATTGGAAGAGAAAATCACCTAAATTGACCCTTCCTGCACAAAAACAATCCCTCACGATGCAGGTATCCTTGCACCATGGCACATGGCAGCAGTGCGTGTGCCAGCGCAGGGTGAAGCACAGAGATGCAACACATACTTGTAAATATTTTGCATCCCTGTGCTTCAAAACTAACACAGCATGGCGCACCAAAATGACTTCCGGCACCGCGCTGCATTAGTTTCTTGTAGATCTGCCCCTGAGTTTTCAATCAGGCTACTATGACATAGTAAAGTGACATAGCTGCTTCTCATAAATAGAAAGCCTAGCACATCCTTCCACAGGCAACCACGGTAAAGGCCAAGCACTTTAAGGATGCTGACAACTATCTGACGTTTAAAGGGCCAAGAGTTCAAAACCCAGCCACACAATCACATTATGTAGCCATTCATAGCCACAGCAGCACCCAATCTATTCAAAACCTTGCACTCGGTGGTAAAAACTCTGGACTTTTGGGTTGGCCAACATTTATTCTTAGGTTCACATATTAACCCCTTCGCTGCGGCGGCTATTCTGCCGCAGCGCTAAGGGGGAGGCGGGGCCGCGTGGCGGTCCCGTGCTCGTGACGGAACCGCTCCGTCACGGCCCTAAGGTGAGCTGTGCTTGTGACGGAACGGTTCCGTCACGGACCCGCCCGCCCATTAGAACGTCAGCGCAGGCGCAGAATTCGCACCGCACAGGCGCGGTGAGCGGGCCGTGACGGAACCGTTCCATCACCAGGACAGTCCACCCGAGGCTCGTGACGGAACGGTTCCGTCACAAGCATGGGAGGGGTTAAACAATCACTATAAAGTTATAGGTTCTTAGCCATATATGTAAAAAACCTGAAACCAAAAGACGTTTGAACACTTTTACACGCATTAGCGATATCAACACTAGAGAAATATCACCCTGATCAGCCTTTCCAAAACCCTTTTGTCACTCTTTAAACCTGTGTTGCCATCGTTGCAGGACTCAGGGGAATGAAAACCTTTGATCACATCACCCTTGAAAGTAAAGATCCGCACTGACTTCTTATAGAAACCAGAATGAAATGTAAATTGTCCTATATCATCTTCATGTTGCTTCAGGTTCCCTCCTCTGAGTAGCAGAATTACCTTTGAAAATCTCAAGTAGCTAAAACACTACCTGAGCAAAGACAATGTGAGAATAGAAGCAATGCAATTTAACACTCACCTGACTGTGTCAACCATTTTCACATGGGAGGGGCCTTCTTTGCAGAAGACTTCAGACATCAAGAAGAACTTTAGTTTAGGAACAAACTGAAACAAACAACTATTCAACTGCTATCTACGTAACTAGTTGTATGCATTTTATTCTCACCTCTCCTCACTTCCATGTCCTTATTGGAAAAGTCTCCTCTCTGTCACCAGGGCCTGCTAGCGCAGTTTTGCATCCAGGAGAACCATTGGGCCCTCATAGTTAACAACCACAGAGTTCCCCATGAGGCATGGTCACTTCCATCCCTCCACCATCCACAGGTTGTATTGACTGTAATTCCATGGTTATTACTTCTTGCACAGGAGCAATTCCCAGGTTAAATGTGCATCCACTCAACCAGACACCATATGCATAGATACTCTAGGTAGGTCCACAGCCTCATCAACTAGAAAGAAAAAGAAAACAGTGTGTATACACATTTCAGAAGTGTGAACCCATATAACAATATACATAGACTAGGAATTACCATCTTTTCTGTGGTGTACTCTCAGATTCTTGCCTTTACAGTTTGTAAGGGCTCTAGAACTCTGTGCACTTTACCCCTGCAGATAAAGTGTATGTGCTCCTCCTTTAAACATAATTACATTGGCATACTCCTAATTGGCATATTTAACTTACATATTATAAGTCCCTAGTATATGGTACGAAATCTACCCAGGGCCAACCTAGCCCCAAACTGTGCAGCTATATTGGATTGTTGAAAACAGAAGTAAGCTTTTTTTATTCAGTGTCTGATAAAAGGAACAAAAAAAACAAAAATTGTCTAATGTTTCTAGATCACCCTCCTACATGTAATCAAGGACATTTTGTGCTGCACTAGCAGTAAATTGCCTATTCTAAATATTTCATGAATAGAACCTTAGCTCTGGGCATGGTCTTCATCAAGATAGATTCCTTCTCCAAATGTTTCTTTACATTGGAACACTGCCATACTACTGCCACCTGCAGTTCTGAATTTGAGCATAACAAACAGTGCCAATTGTGATCCCTGTTGGTGGTTCTTAGCAAGGCAATTTGTAATTTCCCTGAACTCATGCACTTCAAAGTAGCAAACAATGTGTTGTGGGGCATATTTAGTAATAGCTCACACAAATGTAACGTAACAAGGCTGGTTGCTGTGCTTCACACCATTGCGTGAATGTCAGAGAGCTGAACAGTGCCATATTTACAAAGATATGGTGTCGTTCATCTCCCTCTATAAGCTGGTGCATTTGTGGCTGCTTAGCGCTAACAACGGTACCCATGTGCCATGGTGCAAGGGGGCATGCTTTACAGGCAGGATTGTTTTTGTACGGGAAGGTAAATCTTCCTGCATAAAAACAGTTCTTAGTGGCATATTCCTGAGGAGAAAAGAAGATATTTCTTCTCATTATGCCTCTGTCGGGTAGTTGCACCAATTTGGGTGCAAACCCAGGTTTATATGTCTTTGGAATATTGGGTTTGCATCAAAATAAATAGGTGGATGCCCGAGACAACCTATGTTCCACCCTTTTAATGCTTGCCAGATGCAAAGTAAATCAAGATAGTGCTGTGCATTACATTGCGTTACTTCATATTTTATAAACCACTCAACACCACGTAAATGGACTTTGCATGGCTTATTAAATGCCAAAATGGATGTTGTGTAAGGGCTGCACCACAAAAGTGATGAAACCCAAAGCAAAATCTTAGTGAATCTGGGCTCAAACATGCATAGCCCAGAGAGTGATTTGACCACTGCTATGGATGGCTGGTACACCACTGATAATGGATAGTTTGCCATTGGTTTGTTCCCCAGGGTACAAACCATATTACTGATTTAAAAACTAACTGGCATTGTAAGCTTTCAAACCTCATTCTGCTCTTCAGTAAGCCACAAGGGTCACGCTGAGTAAATGCATCACTGCCTTTTAGATAAAGTTTTCCACATGAGCTTAGAATGATGTTTGATTGAACCCATAATGGTGCTTCATCAAACGTTTCTGAAATAAATATATTGCCTTAAAAATGTACTAGATATTATATTGAACATGCATTTAATCCAGTGCTAAACTTGAACCAGTGGTTTCTGGTGCTCGGCACTGGCACTTAATTGCTGGAACCTGCACTTATGACAGCTGCCACATGGTGGTGCTGTTTGTTCAATTTAAAGATGAGCAGAAAAACTGTTGTTTGTTAATTCAATATACATTCAAAACAACTGATTGCTTCCACACAGGCTATTCTTAAAGCTTTGGCAGCCTTGAACAGTCTGAATTGTCACACTTGTAGCAATGTGATGGTTAGTAGTTGCGTTAGTACAGTGGTAAATTTGGGGTGCAAACTGCGGTGGCCTCCTGACGAGGGCCCCGTCACTTATTTTTTCACAAATGAAGCACTGAATCTATGATTCACCCCGCTTATAGCAGATGAAGTGGGTTAAGAGCATCCTTGATTTCATCATCCCATCATATTGGAGAAACAGATCCTTAATAACTAAACCAGCTGAAACTTTCCAGTATAATTCAATCCAATATGTACATGGGTCGCTTCTTAGTTCACAACACTGTTGTTTTATATGCTGTTGCTTTGCTAAAAAGACCAGTTTGTCTGCAATGTAATGTTTTGCTGAGTAAGCTAACTAAGCCATGCATTGGGGTTTCGAGTGTGGGTGCGACATCTGCGTACTAAACTGTGGGCTTCAGTCTACCCACAATGACCGGAACATCCACCCTCAGACATCGAATAGCTGTGTCGCCATCTCTGACAAAGACAGGGCATTAAATCTTCACAAAAGCATAGCCTTATTGGAAGCCAAAATGAACTAAAAGTTTTATCAGTGCTTTCCCGTTCAATGCCATATGCAATCTTAGAAAAGTGATTAATACGGAACATTTGTATTTTCTAAATATATTCTTGGTTCAGGTCCAGTCACTACATAGTCACAAACTGTTTAGAGTGATTCACTGGTTCAAAAGCAACAACAACATATAATGTAATATACTTCATCTTGATTAGATTTTGTGAGATGTATTACTCCATGGTTTAGGTCCCTTTCTAAATCTAGTATGGACATGAAGTCATTATTTCAATCTAGATTCTTTTTTGTACTCCAAAATGTGGTTGGTCTCAGTTTTATATTTAACTGATATTATAAGTTTGTGCAAATTAAGCTCAGTAGTTTTCCACTACAATTTACTTCATTTTCTACTTGAGGAATTTGTAGGTAAAATAGTGAAACAATGGAATACTGGCTATAAAAGCTCTTGTAAACACAGGTACCATATGTATTCCCCAGTTCATGGGTCAAAAGTTGCAAGTCGGTGCAAAAAAGTCATTGCTGTGTACAAATATTAATTACTCAGGTGGTTTATGCATATGGGTAACACAACACTAGGAATGAGGCAGCCATTAATTAAATTCCACAACACTTGAAAATCTTTCTGTTCGTTTGCTTCCTGTAGACAATGGAAGACATTTTTCAAATCCACTAATCCTTTGAACGCGGCATCAATACTGTGTGGACTTCATATTCTGGTGACAGGGTGATTTGTTCACAACAAAGTTATCAAACAACAATTATGTGAGAAAGACATCAAATTTGCAATCCCAACCAAGCGCAACTGGTGATCTGATTCCCAAAAGTACTTTCTCTATTTCTTCCCCTCATTCACCCCTAGTCCTCATACATGCCAAATTTACCACTAGAATGACATCCAGAAAGCCAAACCATAAAATAATCTTGTTCTCTCTAACAAACTAAATTACTCATCACTCAGCACAAGCTTTATACCCCCAATAGAACAAAGCGTTCTGTGAATTAGACACTAAGGTTCATAAGACACCATCTCAGAAATGGGTACCACACGTATGTTGAGGGCATTAACAGACTCACCTCACTAATAAGATTAGGTGACAATAACATGCACATCATATATTCCAAACAAGATGCACTTCATAGATTGACGACAGCCACTCAGATAACCCGCAACCTCCAGACAGCAATCTTTTGGATGGGAGTTTAAGGACAGTGAGGGCAACAATAATGGGAACAGGAATAGTGACTGAGTCTTTGCAAGAACAGGATGTACTCTGGAATGGATAGTTAGAACACATTCACACTCACATTACACCCACGAGGGTAAGATTTAACTTTAGCTGCCCAAGGGAGATGCACCCATTGATATATGTTGACAAGAAATTATGACCTTGATGATTGGCAAAAATGTCAGCTGGCCATTGATATAGTATGTTCTGATGATGTTGAAATTACACTTTATAAAAATACATTGCATTTATTGCAGATCACACAGTGCAGGATCACTGACACAATACAGAACACAACGATATTGTGATACAGAAATATTGCATCAAAAATATCAATAAAAAAATATTTTTTTATACTTATAATGGTAAGTACAAAACTATTGACTAATATTGTTGAACCCACAAAATATAGTTTTTTAAATATCTATAAAAAAAGTTTAAAATAGTAATGCTTTAATGTTGTAATATATAACATTAACATAATGTAAAATAAATAATTGTAAATAATATTTAAAACTTTCTATAAAAAACACATATATAAACATACATATATGGGTGTAGGTTTAGATATACATATATAATGAAATACTATTATTTTATATAACAAAGCATAAATACATATTTATAAAGAAGAAATAATAACAAACCAAACATTAAATAAATTACCAAATTATATAATATAAAAACAAAAAAGGCATTAACTTATATATTATTAAAACATATTATAATGATTTTAAAATATATATCTATATATACAAACAATATAAAAATAAAAAATAAACAAATGATAATAATATTAGATATATTTAAACAATTTTAGGAAAAGTATTGAAGTCAGGAATTATAGATATACTATTCTCATTCCAGTCTGTGCAACAGTAGGGAAAGCATTGGACTTCGTAGGGTTAAGATTTACTATTCCCACTCCAGTCTGTACTATAGTAGGTAAAGATTTAGGGGTCCATTAGGATGTCGGGCGGATTGCCCCCACCAGGCTGGCGGTGGCTACCGCCAGCCTGGCGGGGGCAATCCGCCCGACATTATTCCCTGAATTCCCCCTCCGCCATATTACAATGGCGGGGGGGACCACAGTGCACCAAAACATCGACCGCCACTTTTCCGCCCCGGTCGCCTTGCGGCCGGGGCGGAAAATGTTTAATATGGTGGCAGTGACCGCTAGCCATATTACAATGGGCAGTGTTAGATGCCTTTCCGCGGCGGTGCTGCAGCCACGGAAAGGCATGCGGTCTTCACTCTGGGGGCCCCCTGCTGGCCCCCAGAGTGAAGTACAGGTGGGGGGGTGCACATGGGGTGTACCTGTGGTACCCCCCTTCATTGTCATTTGCAAAGCGGCAGGCACCGCGCGGTGCCTGCTGCTTTGCAAATGACAATGTGCAATTGCATTTTCTGCATTGTGGCGGGCGGTGCAGAGAGCACCGCCCGCCACAATGCTGAAAATACAGGATGTGCCCGCCACTGTGGCGGGCACATCCTAATGGCAACCCCGGGACCCCCGCCTTTATGGCAGGCGGTCCCAATTTGCGATAGGATGACGGGCGGGCAAAGTCCGCCCGTCACCCTAATGGACCCCTTAGAATTTGGAGGGGTAAAATTTACTATACCCAATCTAGTATGTGCAACAGTAGGGAAAGCGTTGGGCTTCAGAGGGATAAAATGTAATATTCCCACTCCAGTCTGTGCCGCAGTAGAAAAAGCATTGGATGTCCGACGAGTTACATTTACTATTCCCACTCTACTCTGTGCAACAGTAGGGAAAGTGTTGGACTTCAGAGGGGTAAGATTTACTAATCCCACGCCAGTCTGTGTGACAGTAGGGAAAGCATTGGACTTCGGAGGTAGAAGATTTCCTTATCCCACTCCAGTCTGTACAACAGTAGAGAAAGAGTTGGACTTCAGAGGGGTTACATTTACAATTCTCATGCCAGTCTGTGCATCAGTAGGGAAGCTTTGGTCTTTGGAGGGTTTACATATACCATTTCCATGCCAGTTTGTGCAACAGTAGGGAAAGCGTTGGAATTCAGAGGGGTTACATTTACTATTCCCTCTCCAGTCTTGTCAACAGTAGGGAATGCATTCAACATCTGAGGGGTAATATTTACTATTCTCACTCCAATCTGTGCAACAATTAAAAAAAGCGTAAGACTTCCGAGTGATTAAAACTAATATTCCCACTGCAGTCTTTGCAATAGTAGGGAAAGCAATTCAAACACATACCACATTAGAATAACCCTATTCATTTACAACACATAAAATAATGAATATCAACCTTAATAATTAACCAAAACAAAATTATATCTATAAAAATAAAAAAACAATTAAACAATTTACATGATCATTAAACAGTTTATTAATTACTTATCCATTAACAAATTGGTATTTATTTATTACATTAATTAACATTCCACACTATACCGGCACAAACCTAGCAGCCAACACTTAAAATATAACTCAAATGATTAATGAAAACACAATTAACAGAATTAATAATCAACTAGATAATTATTAAAAAATTAATAATAATGTGTTAATTAATTATTACTTAATTAACTTGCCACCCTACACCTCAACAGCCCACACCTTATATATAAATACAAATATAATTATTACACAGTTTAAATAAGTATTAAACAATTGTATAATTAATAAAGAATTAATAATTAACTGTTACTTAATGACCATCCCACCCTATACCCCTACACATTCAGCAGGCTGCACCTCACATATAATTTAGAATATATAATTAATACACAATTAACATACTTAATTATCAATTAAATAATTAATATTACAATTATAATTAATTGGTTTTTAATTGTACCCAATACATTTCCCAACACATACCTCTACAAACCTAGCAACCCACTACAACACTATAAAATACTATTAACAATTAAATAACAAATGATAAATCACTTAGAAATCCAAACAATGTTTACCAACATTAATAAAAATTATACAAACAATAATAACATAAAATGAATACATGAGCTAAAACACATACAAATAATTACAAAACAATTTATTTACAACTGTATTTTTGAAAATGATATTAACAACAATGATATTCTTGTCAACAATACAATATTATTTACCAGAAAAATCAATATTTGTGACAAAGATATGGCTGCATCACGTTTTTTTTATCACAATACTTCTGATATTTCTGTAACTCAATGTTTAAAACTTGATATATTGTCCAAATACCCACAGTGCAATCACTTCCTCTGATGTCGAAACAACTAAACATACTGGCCCCCATTAGGATGGCGGGCGGACTTTGCCCACCCAACATCCCTGTGGAAAACGGGACCGCCCGCAACCTGAGCGGCAGTCCCGCCATGCCTATTATGATGGGCCAGCCACACGGGCGGGCGCATCATGCATTTTTAACATTGCCATGCACTTTTAACATTGCGGTGGGCGCAATGTTAAAAGTGCATGGCATGCATTTGCATACACAAAGCAGCAGGCACCACGCGGTGCCTGCCGCTTTGTGTATGCAAATGCAGGGGAGTACAACAGGTACCCCCTCAGGAGCACCCCCACCTCTACTTCACGATGGGAGCCCGCAGGGGGCCCCCAAAGTAAAGACCGCATGCCTTTCCGTGGCGGCATTGCCGCCATGGAAAGGCATCTGAATTAGGCCATCATAATATGGCTGGCGGTGTCTGATAGACACCGCCAGCCATATGAACCCTTTTCCACCCTGCCATTGTAATATGGGTGGGGTAGGTGGCGGGCGGTCATGGATGTCGGGCGGATCGCCACCGCCTGCATGGCAGTGGCGATCCGTCCGACATCCTAATGGGCCCCACTGTTCTTAGCTGTGTACATCCAAGCAAGTCTAAATATGGTCCACGTCAAACAGCAGATATCGAAATATGGCCCACACACAGAATACTCTAACACATGCAAAAATGCTGCAGCAAATATAGGCACCCCAAGCATAGTGCACCCAACACTGAAAATATAGACAATATTTGATTACCCAAACACCCTTCACCCACGCAGCAGACACTCACACACAACCATGTTACTCCTCACTCAGCACCCTCAGAAATTCAGAAATAACATCATATATACCACCTCATCCAGCCCACCCTGACAAGCTCAAATTGCACTCAAGGCAGCAGACCCAGACACTTTAGATCTCACAGCGCCTCACTCTTTAAAAGACAAAATGATGACAAGTCATTAGTAAAGTAGCATGGAAGAAACCTTGTTGGGTATTGACAAGGATAACACAGGTTTCTTTCGATTTACAAAATGTAAAGATTGGAGAAATAGATACAAGGTCTATCATAACAAGAAAGATAAGCATATCATGAAAAGAATGGGTTGTCAGGCTATTACATTACTTGTATTCTAGAATGCCCTTGTACTTTATACTATGAGGGAAGAGTGATTTTAGCAGCCAGAAAAATGATATTGGAACACTTACAGGCAATAAGGATGTCAACTACCCTGAAGGATCAGAAAACATAATGCAAGCTGCTATGGTTTGTTGAAATTAATCTGTATTGACTGGGTCCCATTGGATGCAAGAGGGAGTGACAGCAAAGTAAAAGCCCATAACTAGAATCTTAATGTATAATGGATTTAGAGAGTTTCATCCTGAACTGGCTAAATTATATGGTAGGACTTTGAGTCCATATGTGACTTATCAAATATGGTCTTCAAAGAAACGTGTTCCTTTCTTCACACACACTAAAATGTAATATGGATTGACCATGAATTATGGTTTTACTCCTATATATTCATCATTAGAGGAATGGATATATTAATAAGACTGACAAGGGTTAGAAGTAGATGTGAATCCGTCACCTAAATCTTAGAGGGTCTGTACAAAGGGTGGTCCATTCCTGAGGACACACTGTAAGTCCAGTTGCAATACAGGTTGCAGAATGTACGCCCTCTGGAAAGAACTGCCTGACAACACAAGGAGGAAAAAGCCAAAAGCACAAAACCTTCTTAAGGGCAGAATGCTGATATTAGGAACATTCTTCAAAGCTGGTGTTTTAGATGTGGGTAATAGCAGATCCACTGGACTGGAGCAAAGCAGGAGTAAAAGCACAAAAACCTCTTAAGGGCAGAATGCTGATATTAGGAAAATTCTTCAAGGCTGATGTTTTAGTTTTAGATGTGGGTCATAGCAGATCCACTGGACAGGAGCACAGCAGGAGTAAAAGCACAAAAACCTCTCAAGGGCAGAATGCTGGCTGATATTAGTACAATTATTCAAGGATGATGTTTTGGATGAGGGTAATAGCAGTTCCACTTGACTGGAACATCATCAGGAGTTTACCAGGAATGTAACAGAGCTCACTCTGGAAGGCCCGAGCACAGCTGGAGCTAGTAGGCCTGAGCGGTTCTGGAGCAAGGCCAGGACTGGAGCAGAGCTGGGCAGGAACTGTCAGGACTGCAGCAGAGCTGGAATAAGAACTAGTCTGGAGTAGGGTTGAAGCTGTCTGGCGCGGAGCAGAGCTGGAGTTAGCATGGTCGGAGCTGGCTTGGAGGAGAGCTGGAGCAGAGTTGGTCTGGAACAGACAGGACTGGAATAAGCAGGAGTTGGGTCAGACCAGGCTGGAGCAAGTAGGAGATGGAGTATGGCAGGACCAAGAACTGGAGTAAGAACAGGAGCTGAAGCAGGAGTATATAGACATACATACTTATATAGACATACCTATATATATATATATATATTTACTGAAACAAACAGTTAAAAAAGGAGTTTTGAATCAGGCTCAAGCTCGTAATATCACTGAAATTCGCCAGTCAAGATTTTCAATGTCCACAACACATGCCATAACTTGCGTCGCCCACCATGTTGTTTTCTCCTAAAAACTGTCTGTGTGCTCCTGTGTCATTGTGTCAAATTGGTTTTATGAGCATGGCAGACGCCACAAGTTATAGTATGTATAGTGTATGTTGATGGCTCTAACTTGAGAGTTTCAGTGGTTTTATGCTAGGACCATACGAAGGTTTTTAACTGTGGATTTTTTGGTGAATTTAATTTTGAGGTTTTTAACTGTGGATTTTTGGGTGAATTTAATTTTTGTATGATGTACTTAATTACCAACTGCTGCTGAGCAGGCCAGGCCTAGCACCAAACACACAAGTCGAATTTCTGACTTAAAAATTCGTATCACATAAAATGGAGTTAGGAGCACAGTACCAAGACATGGCATACAATCCCTATCTGCAATTTTAGATGTCGAAAATGTGACTGGTGAATTCACAACTTTATTGGCCTTTTTTTAAATTGAATATAAGAGGGGGTCCTTTAAGGTTCCCCCCACTGTAGTCTGGTTGTCAGGATGTGTCTATACTGCCACTTTATAGGCCGTATTTAAAACTGCAAGACCAGTGGGATGCGCCTCAAGTCCTGTGTCCTGCAATGGCTGCTGCAAGAAAATGTATCTATTGCAGCAACCAGTCAATTTTCTCGGATACTAGCTCCGGTACCACGGAGCTGAAAGTGATGGCAAGAGAAAAAGCTCCGTCATCCAATCTGAGTCTTTTAATTTTTGTATTACCAAGCTTGTGATCTATTTACTAGCCACAAATAGCAGTGATGTTCAAAAGAGTTAGCCCTTTAAAACCCTCTTGGCAATTTTTTTTAAATACCGATATCTCAAAAACTACTGAACAAATTTATGATGAACCAATGAAAGTGCAGTCCCTACTTTCATGCGAATTTGGTGTTAATCAATTTAGCAGTTTGTGCTGTAGATGTGAGCAAAATTTTCTATCACAGCTAAAATGGAAAATACTTCTTATTTCACCGCCTTTCACTTCTTTTCCCATAAACAGATCTTCATGAAATTGTGCATGCTGCAGATTGGTGAATAAGCCATTAAAATGCCACATTTTTATTTTAAATCTGTGAAATTGGTTCTGACTCAAATATGCATAACCACTGAAATTCACTAGTTATGCAATACACACATCACACACAATTACTCATCACCCACTATGTTTTTACTCTTTCTAGACTGCCATTTTTTTCAGTGTAGTTCAACAATTTGTTGTATATCACAACCAGTGAATTTCAAAGATTTTACTCTGGCAGGTAGGCATTCAGTCTTCTTGGGCCTGCGGTCAAGGGTTTTTGTCTGTGGACTAAAACTGATTGACAGCAGTAAACAGCTTCTTCGACCAAAGGGAGACCTTTATGTTCTTAGTTTTAATCTGCTGACATCAGAAGACCAAGTTCTGGAACATCCGTGAACTAAAACCTGCAAGATGTATAAAAGTGGTAATACATTGCAGCCCATGGAGGCCCTGTTCCCAACCTGTTGAAGTTAGCCAAAGCATCTGAAAAGGGGGGGCCCTCGGCCCCCCGCACGCATGGCAGCGCGGCGACCGTCGCCCCCCCCTTTTCCCCCTTTGTTGTCACTCGGCGGTGGGGGCGTGCCCTGGGGGGCGCGACCCACCGCCGATTGGCCAGCGGCCTCCCTGACCCGGATCCAAGGTAGAAGGTCCGGGTCAGGGGGGGCGGGCTAAAGGAGGGGCCGCCTGGCCCCTCGGGAATAAAGAGGTGGGGAGCGCCCAGGAGACCCCCTTGTCCCTGGACGCTCCCTCGCTGAACGGTGTGCCCCGCGCTCGGGGCTTCTTTGTTTATAATTTTTCCCGCTTTTTATATTTCAGGTTGAGCCAGCCTTCGTGGGGATCGACATCGGCCTGGGATCGGCTTGGGACGAGAGGCTGCCGTGTTTGGGACTTTCCCCTGTTGTTTCTCTTGCAGGGTTCCAGGGTTTCCAGGACGTGGATCCCGCGCCGGAGGATGGAGGTGGAAAGCCGCTTGCTGATCGTTGGTTTCGCTTTGGCGCCCGCGTCGCCATTACTCCACGAGTGAGGGTTAGGAGAGCGGAGCGGGAGCAAGCGTGAGGCTCCGGCAGGTACCGGGTGCGGGCGGTCGAGGACAGTTATTGTTGGGTAATGTGGTCGAAGTATTCTTGAGAAACCAAGCCTTTCTGAAACGAAGGTCATTTATATCAGCCTGGGTTGCATGTGTGCATACATCATCGTGCTAAACCCAAGTGTGAAGCTTTAAATCGGTAATTATAGCCCGACTTTCTCGTGCTTTCTCATCAGGGATAAATAAGAGATTGAACGAACGGCTAATAAGGCCGGAGGGGGGGCAATTTTGAATTAAACGAGAACGGGGGCTACTTGACCACGAGTAAAGGAAGGAAGAGAAGTGTGCAAAAACGAGGTGGCAGCTATGTAAATGTTTTCACGCTACATTGCTATATTTAGTGATAATTCATTGTACTAATTGGGCCACAAAGTGTGCAATTTTAAGAAAACGAAGTGACATTGCCTTGTGCGTTATAATACATTGTACTGATTGTTACACAGAGGGTGCAATTTAAGAAAACGAGGTGGCATTTCTTTAGGTGTTTGTCACTACTGTGTGGTATCAAATTGTGTGTGAATTGTTGTCCAAGTATACAGAAGAGGTGACATTGCTTAAAGTATTTTCCTACTGTGGTATTAATTACTAAGTGACTTGTTGTTCAAGTAATGACACAAAACAAAGAATAATTGCAAGCCTTTGCTCTATAGTGTACCGACCTTTGGCATAAGTGGCATTTGGAAGGACGGTATTTAAGTGGGGTTTCCTAAAACTTGTTCCTGCTTTATTGCACAGTAGTAATACTTTTTTCAATTCCAGGCAACCTTAACAACACTTTCGGCACGTTTCACTCGCAGACAGGGCACGCAACGTTGTGGGGGCTGTGACCGCAGATCATCATCGGCGGCGAGGACGCAGGACTGATCGGTAAGAGGGGTACGGGGGGCTAGCATTCATTGCTCCTGGTGGCCGCCGGGTGGGTCTACATTAGGTTTACTCATCCCTTACATAAGCGGACAAGCCGCTAGTGTTGCGGTCGCCGTTGCATGGTGCTGAAAGCCCCCTGGTGACCCTCCATCAGAAAGGTACACAAGGTCAGCCTGTCGTGATATTAGGAGAGTAGGCAGCTGTGTGTGGGTGTTTTATCATGCCAGGTCCGCGAGGTGGTAAAGGTGGGTCCAACATGGAGGCGATGATGAGGGCCATGATGCGGGAGATGGGTGACATTAAAAGGCAGCTAGGCAAGGTAGATGATCTGGAAGCACGTTTTAATGCAAGGCATGAGGATGCCCCTGGCCCATCGGGTAGGCCTATCCGCCAGAGGGTGGCACCATTGCCAAGGGGGGATTTTGTTACCCCACCCAGGAAGTCTAAGTCCAAGAGACCCAGGTACGCTGCCCCCGCCCCAGGGCCAGTAGAGCCGGTACCTGCGGGGCCGCCGGCGGTCGTCCCACCCCCGCATATACCTGCGCCGATACTCCCTTCCCCCGTGGTGCCGGTGCCTGTAGGTCAACCAGTAGACGCTGGGCCTGCTCCCCCACCGGTGCCCACGATCCCGGGTACAGGCTTGCCACTCCCGGCACCCGCCTTGCCTGCTGCGCCGGTACCACTGGGCATAACCCCAGTGGTACCTGTTGTCCCGGGTGGGAATTTAGATTCAATGCCCCCGGAATTGTTGTCCCAGATCACGGCCTTGAAAGGGGGGGCTTTCCCGAATTCTGCAGACCATGCAGCAGAGGCGGCGAGGTTTGTGGAAAAAATCAAATCGGCAGCGGTCGCCGACAGTGTTGCATTGCCAGTATCTTCTCCCCTTGCAGGTCCAAGTCTTCCTCAACTGGACGGAACTAATGGGCAGCCGCCCCCGGTGCCCGCACTTGGTAAGGAAGTGGCATTGCCACTATTGGGGGATGGTGTTTTACCTTCCAGGAGTGAGAATTTGGCTCAGCATGTGTCGTTAGCTGTGAAGGAAATGATTTGGGCTGACAAATACGTCTATATTTATTCTTTGTTGTTAGATAACAGGGAAATGGAGCAGGCGAAAACACTAAAAGAGTGGATGCTCCCAAGCGAATGGAGGGCGCAGTGTGCTAGATTTAGGGTTGAGGAAACTCTCAACAACTGGATGAAAGCATGGGCTGTATTCACTGCTATTAAAGCTGAGCGTCCCCCAGATTTACAGGCACCATTGGCATGCTACTCGAGCAGGATTGTGGGGTGGAGTGAACAGTATTCTGGGGAGGCATGGAAAGGGTATGATGTCAATTTCAGGAAGGCATTGGAATTTAATAGAACATTGGCATGGGACACGGTAGATTCCATGGCATGGCACAAACAGTTCTCAGATACCGCTCCTCCCCCCCAGTTCGGTTCGGTCAAGGTGTTCGCTAGACCTCAACAGCCCTTTCGGCCCCCTCAAACGAGTGAAGTACCTGGGAAGTTTAGGGCCAATGGGCCAGAGAAAAAAGGGGTGTGCTGGGATTTTAATAGGCGCACCTGCACGAGGGCCGCGTGTAAGTTTAGACATGCATGTTCCTCCTGTGGTCACCCCTCTCATCCAGAAACTGCCTGTAGGTCCAAGCAGGGTAACACGGGACAGAGGCGTAGGGGAAAGCCACTGTAAGACAAACCAGTTAGGCCCCCCCACTCCAGTGGATGTGGTGGCAATGATTCCATGGTTGAACAGATACCCGGACCACACATCGGCCACCCTACTCCAAGAAGGTTTTTCTAAAGGCTTTAGGATCCCGGCAGCGGGATACACGGGCAGCGCGCACTGTAAAAACCAGTTGTCGGTAAGACACAACCCAGCTGTGGTGGCCGCAAAAATTGACAAGGAGCTATCTTTAGGCAGGATAGCTGGCCCGTTCACTGAAGTGCCAGTACCTGATTTTGTCTGTTCCCCGTTAGGAGTTGTCCCCAAAAAGGAAAGAGGGCAATTTAGACTAATCCACAACTTATCAGCACCTAGGGGGGCGTCACTGAATGATGCCATTGACGAGGGTATCTGTAGCGTCAAGTACGCCTCTTTTGATCAGGCAGTTAACTTATTACAGGCCACGGGCCCCGGGGCGCTAATGGCGAAATCAGACATAGAATCAGCCTTTCGCCTTCTCCCGGTACACCCAGCGGATCAACATCTCTTGGGCTTCACCTTTGGGGATATGTTCTACATGGATAAATGCATGCCCATGGGTTGTTCTATATCTTGTGCTTACTTTGAGATGTTTAGCTCTTTTCTTGAATGGGCAATGAGACAGGTGACGGGCCATCAGCAGGTCATGCATTATTTGGATGACTTCCTATTCCTGGGTACAGCGGGATCTCAGGAGTGTGCACTAGCATTGCAGGAATTTTGCGTGCTCATGCGGGCTTTTGGTGTCCCGCTTGCGCCCGGGAAGACTGTGGGCCCGACTACCTGCTTAGAATTCCTCTGCATTGAGATTGATTCAGTGGAAGGATGTTTTAGATTGCCTAGGGATAAGGTGGACAAATTCAAAACGGCACTACGCTTATGCCTACGGAAGGATAAGGTGACCCTCCAGCAATTACAGGAGGTGGTAGGGCAATTGAACTTCGCACTGAGGATCATCCCCATGGCTCGCCCTTTCTCTCGCTCCATTGCCCAGGCAATGAAGGGGCTGAGGGAGAAGCACCACCGCACTCGGCTATCGGTTGAAATTCGCCAGGATATGCTCATATGGATGGCATTCCTGGAGGATTTTAACGGCAGGGTGGTCTGGCCCGGCCCGCTGACAACATCAGCAGAGTTGGGCCTGTGGACGGATGCGGCCGGGAGTGTGGGCTTTGGCGCCATCCTAGGGAACAGGTGGGTCGCTCAACAGTGGCCGGAGGTATGGCGAACATGGGGTCTGAACACCAATATTGGCTTCCTGGAACTCTTCCCAATATGGGTGGCACTGATGGTCTGGCCCGAACACCTATGTAATCAATCAGTGGTGTTTTGGTCAGACAACATGACGGTGGTGGAATGTATCAACCAGCAGGGGGCACGGTGTCCTTTCATACTTCGTCTGATCAAAGAAATTGTTTTGCAGTGCCTTAAATTGAATGTCATTTTTAAGGCCAAGCATGTCCCTGGTGTTCTGAATAATGCAGCTGACTCCCTCTCTCGCTTCAAAATGCAGGTTTTCAGGGAACATCTTCCTACAGCAGACCCCTCGCCAGCACACTTCCCAGCAGTACTTTGGCAGATTGGTGCCCCAGATTACAGGACCTCGTGGTCGCTAGCCTAGCCCCCAGGACCAAGACGGCTTACGAAGGGGCGTTTCTGTCTTATTGTTCTTTTTTGGGGCAACAATGGGAAGTGCTTTGGGCACAGGAGGATGGCTTTGCAGCCTATTTAGAATGGATGCATAAGGAGGGGCGCTCGGTGGCAGCGGCAAACAGACATAGGGCAGCGGTATCATTCTTCGCTCAAGCTAGGGGCTTCCGGGATCCCACTAATACCTTTATGATACGTAAGGCTTTGAGGGGATGGCGCCGTATTCAGGGCCATCATAAGGATAAGAGAAAGCCCATAGGATTAGCCCGGCTGACAGCTTTACTGGGCACGCTGGACACTGTTTGTAGCTCGGAGTGGGAGGTGCTTCTTTTTAAGGCAGCATTCTCTTTGGCATTCTATGGGGCGCTGAGAATTAGCGAACTTGTGGCAGGTTCTAAGTCAGACCTACTGGGCGGCTTGCAAAGGGCTAGTGTGACGATAAGGGAGGACACCATGTGGGTGACTATTCAGAAGTCAAAGACCGACCAGGAGTCTAGGGGCCACACCATAGTTCTCCAACGGGCCCCCGCCAACCCTTGCTGCCCAGTGAGGCACGTGGAAGTATTGCACGGACTGCTGGTGGGCTCAGCGGGCAGGGCACTGCTCTGTCACGCCGATGGGAGCCCCTTGACCAGATATCAATTCAGGAAGGTATTGGAGATGGGGGTCAGGAAAGCAGGTCTTGACCCTAAAGAGTTTGGCTCTCATTCCTTTAGGATTGGGGCAGCAACTGAGGCGGTGGCGGGGGGCCTCCCAGTGGAGAGAGTGAAGACAATTGGGAGATGGTCCTCAGAATGCTACAAACGTTATGTACGAATTGACATGCTGTGATTACATGGCGCTCACGCTTGGTTTGTTTCCGCTCTCTTACAGTTTCTCAGACCTGTTACGCAGGGGAGGAATTGGTCGTCGGGCACCTACAACATACATCGGCACGGAGCGGCAGCCAGGAAACAAGGAAGAACAGTGTTTGGATTGTGGGTCACTCCTATGTAAAACGAGCAGAATGTGTATTTATGTCAGGTGACAGGGGGAAAAGGGCGGCACAACTAGGGTTGGACATCACGTTCTTTGGCAGAGGGGGGTTGTGTCTGCACGAGTTTAGGGGATTCTTCCAGGGGCTTTTAGCGCGCCGGCAATCTCCACCGTCAGTGGTGATACTTCACCTTGGGGAGAATGATTTGGCAACACTGGGGAGGCGCATTCTGATCGAGGAGATTATCTCAACGGCGGGTTGTATGGCCAGGATCTGCCCGGGTTGCACACTAGTATGGTCACAACTCATACCCCGATTACAGTGGCGGGGGGGACATTCGGTCAAGGCATTGAATCACTCGGTAAAGAGGATCAACACACGGTTGGATAGGTTGTTTCGAGCCCCCTTGTTACAGTCAATACCTCATGGGTGCATCTGGGGCGACAAGTATTACTTAAGGGACGGGGTTCATTTAACTGAGGAAGGGAATGTCCTGTGGTCTGACAATATCTGGGCCTGGCTAGAGGGATTTGTACGTAGGAGGGTTCCTTAGGTAGGGGCTAGAGGGGGGAGGCCAGATCGTCGGTTAACAATGCTGGCCTGTGGCGGTAAGGTCATTATCGGTGAGCACATATTTGAGGTCTGAGGGGGCGGGCATCATCCTATGGAGGTTCCCACCCAGGGGGAGGGGCCTGCGGGCCACTCCTAGAACTCCAGGGGCAAGGTAATTCATGCTGCAAAGGAGCGCGGGTAGGAGTAGTTCACGCTTTCCTTAGGCTGGGAGCCACCCCGCGCGCGTATACTCATGACGTCACCGGCTGGCGCAGAGTAAGGGCCCTCCTTCAGTGGGTAAATGGAGTTCAGGGCGTAGATCGGGCAAGTCCCGTGGTAACACTGCGCATGCGCACGTCTCAGGGGGAGGCGCAGCTTGTAGGACCTGACACCGGTAGTGACCCTGCCATATGGCCAGAAATGTACAAAAATCAAGATGAGGATGTTTAGTCTCGGTTAGGAAACAACATGTATTAGAGTTTTTGTTAAGGTCAGGCTCTCAAACTTGTTGAAGAATTATGTATCTAAATGTCCTGCTGATTTTTGTATAAATTGTTGATGATGCAATTAAAAACCTTTTTAATTTCATACTTTAATAAATACGGCCGGGCGACTAGCGCCCGCCTTCCAAAAAGTAAAGATGTCTCGTGTCCACGTTCCTGGGTGTTGGGTGCCGGATTGGGGGGGGAGGCGGCAGCTAGTCGCTGACCATGTGAAAAGGGGGGGCCCTCGGCCCCCCCGCACGCATGGCGGCGCGGCAACCGTCGCCCCCCCCTTTTCCCCCTTTGTTGTCACTCGGCGGTGGGGGCGTGCCCTGGGGGGCGCGACCCACCGCCGATTGGTCGGCGGCCTCCCTGACCCGGATCCAAGGTAGAAGGTCCGGGTCAGGGGGGGCGGGCTAAAGGTGGGGCCGCCTGGCCCCTCGGGAATAAAGAGGTGGGGAGCGCCCAGGAGACCCCCTTGTCCCTGGACGCTCCCTCGCTGAACGGTGTGCCCCGCGCTCGGGGCTTCTTTGTTTTCCCACCCACCATCCCCTGGAACAAAGTCTTGTAGCAGTTCTTATGTCTGGTTGACTGGTAAGTTTTGAAGGTACTGTCCACATGTCTCACAGGGTAGAAAAAATGGAATTGTTGGTATATTTTGTTGATGCTTTTGTTTAGGAATTTTTTCCCCTTTTTTAGCAAACCATGTGTGAAATGAATTGTATTTGATGCCAAGTGTCTTTAGGCCTTTTTTCCCTTTGTAGCTATACGTTGATACTGTTATTTATTAGCCAGTGTAGCTGTCCTTTAGAATTTTTTCCCATAGGTCGTCGTATTTATTAGGTATGGGGCATGCGGTAAGGTCATTATCGGTGAGCACATATTTGAGGTCTGAGGGGGCGGACATCATCCTATGGAGGTTCCCGCCCAGGGGGAGGGGCCTGCGGGCCACTCCTAGAACTCCAGGGGCAAGGTAATTCATGCTGCAAAGGAGCGCGGGTAGGAGTAGTTCACGCTTTCCTTAGGCTGGTAGCCACCCCGCGCGCGTATACTCATGACGTCACCGGCTGGCGCAGAGTAAGGGCCCTCCTTCAGTGGGTAAATGGAGTTCAGGGCGTAGATCGGGCAAGTCCCGTGGTAACACTGCGCATGCGCACGTCTCAGGGGGAGGCGCAGCTTGTAGGACCTGACACCGGTAGTGACCCTGCCATATGGCCAGAAATGTACAAAAATCAAGATGAGGATGTTTAGTCTCGGTTAGGAAACAACATGTATTAGAGTTTTTGTTAAGGTCAGGCTCTCAAACTTGTTGAAGAATTATGTATCTAAATGTCCTGCTGATTTTTGTATAAATTGTTGATGATGCAATTAAAAACCTTTTTAATTTCATACTTTAATAAATACGGCCGGGTGACTAGCGCCCGCCTTCCAAAAAGTAAAGATGTCTCGTGTCCACGTTCCTGGGTGTTGGGTGCCGGATTGGGGGGGGAGGCGGCAGCTAGTCGCTGACCATGCTGCTAATGACGTTTGGCTGCGTACACCTGGAGTTGGTGCCTGGTGCCCTTTTCTACTGCAGCTTGTGCTGTGGCCATTTTACGGGCCGTAGCACAATCCGCAATAGTAAACTGCATGTTTGCGACCGTACACACAGTGGTCGTATCATAAAACAGTGGGTGGAACCACCGTCTACATGTCGGACAGTATCCATCCTGTACGAATGGTGGTTGGACGCTCGTCCGACTGATATCGTAATGAGGCCCTTAGTGATAATGTTGTTTAAATTCCTCTATTGTTCTATCTCAAATTGTGAAAAGGTCAATGATGAATTTTAACCAAATGACTGTCCTTTGATTAAATATTTTGTTTTTGTCATTGCAGGCTACTTCCTTCTCCAGCCAGTCCATATTTAAATTTGCCTGGCTGTGGGAGAAGGAGATCACCAAGGCTGATCTGTACCTTTTGATCACACAGAAAGATATTATTTAAAGCGTTTTTTTCAAGTTTATTTATTCAGGGATGTAGTAATTAGAACTTTGTTCACATACAATTGATTTTGGCAAAAACCTTCGAGGCATTGCTCATGCATGTTTTCCTGCCTTGAATAAAACCTAACATTTGTGTATCCAAAAAAAGAATTTTCATCCAGGGTAAATCAATTAGCATTAATGCAGTCACTCAAGAATCTTTCACTTGTTCACCCTTGGAACGTAGTGAATACAAGAGCATCAAACAATATCATCTACTAGTGTTCTATAACCCGTTCCTAATGGTACCAAATGTTATCGTTTCAAGTAATTGACCCCACTTTCTGGGTATATATAACCTTGTGGGTATTGATTTTTTGCATCTTTGAGATCCATTGGTCGCCTGTGGGAATTCATTAGATTTCCATTTTGCCAAAACTAACAATCTAGCCACTAATGTTGACATAAATAGCATCTGACACTGCCCTATCGTCATCCCGTGGAGGGGAGACTGAAATGCCAAACAGTGCCTCATATGCACCAGGGATGATGGTACATTCCAGTCTTTGGCTTACCTCTATAAATGATTTAAACACATTTTCATCATTTCCATTAACGCACTTGAATGATTATACAGGTTAATGTCCTTTTTTCCAGGATGTATTGAATGCCATTTAAATTTGATTTTCTGTTGATGTGTTTAAAGATACAACATCCATTGTTTCCAGATTGAATTCCAGTCCCATGTCATTTCCTGTAAATGCATGAGTAGATCACTTGTGGTCTTCAATATGAATAGCATGATGAAATAACGGGTGCCCTTCAAGGTTTATTCATAGATTTGTGAAATTTAGGTAACAAGCACAATGTGAGGATCAATGCGAAGGCATTTTTAGATATTGTAGTTCATCCTCATCATATAACACTTTTTTCGCACCACATATTTCATCAATAAAAAAATATTTAATTAACTAATTTCCTTAAATTAATGTATTTTACCTGCCTTTCAAGTTTAGACAAATTCTTACTATACATTGAGAAATGTCTTCAAAATATAATAATAAGATTTGCTTCACGCCATTAGGTCTGTATCGCCAACTCCTCGCTGAACACAGAACAAAACAAAACACAATACACCAAGCACAGGCACAACGTGCCAGCCATCTTACAATAAGAATGGTAATCTCATGTGAGTACTGAGCAGCAGTTAAAGCAGATTTTAGTCACTGTGAAGCTAACCGTATTATATATGTTGTAGTGTAGTTCCTATATTCCCAATAGGCTCTGCGCATTGGAATAATATATCCTATAGATGAGACATATGACTTATGTCTACTAGGTCTCTATCGAATATATTAAACTTAATTGTGAGTGCCAGCTAGCTCGGAGGTCACTAGAAACTCTCTCGAATAAACAAGAAGGGATTAGTTTCTGACAACCGCATAAACATGACAACTTTGTTTCCCCAAGATGAAACATATCTTCAGAGTCGTGGAAACAATAGATAGATATTTTACTCAGTCATTCGTGCATGCTTCGTATCACCAGAGGTGCAGAGAAATAGAGAGTCGGGCGTTTTCAATAAAAGTATTTATTGAACAGTCTTCTTTCTCATGCAGAAGAAATGAACTGCTACAATCGTAATACTGGCTGTAAAGTATAATGCGCACAGCAAGAAGAGTATTATAAAATAATACTGTAAAAGCATAGTATGGTTTCTAAGCCATAAAATACATACATAAATAAATAAAGACTAAAAGTACTCAACTGGTGCTTCTAAAATACGCCTACCCCGATGTACCTAACCTAAGTCTAGTACGAGGGAAGAAGTAAGTGTGGTGTAGCATAAGTTTAGTATTCTTTTTGCCAAGAATCTGTCCAAGATTTCTCTTAGGGTCTAATCAGCTCCGTACCTTGGTTTAGAATGAAGGAGGTCTGGTATCTCTCTGTCTCAGGACTCGATTTCCCAACACCCCACAAGGGGAGCTTGGAAACACTGGAGCTGGATTTCTCGGCAAGAGAAAAGACAGCGTCTCTCTCAGTGTGTCTGCTGAAGGATCGGCTTCCTTTGGTACTTGCTATAGCGAGATGCGTCGGGCAAGTAGATAGTCGAACTGCTCCAAACCACTGTGTGTTTGCTGGGGCAAGTGTGGGCATATTTATACCTTGAAGGTGCCGAGTTTGACATAAAGGTGGGCATAATAACGTCATCAAAGAGTCTCAGTTCTTTGAAAGCTCCATGAGTTCTTGGACAAATCAATATTCAAGCAAGGGGAAGTCCCTAACTGCTGAAACCGAGTTTTCCAAGAAATCGTTGTGGATTTTCTGAACTAATGGAAGTAGCAATGCCGTATTTGGACTGCATGGGTTATGTCTAAATATGGTTATGATTTCTATGACTATATAAGGATATGATGATTTATACCTATATAAGGGCAGGAATCGGGAAAATTACACTAGGGTCCTAAAATGCTATACAACAGTGTGATGGGTTGATGTGAACACAACTCAGAAATGCTCATAGTTTGGAAAGGCACATATCCAAGCCAACCTGGTGCTAAGCTTTTGTATGTGGCAAATCAGGAAATGGATCAGCAAAGTAGAAAGCAAAGTTGAGGAGAGAGGGGTGGACAGCCCAGGAAGAGTTACAACAATATCACCTGCAAATGTCGTTGAGTGGATGAATTTAACAACAATGAATTGGCTTGTCTGCTGTCAAGCAGTACAGAATGACCAAAAAGGAAATTATTATTACGTGGTTCTCTTACAATATCCATAGCTGATAAATCCGTAGAGGAAGGATATAATAGCCTATTTTACAGTTTGATAGATAGGTACTCAGTCTGAAATGTGAGAGATGTCCTTTACACCTTATTGCAAGTGTCTTAGGATATAATGTACAGGTAATAAGGCAGGTGGGGCATTTGTCATGTTTGTGATGGAGTAATCCATCAAAGTCAAAATCAGGCCCTAGGACAGTAATGAAGACATCAAGGCAAAGGATGCCAGTCTGCATTTTTTCTCTTCAGCTGATTCTTTTAATGTATTTTCTATTATCAATTCAGCTCTAGCAAGGATACCTCGAAGTCTGGTTTTCCATGTCCCCAAGGAGGAAATAATAAGATGTTGGGATATTTTGCCAAATTTACCAGGACTTTTGTCAGAGCAGGTGAGACAAACAAGTCAGCCATTTCTGAAAAAGGGAAAAATCATGGTTTAAAGAAAAAATATTAAAACGTTGTGCTACCTTGCATTAATGCACCTGCTGACACCCCTGCGTCAGTAAAGATAGATTTTTACAGGTCGGATTAGCGTGATACTCCCTTGAAGTGGTGTATAGAGTCTATGGTTCAGATCTACGGTCAAAAGCACACCAGTCTCAAGAGCCACATAAGTGCTAGCACATTTATGCTGACACAATGAAGTGCCAGTGCAATAGTTACTTTTATAAACAGGTTAGAAAATTAATGTGCTCATAATAGAGGATAATTTGTATAGGTCAGGAAGGCGGGCTAAACCCTTGACACAGTATTAATCATTCAAGTCCTGGATCTAGGGCTCAAAGTCCTCTGTTCTCCACACCCACAGAAGTGCTAGATCTTGAGTGTTGAAACAACTAAGTGCTGGTACAAAAATCACTTCACAAACAGGCAAGAAAAAACTACAAAGTAAGTTCTTGTAGGAAGAGGTGAGCAGAATTCCAACTCCACACTCTGGAATGCACATTCAGCTGATTGGTCATTTGCGTATGTGAGTCAAAACCATGTTCATTGAGCTAACAATTAGTGCCCAGTGCATTATTACAAAAGTAAAGGTCCAAACAAACTGGGTCATATTTTCCTTCCTCATCGAGGAGTGTCATATAACAAGTCAGGGGCTCAGTTGAACACTCTGGTCCTGTGGCAGGAAACAACATGTACTCTCACCAATGGGCTAAATATGGGAAGAACAGGAAGAAGCAATGGCATATGAGGTTTTCATTTGTGAGCAACATTCCTCATTCAGCTTTCAAATGCCATCCTTACTGCAAAATAAATGTTTGCTATCAGTTACAAGCAAACTTTAATACAGGAGCACTGATAGTGTTCACAAAGTCCCTTGTTTCATGGTACTCGCAATAATGTTTGTGAAGCATTATGCCAGCAATGTCTGCTTGCAATGCTCACAAGCACTACATTTATTAAAATATATAACCAAAAAAGAAGGGATACCCATCAATTCTAGTCATTGGACTTCAATTTACAAGGAATGCCCATGGTCAGCTCACCAGGGTGCAGCCATACACCCCAAAACTATTCATTGAGAATTCACCGCCCAGAAAAAAAGCTGTAGCCGTCAGTGGGAGCTAAATTTGGAGGAAGACCAATGGAGGTCCTCCTCTCAAGGAACCTTCCCTCCCAAAGAGAAATGCTGAGGAGCACCAATCTGCAGTTTCTTTGAGAACCTCAAGGCATAATGGTGCCCTCAAACATTTGCCAAAATATAAAAGAGTAGTATGTATGGGTAAACAACGTTTACCACAAATCTTTCTCCCCGTTGTAACGACCTCGTTGTGATTCCGCATACCATTACTGGGGGGGAGGTGTTGGAATTAAAATCCAACACCTTCCCTATTGTCCGCACAGACTGGAGTTGGAATAGTAAATTATACTATTCCAACATCCAACGTCCCCCTCCGCAAGTCGTTGTTCCGACTTGCGGAGAAATGGCATGCGGAATCACAAGGCAGTCATTGTAACAACCGCGTTGTGATTCTCTGCAGGGAGAAATACAGCGGAATAATTTAACTTGTGGATAGATAAGAAAGGAGTAGGTCTATTGAGAACAAGTACCTTCAGGATTTTTTTATCACAACAGGGTTGAGAAACAAGGTGGTAATTTTAAGGAGAGAAGAGGTCAGATGTGAGATTTTTGATAGAGGTTACATAACCACAGGATTAAAATAATCTAGTAAAATGCAGATTTGGAAAAAAGTTAAAAAAGGAGGAAGACAGCTAAGAATTCAAGAAGAAAGTGTGAGTGATTTGATGAACGGACACAACCTCTGTATTTTTCACTGAAGATTCCTGATCAGGAGTTATTTTTGTACAGGAAACTGTAAAATGCACTAGAAACTATTAAAGAAAAATGCCAGATTTTGTAGTATTGAACTTCATTTCGTCTTTTGTCCCTTCTACAGGATATTGGAGGGCGCCTCAGCTTTTGTGTGGAGGCTCAGTTACACAGGCAATATTGTTAACTCCCTCTTCGGCCACATCCCTTCCATGACACATCCATGGAACATCCTTCTCCTCTTCCATAAGCCCAGAAATGAGAAATTATTCCAACGCTGACAGGTTTGGTTACCCTTAACTCCAAATGTACCCATCAGCTGTTTTTATAAAAAAACACAAGAACTCCTCAACAGTCTTGAACATCCAGCAAACCTAAATGGAACTGTACTAAGCTATATGATTCTCCTGCTTCCTACATAACCTTTCCATGAACTCTCTTACCAAGATCTTTAACTGTACAACATTGGTTATCATAAATACGCAGAGGTCCCACGATGCCATCTTAAAATAGCTGACAAGTCTGTACCTTAACCACAGTATCACATGGACTGTCCCAGGTTCACTACTTGGTGCAGAAAAACTGGCTTTGCTTGAATGGTGAGGAATTTGAGACCCTTCACTGGTATTGGCCCATTCAGCATTTGTCTTTGTCCTGGCTTGAGTCACTTGTCAAGTCTCAAACAACCAATGAACAAATCCTGCAGCCTCTGTTATATATTTGACAGTTAGCTTTCCTTCATCCCCCAAATAAGTTCAGTTTCCAAAGCATTTTTCCACCATAAACTACTGCTCAAAGGTGCCCCTCTTCTTCCTCACATCTCTCAGATCAGTGCAATAATCATTCATGTTATGATCTTCCAAATTGTGTATTTTCCAAAGAGTCCAAAATAATGACAATCATCTATTTTTCTCTAATTGTTATAACCACACCACATCCTTTCAGTAGTCCCTCCACTGGGTACCTGTGAAAAAAAATGTCAACTTCAAATCCCACTGGTTTATTCACAAAGTTCTACACAGCAGATCACAAGATCATTTGACTAAGCAATTAGTCTCCTATTTTCTGCTGGCAGAATACAATTTAGGAACCAGAGCTTGTCATTTGGCCCTTCTGGTACAATACATTTGGAGGAAGCTATCTTTAAGTACAAGGATCATCTTTATGAATCATAAATCAATTGCTTCTAAGACTGGAAAATGATTTCCCGGACTCAGAAGGCAGGTAAAACTCCACCTATTTAGTCAGGCATTTTGCCATCATTTTAATTAACTGGCTACCAGGCCTACATCTATGACAGGTGGTTGGCAGCACTATACAAAAACCAAATAAATAAGTACATCTGTAGATCCAGGGGAAGTAAATAAAATAATGCCACTAAACATGGCTGTTTCAACAACAGGAGCACAATAATGGCAAGAATACTGTGCAATCTCCCAACTGTGTCAAATTGTTTCACATTGAAATACACATTTGGAAACTGATCTCTTATTTACTCAGCCCCTAATGTTAAAAAGAATTTTCAACGAGAATACTTAGGCACTGGGAACAGAGGGTGTCAAAAAGAAATTAGTTGGTATAGGAAATATTGGGTAAAACTTCCCTTCTCTGTGATAGTTTTGTCTGACTTTAGTACTAGGTTAAATGTTAAGTGGCTATGTACAGTGTGTGAGACATTCATCCAGTTCATAACATCACAATATTTGCAGGTATTTGGACAAAATATCAAGATTTACAAATTGAATTATAGACATATCAGCAAAATAATATTGTGATAAAAATGTATTGTCATACAGAAATATCATTGTCAAGAAAATGGATTTATTCAAGTATGTCATTGTCAAGAATATTGTTGTTATAAATATCATTTTCAATAAATGAATTGTAAAAATACGAATTTTTGGTTATCTTAATGTGCCTTAGTTCATTTTTACATTTATGTGTTATTATTGCTTGTATAATTGTTAATATGTTTAAAATATCGTTTGTAATTTTAATTTATTTATAATTTTTTATTTATTTGGTAATAGTAATTTATAGTGTTGTTGGGGTTGTTACATTTCTAGGGGTATAGAGTGGAAAGTTAATTAAATATAATTAACTAATAAATAATTACTAATTTACAATGAACTATTTAATTGATTATTAATTATAAAGGGTGTGTAATATCTATATGTTATAAGGTATATATTAGGCGCTGGATGCTGGGTTTGTAGGAGTATAGGACGGGAAGGAAATTAAGTAAAGATTAATTAGCACTAAATTACAAATTAATTAATAATTATGAATTTATTAATAATAATTCGATTGTTTATTAATTATGTAAATGTGTAATTATACTTTGAACTTGTAGATTAGGTACCCCCTGCTGGGTTTGTAGGGGTACAGGTTGGTACAGGTTGGGAAGTTTATTAAGTAATAAATAATTAATATCTATTTTTCTAAATATTGATAATTATCGAATTGCTTAATTAGTATGTTAATTGTATCATAAATATCTATTTAAGTGAGGGCTGCTAGGTTTGTGGGGGTATAGTGTCGGAAGGTGATCAAGTAAAAATAAACAAATACATTGTTTTTAATTGATTATTAATTATTAACTTGTTTAATAATCATATAAATTGTTTGATCGTTTTTATTTTCATAACTATAATTTTTTGGGTTAATTAATAATGTTCATATTAAAAGTTTTAGACTTGTAAATTAATACAGTTATTCAAATTAGTTAGGTGTTTGAAGTGTTCTACTTTCCATACTACTGTACAGAGTGGAGTAGGAATGGTAAAATTAATCCATCTAAAGTACAGCTCTTTCCTTACAGCTGCACAGCCCGGTGTGGGAATAGTACATTTTACCCCTCCAAAGTCCAACTCTTACCTACGGTCACACAGACTGGAGTTGGAATAGTAAATCTTACCCATCCGAAGTCCAACGCTTTCCCTACTGTTGCACAGACTGGAGTGAGAATAGTACATTTAGGGGCATATTACCAAGAATAAGCGATAATTATCGCTAAGCTTGGTTAGAGGCAATAATGTTATCGCCGTGCTTCGCCTATTTTTATCGCTTAGAAACCTTACAATTATCAAGGTTTATCTCCTACGCGATAAAAATCGGCCGAAATGCATGCATATCGCTGTAAAGTCAGCGATATTCATGCATTACCGAGCAAATGCTCTTAGCCATGTTATCCACCTACCATTGGATAACATGGCTAAGAACTGCTCTGGGCAGGCGTTAGCTTTTGGAGATAGTCGAGCTTAGCGTGATTATTTCCAAAAGTAGGTAATAGGAGATAGCGATGTTAGTGACTGTTTCCAGTCGCTAACATCTTGGCACGCCCACTTTGTATGTCATTAGCGATAAATATCGCTGACATGCAAAGTGGGCCCCAAGATGATCGCTATCTCCTACTAGCTGTCGATAACTGGTGTTAGTGACAGCTAGGTAATAGGGCGATAATATTATCGCCGCTTTAGCTGGAAAAATTCCCGCTAAAGCGGCGATAAGGCCCTTGGTAATATGCCCCTTAATCCCTCTGAAGTCCAATGCTTTCCTCAGTGTTGCACAGACTGGAGTGGGAATAGCAAATGTAACGTCTCCGAAGTCCAAAGCTTTCACTACTGTTGCACAGACTGAAGTGGGAATAGTAAATGAAACACCTTCGAAGTCCAACGCACAGACTGGAGTGGGAGTAGTGAATTGAACTCCTCCAAAATCTAACGCTTTCCCTACTGTTGCACAGACTGGAGTGGGAATAGCACATTTAACCCCTCTGACGTCCAATGCATTTCCTACAGTTCCACAGATGGGAGTGAAAGTAGTAAAGGTAATCCCTTCGAAGTCCAACGCTTTCCCTACTGTTGCACAATCTGGAGTGGGAATAGTTAATACAGCCCCTCTGAAGTCCAACACTTTCCCCATTGTTGCACATACAGAAGTAGAAATTGTAAATGTAATCCTTTGAAGCCAAACGCTTTCCCTACTGTTTTAAAGACTGGAGTTGGAATAGTATATTTTACCCCTAGAAAGTCTGACACTTTCCCAGCTGTTGCACAGACTGGAGGGGGGATAGTAATTTAAATCCCTCTTCTGTCCAGCGCTTTCTCTACAATTGTACAGACTGTAGAGGGAATAGTAAATCTCACCTCTTCAAAGCCCAACATTTTCCCTACTTTTTCACAGACTGGAGAGGGAACAGTACATTCAACCTTGCCAAAGTACAATGCTTTTCCTACTGTTGCACAGACTGGAGTGGGAGTAGTAAATCTTAGCCCTCAGAAGTCCAAAGTTTACCCTCTGGTTGCAAAAAAAGGAATCAGAATAGTTAATTTGACACCTCTGAAGTGCAACATTTTCCCAACTATTGCACATATTGAAGTAAGAATAGTAAAAGAAATCCCTCTAAAGACCAACACTTTCCCTACAGTTCCTAAAATTGGAATGGGAGTAGTAAATGTTACCCCTCCAAATTCCGACACTTTCCCTACTGTTGCACAGACTGGAGTGCGAATAGTAAATTCAATCCCTCTCATGACCAGCACTTTCCTTACAATTGCACAGACTGGAGAAGGAATAGTTAATTCAACCCCTGTGAAGTCCAACACTTTCCTCACAGTTGCACATACTGAAGTAGGAATAGTAAATGTAATCCCTCTGAAGACCAACACTTTCCCTACAGTTGCACAGATTGAAGTGGGAATAGTAAATCTTACCTCTCTGAAGTCCAATGCTTACCCTCTTGTTGCAAATACTGGAATCGGAATAGTAAATTTGACACCTCCGAGGTGCAACACTTTCCCTACTGTTGCAAAGACTGGAGTAGGAATAATAAATTGAATCCCTCTGAAGTCCAATGCTTTCCCTAATGTTGAACAGACTGGAGTGGGAATAGTACATTTAAGCCTGTTGAAGTCCATTGCTTTCACTGCTTTTGCACAGACTGGAGTTGGAATAGTAAATGTAATCCCTCCGAATTCCAACGCTTTCCCTACTGTTGCACAAACTGGAGTGGGAATAGTTAATTCAACCCTTCTGAAGTCCAACACTTTCCCCACTGTTGCACATAGGGAAGTAGAAATAGTAAATGTAATCCTTTGAAGCCAAATGCTTTCCCTACTGTTTCAAAAACTGGAGTTGGAATAGTAAGTTTTACCCCTAGAAAGTCAGACACTTTCCCAGCTGTTGCACAGACTGGAGGGGCGATAGTAATTTCAATCCCTCTTCTTTTCAGCACCTTCTCTACAATTGTACAGACTGTAGAGGGAATAGTAAATCTCACCTCTTCAAAGTCCAACATTTTCATTAGTACAATGCTTTTCCTATTGTTGTACAGACTGGAGTGGGAATAGTAAATCGTAGCCCTCCAAAGTCCAATGCTTACCCTCTTGTTGCAAATACTGGAATTGGAATAGTAAATTTGACTTTAAAGTCCAACACTTTCCCCGCTGTTGCACATACTGAAGAAGAAATAGTAAATGTAATCCCTCCAGAGATCAACACTTTCCCTACTTTTCCACAGACTGGAGTGGAAATAATAAATTCAATCCCTTTGATATCCAGCGCTTTCCCTACAATTACACAGACTGGCGAGAGAATATTTAATTCAACCCCTCTGAAGTCCAATACTTTCCCCACTGCTGCACATACTGAAGTAGGAATAGTAATTGTAATCCCTCCAAAGTCCAATGCTTTCCCTACTGTAGCACAGACTCGAGAGGGATTAGTACATTTAACCTCTCCAAAGTACTATGCTTTCCCTACTGTTGCACAGACTGAAGTGGGAATAGTAAATGTTATCCCGTCAATGTCCAACGCTTTTCCTACTGTTTACAGACTGGAGTGTGAATAGTAAATTTTACCCCTCTGAAGTCAAATGCTTATCCTAATATTACACAGTCTAGAGAGAGAACAGTAAATTTGGCCTCTCCAAAGTACAATGATTTCTCTACTGTTTCACAGACTGGAGTGGGAATAATAATTATAATCCCTTCTTTGTCCAACGCTTTCCATACTGTTCACAGACTGGAGTGTGAAAAGTAAATTGTACCCCTCAGAAGTCTAACGTTTATCCTACTATTGCACAGACTGGATTGGGAATAGTAAACGTATTCCCTCTGAAGTTCAACGCTTGCTTTACTGTTGCATAGGCTGGAGTGTGAATAGTAAATGTTTCTCCTTTGAGTCTAATGCTTTCCCAACTGTTGCACAGACTGGAGTAGGGTAACAAATCTTACCCCTTCGAAGTCCAGTGCTATTGTTATTGTCGTTTTGATTTTGTAAGGCGTACAACTACCCTAGGGTTTCCCGGCACCGCCTGAAAGAGCCAAGAGCATTAAGGTAGTAGATCTACATGTTAAAAAGCCAAGTTTTTATGCCCCCCCCCGAAAATGTTCATAAGAAAGTTCATTTCAGAGACATTTAGGAAGGGAGTTCCATAAAGAAGGACCCATATGCGAAAAAGAGCGATCGCCCATACGCACTAGTCTTGTCTTAGGAACAATTAACTTGGTCAGAGTGGCTGAGCGGAGCACACAGGATGGTACGTAGGGGTGAACAAGAGTATTCAGGTAGGGAGGTGCATTCCCTGATTTTATCTTAAACATAAGACTCAATGCTTTACATTTAATGTGGCTCTCAATCCTCAGTCAATGGACGTCTCGAAGTGACCCCGAGATGGAAGCAGTTTTAGGAATCTTACAAAGCAGCCTCGCAGCAGCATTCTGTGCTAACTGAAGCTTGCGTAACACATCCTTGGTGGCACCCAAGTACAAAATGTTACTGTAGTCCAGTCTAGAGGTGATGAGAGCCTGGACCACAGTATGCTGGGTAGATGGAGGCAACATCCATAAGATTTTTTTTAGCCATCTAAGGATTGTGAAGCAAGTCGGAGCTACTCTCACTGCTTACTGCTTCATGGATAGTTGGCCATCAAATAAGACGCCCACATTTAAGACTTGATGTTTAGGCTGAGGTAGAGGACCCATTTCAGTGGGTCAATGCTGGGGGCCCCACAGATCTTTATGTTTGCCCACAATCAGCACTTCAGTTTTCTGGCTGTTGAGTTGTACCAGGTTGGTATGCATCCAACATGCAATATTCCTCAATCCGGCCTGAAGTAGGGAGGGTTTAGATGCCCCATCAGCAGAGAGGGAGAAGACAATCTGGGTGTCATGGGTGTACGAAAAAAGGGACAACCCAGCTTCCTCCGCAATCCTCGCCATTGGCCTAACATAGATGTTAAATAGTAGAGGGCTGAGGATTGAGCCTTGGGGAACCACACAAGGTGAGTTGTGAATCTCAGAGCAAGCTGCCAAGCGAGAAAACCTGAAATGTACGATTTGTCAGGAAATCTGCAAGCCACTTGAGTGCCCTGTCTGTCACTCCCAATAATTAAAGAGCCTGCAATAACACGGTATGCGAGACAGTGTCAAAAGCGGCACTTAGGTCTAAAAGTATAAGTGCCACAGTGCCGCCTGCGTCAACTTGCTGACGGACCATTTCTGTGAACCCAAGCAAGGCTGTTTCAGTGAAATAACCTGCTCTAAAGCTCGACTGAGAACCATGAAGGAAATTTTGGGAGTTCACAAAAGATGTCAAATGGAAATTTACGTGCTTTTTCAAAATTTAGGAAAAAGCAGGAAGAAGGGAAATGGGCCTAAAATTAGATAGTTGCGTGGGGTCAGCAGTGGCCTTCTTTAACAATGGTAGAACCATTGTGTGCTTCCAGATAGATGGAACAATTGCCTCTTTTAAAGAGGCATTAAGCAACTCCATGATCAACATCAGGGAGGATTGTTCGAATTTCTGAAGCACAGTAACAGGAATGGAATCTCTGGGGGAGTTAGATTTCAGGCTCCCCAGTATACGCCTAAAGGAATTAATTTCGAAGGGTGCCCAGAAGTCAAGTTTATCAGTATGTTTGAAAGACAGGTCTGCCTGTACGGGCCCCTCGTTTGTAAAATAATGGGAATTCCCAGGTTGCTGTGAGTCATTATTCGGTGTAAATTCCTGGAATGAGCCATATATTTTTCAACTTTACTCAAAAAAAATGTGGCAAGCTCCTCACATTGTGAAGCACTCAGATCAGGAGAAGCAGGTAGGCAATCGGCTCCTGACAGATTTTTTACAAGCTTGAATAGTTGCTTGGGATTATTCTGTGCTCTGGACACAACTGATGTCACATAATCTGTGTGTGCGGTCTTGCAAAGTGTATGATAGTCCCTTAAAGCCTTTTCATAAGTTAGTTTAGCCTCTGGTGCATACGTCTTTCTCCAATGCCTCTCCAATATTTTACATTTACTTTTTTCCATTTTAAGTTTCTCTGTAAACTAAGGGGCAGGTGGACGGTGGTTATTTATTATTATTATTATTATTAAAAAATTTTATAGAGCGCGTAGTCACCCTGGGGTATCCCAGCGCTGAAGAACCCTACACCAGAGGAGGCATGGGGGAGAAAGAAGGCATGAGTAATTTTAAACATAATCAATATAAGCAGAGGCGATATTGAATCGGGGTGGTTATGGTTTAAGGGAACAGGTGGGTTTTGAGTAGTTTCCTAAATCTCAGGTAGTTCGGTTCTTTCCGCAGGTCTCGAGGAAGGGCATTCCATAGGCGCGCTGTATGGATCGAGAAACGTCTACCACCCGTGCGGGCCTTCTTAAATCTATGCACGGTAATGAAGGACTCCTCGTCTGATCGAAGAGATCTGGGGGCTTTGTAGGGTTGTATAAATTTCCTCAAAATGGGGGGGCCCTGATTCTGCAGTAGCCTATGGGCCAGGCTTAGGGCTTTGAATGTTACTCGTTCCCTCACTGGGAGCCAGTGAAGGAATTTCAGGGCAGGTTTGGCCGAAGCTCTGACGGGAGTATGCGTGAGAATCCGGGCGGCCGCGTTTTGAATTTTCTGCAATTTGTTTAGGGTTGCTTCGGGGGCGCCCAGGTATATAGCATTGCTATAGTCAAGCCTGGACAGTATGAGGCCTTGGATGAGAAGTCTTTGCGAAGTGGATGGAAGGAGGGGCAGGATCTTTCTCATCGATTTGAGTAGGCCGAAGCATGTGCCTGCTACTTTTTTTGCCTGCGTGGTGAATGTAAGGTCCGTGTCGATCCATACTCCCAGGCTTTTTACTTCCTGTTTAGGGACAGGGGGGGGTCCTAGACAGGGTGGCCAGATGTTCACAGGGAAGGTGAGTCCTTTCTGGCCCAGAAGAAGAATGTCAGTTTTAGAACCATTCAGTTTTAAGGCTGAATAGTTCATCCACCCTTGGATCTCCTTCAAGCAATTGAATAGGTCCACTGGCTGCTGGCTAGGGTGGGAAAGGGAGACGACTAGTTGTGTGTCGTCCGCATAGCTGACAATGCTCACTCCGAACGGAGCCTTTATGGCAGATGAAAGGGAGGCAAACCTCAACAGAGTTAGAAATCCACTTTGGACGGCAACTACGTCTTCAAATGAAAGGCCGACAACAGGGGCAGTTTTAGATAGCATGTTGTTCAACACGTCAGTGTTCAATTCTCCCCAATTCCTAGATTTAGCTGTAAGGCCTGAAACCGTAGGAGGTAGATCGAGTAAATCATCTGAGATTTGAAAGCCAACTAGGAAGTGATCGGGCCACAATACAGGCAAAGCTGGGGAGCAGCAAACGTTGTGCATATTACAAAAGATGGGGTCCAGTAGATGGCCAGCCGCATGATTAGGCCCCGAATTGCAGAGCAACATATTCTCCGCAGCAGAATCTGAGATACATGCAGCACTGGTTACACAGCTTAGGTCTTCAAAATGCAAATTTAAATCGCCCAATATGGTAAAATTGGCAGCGTCTACGAGGTATTCGATAACTTGATCCGGAAGAGAAGCGGCCCAGGCCCCCGCAGGCCCAGGTGGCCGATAAAGCAAGATTCCCGAAAATGTAAACTGGGGGTTTAAAATAAGTCTAAAAAGAGCGGGCTCACAACCCTGGAAGGGTAAAGTATCACATTTACAGGTAAAAGAATTTTTACAAATGATGGCTACACCTCCCCCAATTTTGAATCCCCTGTCTCTTCTAACAATAGCATAGTTAGGGGGCAGAGCAACTGCTATGTCAGGGCCAGAGCTTCCATGAAGCCAAGTTAAGGTAAGGAAGATGGCATCTGGTTGCTTGTTAATCAAAAGATCCAGAATATCTAGCTTATGCTTCGCAAGTGAACGCCAGTTTATGTTGAAAAATGAGTACTTTTCCTCCACTTCCTCGCGGTAGCTCACGGAAAGATTCCCCTGAGATTTGGCAATTGCCAGACTATGACCTTCACTAGACTTAAGTGCAACCCCACAACAGGGACAAATTGAGGTCATAGATTCAGGATTAAATAGCAAACAGTCAAGGTGCCGCATACTCTTAAGTTCCTTTAACTGGGATGGAGAGTAGCTATATGTACCCCTCTTAATTGGTCTAGCGGTCCAGGCCCCTAGTCCGGATCGGGCGCAGACAAGCGCAGACGGGCTTGCCTTAGGCGCGCCATCGGCGCCCCCGCTTTGCGTCCATCCTGTGGCCATTAAATACTCAAATGGCAGGGCGGCAAAAGACTAGAGAGCTAACCGCCCAGGCGCCGGTCTCAAAAATGGCCGCCACGTTAGCGTGAAATACGTGAAAAATAAAAGGAGTTTAACACACTCCGAGTAAAACTGAAAAATTATACAGATTTAAAAAGCAATCAATAAAATGCCCCTCTGTTCCCTTCAGGCACACAGAAATGTCAGATCAACACCAGAAATCAAGAGTGCAGGCTACTCTGAGCAAACCTTTCAGGCGCTGCGCTTCCATCCAGTGGCCATTAAATACTCAAATGGAAGGGCGACAAAAGACTAGAGCGCTAACCGCACAGGCGCGTGGCTCAAAAATGGCCACCACATTATTACGACTGTAGTGGGAATAGCGAATGTAACCACTCCGAAGCCCAATGCTTACCCTACTGTTGCACAGACTGAAGTGGGAATTGTAAATGTAATCCCTCCTATGTCCAACAGTTTCCCTACTGTTGCACAAACTGGAGTGGAAATAGTAAGTGTAACCCCTCCGAAGTCCAATGGTTTCCCAAACTGGAGTGGAAATAGTTAATTTAACTCCTCTAAATTTCAACACTTTCCCGTACTGTTTCACCTACTGAAGTAGGAACAGAAAATGTAATCCCTTAGAAGTCCACCACTTTCACTGCTGGGGCACAGTGGGAGCAGAAAATGTAATCCCTCTGAAGTCCAGTGCTTTTCCTACAGTTGCACAGACAGAGGAGGGAATAGTATATCTCACTCCTCTGAAATCCAACACTTTCCTTACTGTTGCACAAACTACAGTGGGAAAAGTAAATGTAATTCTTCCCAAGTCCGATGCTTTCTTAACTGTTGGACAGGCTGAAGTGGAAATAGTAAATTGTTCTCCTCAGAATCAAACACTTTTCCTACTGTTCCACAGACTGAAGTAGGAATAGTAGACGTAACCCTTCCGAAGTCCTTTGCTCTACCTACTGATGCACACACTGGAGTGGTAATCATAAATGTAACAACTCCAAAGTCCAACAATTTCCCTACTGTTTGCACAGACTCAAGTGGGAATAGGAAATCTATTCCCTTCGAAGGCCATTGCTTTCTTTTCGTTTGTGTAGACTGAAGGGGGAATAGTACATTTTACCCCTCCGAAGGCCAATGCTTCCCTACTGTTGTACAGACTGAAGTTTGAATAGTAAATTGAATCCCCCTGAAGTCCAATGCTTTCCCTACTGTTGTACAGACTGGAGTGAGAATAGTAAATGTAATCCCTCCGAAGTCCAATGTTTTTCCTCCTATTGCACAGACTGGAGTGGCAATAGTGCAGATAATTCCTCCGAAGTCCAGCGCTTCTCTGCTGTTGCATAGACTGGAGTGAGAATAGTAAATCTTTCACCTCTGACGTTTAACGCTTTCCTTATTGTTGCATGGACTGGAGTGGGAAAAGTTTATATTACCCCCCCCCAATGTCCAACGCTTTCCCTACTGTTGAACAGACAGGAATGGCAATAGAAAATGTAATCCCTCAGAAATCCCTACTGTTTGACAAACTGGAGAAGGAACCTTAAATGTAACCTCTCCAAAGTCCAGCACTTTCCCTACAATTGCACAGACTGGAAAGGCAATAGTAAATCTTATACCTCCGCTAGCTACCTTTAGGGTATCTTCACCCTCTATGTGACCACTTCCTTTTGGGAGGGTGTGCAACCCTGACCGTACTAAGCGAAATCCATCCATCGCAAGATGGAGGAATTGAAAGAGTGGGGTACACATTGCCTGCCGAGAACAAGCATTGGGCCTGGCATCTGAGAACTCAGGCTCTCATCCCATGAGGTCATAAAAATGTCTGGCGATGGCAGGCGGGTGGCGACTAGTCACAGACCACACCAGTGTTTGGTAGGTTTTATGGGGACCCTCTAAAAAGGTCCTCTGTCTGCATTTATTAATAAATCCAACAATGTTATCAGTGAGGATTTATTAAGACAAGATGTTTGGTACCAAACATCTTAGGGTACAGTGAAGACACCAAGGAGCTGGGAAACGTGTAATGATAAGTGTCCAGCCCATGTACTTTATATCGCTTCCCTGCTACTTACAATATGCAAGAATGGACTTAGATATTGTAGGTAACATCTGTTAATGCACAGTATATAGTGTGCCCTGCCTTAGGGCTGTAAGGTATACAGTAGGGGTGACTAACCTATACCTCATGAAGTGTCTGTGGGCATGGCTCCCAGGGATGTGTGCCATGTCGACTCTTCAGTTTTTTCTGAACCAAGACATGCAGCCTGCAGTGGCAGTTTGCATGATCTTGGTGGGGCCTCCCTAGGGGGGCACACTTTGTGATGCAGTCCTAGTGGACCCTCTTAAGTCCCAATGCCCTAGGAACCAGGGGAACCATTTACTAGGGAGTTATAGGGGTTGCTGAAGGTGTGCCAATTGTGGTACAGTTTTAGGGAAAGAACACTGGTACTGAGAACCTGGTTAGCAGGGTCCCAGTACACATTAGTCCAAGTTGCATAAAAAGACAGGCAAAAAGTGTTGAGGGGTACTGCAACAAGAACTCCGTTTCTCACACCTCCGAAATCCAACACATTACCAACTGCTGCACTCACTGGAGTGGGAATAGTTAATTTAATCTTGCCGAAGTCTAAAGCTTTTCCTACAGGTGAACAGACTGGAGTGGGAATAGTAAATTTTACCTCTCTGAAGTCAGATGCTTTCCCTACTTACTGTCCACAGACTGGAGTGGGAATAGTATACCTATTATTCCCAAAATTCAATACTTTTCTTAATATTGTTTAAATAGAACAATTATTATTATTTGTTCAATGTTATATTCCTTTTTTAAATTAAATGTTATATATATATATACATATATCTATATATATATATATATCTATATATATATATATATATATTACCTACTGGCGGTCGCCAGTAGGTATATATAGTTAGGATTTTTTCCCTATGGGATCTTTGAAAATTCTATGTCTAATAACTTTGGCGTTTGTGGACGGAATTGGCTGAAATTTTCTGGAAAATGGAACATTTTGTTTCCGAGCAGCCCCTGGAAATTTGGGGAGGTTTTGTCAAGGGGGGGCCGAGAAAAAAGGGGGGTCCCAAAACGTGTTTTCCCCATGCAATTTTCCATAGGGCGGTTGGCCTCACTTTTAGCCCGAACGGCTGAATGGATTTGCATGAAACTTGGCAAAATTGTAGGGACTGGTAGCCCGATGTGCCTTTTGTAGGTCTCAATATATGTGCTCCAGTGGATTTTGAGAAATTAACGTTTAAAAAAAGATATATATCTGTAAGCGCGCTCCAGGCAGCGCTCCGGTCCGCGGACCTTAAGCGTACCGGAACTTCGCGTAGCGAAGCTGATTGGCTCTACGGTGTCTGTCAACCTTCTAAACAGTCCGGAGCGGCCGCCATATTAACTTATAGTGCACAATATACAATATACTTCAGTTTTAAAAATAAAAACTTACCTTTAGAAAGAAGTTGAAGGAATTAGTGAAAATCCTATTGAAATGTACACCAAGAAGTAGTAGTCAAAATGGCTGTGTTTTCTTCTCTTCCTTTATATATATTCAGGTATATAACCAATGAAATGTCAGGTAAAAAAAGTAGAAAATGAAAGTAACATATTAATTGGTTGTCAATTCCAACACTTCAGATGTGTTTTGTGAAGTAATTTACCTCACGGTATTTAGAGAGGTCTACAGGCTAAATGGATAAATGGAATTCCAATCAAATTTGTGAAAATGGTAGGGATTGGTATGTAGTATGAGCTAATCTATATTTGGTGAAATTGTCTCCAGTGGCTTTTCTGTGAACTACTTTCCCACCTTTTTTGATGGTGCGCTTCCCAGGGAGCGACCCGGTACGCGAACCGTTGAGCGCCCCGGTTCGCGGACCTTAAGCGTTACGGGAGTCCACCATTTTGTGTTTCGGTCGAATTAAGATACAAGATGGAGGGCAAATAATGTTCAGAATGGGTAGAAGGGGGCACGGTAGACTTATCTTGACCCCCTAGGTTTTGTGAGGGTGGCTGAGGAGGCTTATATGTGCGAAAAAAAAACATTTTTTTTTAAAATTTCGCGAGGTTAGCTCCCGGTTCGCGTACCGGGTAACGCCCCAGGGAGCGTACTTTGTTGAAAATTAGTGAAAAATGTTAGAGTAAAATAATAATTGTGAGTGATCAGATGTAGGGTAGCTCTGAGAAGAGCTTTTGGGTTTATGGTACATTTAGGTACTTATAAGTAGGTACCAATGCACAGTCTTAAATTCAGAGTGAAAATTCTGTTGCCCTCATCTGAGAAGTGAACTCCATCTCCTCTGTAGATATCTTGCATGTAGTAACGCAAGTTATTGTTGTACATGGAGCCCATTCCATGGTCTCTCATGTAAGCTGAAACAGATTTGTTTACATGCTTCCTCGACTTCTCAATTTGTGGACAAAATTGGTTTGACCACCTCCATTTCTGTCTTTGGCATATATTTGAATATACCAAGGCAGTCTGAGGAAAAAGTGCCATCAATTGCTCAAAGGTGTCCTTTAAAAGCATTTCCAGACCTACCCCAGTCAAAGTGCCCAAATCATTACCTCCACAGTGCACAATTAACAGGTCAGGTTTGGGCAAATGCATAAAGGATTTCACCAATGGTATCAATTGGTGACATTTTAATCTTCTGTGGCCAAACCACTTAATTTCCACATCTTGTAAATTGAGGTTAGGTAAATTCCTGTTTTCAGCGTACCTTTGAGCCCAGTGAATATAACTATGTCCAACAATCCAGACAGAAAACATGGTGAGAGAAGGTTCTCCTGCAGTCAGATGAAGTGTGGCAATGAAATGGCAGTTGAAAAAATGAGAGTTTAAAATGAAAAAAACTGTGGAGTTTCTGTGTTCATGAAGCAGTAACAGTGATTGGTGGATTTTGATTGCTGAAAACAGAAAGTTAGGGTGCACAGATGAGTTATTTGAAAGATGTATTTTGAATGGTCAATAAAAAATCATTAAATGAAAGAATGCACTGGATATGCAGGTGCACTGAGAGTTCAGAGTTCAATTGCAACATTGTTGTGTGAACTTGCAAACACCAGAGGTCTTCCAAGAGGTGGTTGCTATGCAAAAAAGGCAGAAAGGGCAGAGGGGGGAAGGGTTTTCATTTGAAAAAAAGTGAGGGAAGAGTTTTGATTGGGTGACATGAGAGATATGTGTGAAGAATTACAGCATTTCTGTGCTTTTGATAGCTGCAGACTCTGGAGTGCATACCTTTTGCTCTGCTGAAGACAAATTGGTGTGTTTCTGAGACTGTTTTCAAACTCAAAGTATTTGCTAAGGTGAGAAAATATTTCTTTAATTTAGATAGAGAATAGTGTGCTTTAAGGAGAAAATTATGAATTATGTGGCGCAAATTGCTTGTAAATATGCTCCCACCTGTGCATGGAAAATTTAGATTTTGAATGTTTGTGTTACATAGCCATGTTAAAAGTGATACAAACATGCTGCAAAGGCAATTAAAAAACGCTTTTATGTGTCTTAAGGACATTTTAAGTAATTTTCCCATGTGCAGTGTTTTGAAATTATGATTTGAAAATCGTTTTTGGGGAAAAGGAATTGTTTTTAAATTTATGACAAGGACATAATGGTGTATGCTTCTTTATAAGGCAATTGACTGTCCCTGATGTTATTTTTCCCATTTTAATGTAAGACCTTTCTCTGTGGCGCAAATTGCTTGTAAATATGCTCCCACCTGTGCATGGCAAATTTAGATTTTAAATGTTTGTGTTACATAGCCATGTTAAAAGTGACCCAACCATGCTGGAAAGGCAATCAAAAAACACTTTCATGTGTCTTAAGGACATTTTAAGTAATTTCCCTGTGGGCAGTGTTTTCAAATTATGAATTGAAAATCGTTTTTGAGGTAAAGGAATGTTGTTAAAATTTATGTGCGCCATATGCCCCCAAATTTCTTTTTTAGGGGTGCAGCAGGGTGTTATTGAGACACCCCTGCACCTTTGGAAAAATTCCTAATTTGCGATGAGCTAATTGCTAATCGCAAATTGCACCTTCATTCATATGGGCATCCTGGCCCATGGAAATGAATGGGTAATTTGCAATTAGCAATTTGCTCATCGCAAAATTGGAATGGTAAAGAATCGCTATTTATTCCTTAAAATTCGCTATTTTGGAAATGCAAAATAGTTATATGATACATATGGCGGTTGATGTCTAACAAGATAAGAAGCTTAGGGATACACATATGATGACTGGCGCAATGAAGTGGACATCACTTACTTCATTGGTAGAGCTTTACATGTATTATGTCCTCTGTATTCTTCATCAAGCGTAACTTTAATCTGCAATCCTGAGTAGGCCTCACCTTAAACAAACCTCTGGATAGGCCACATCTTATCGTCATCCTGAATTAATCATTTAAAATGCTAGGGACAGATTTATGATAGGTGTATGCCTTTTTTGCGCCACTTACAAAACACTGTCCATGGGGAAATGACTTAAAATGTCCTTAAGACACATGAATGTGTTTTTTTAAAGCGTTTGCAATTTTTTTGGGTCACTTTTAACATGGCTATGTGACTCAAACAGTCAAAATCTAAATTCACCATGCACAGGTGGGAGCATATTTACAAGGAATGTGTTCCATGGGGAAAGGTCTTATAATGTAATATGGGAAAAATGACATCAGAGACACTGAAATGCCTTATAGAGAAGCATACACCATTATGTCCTTGTCATAAATTTGCTAACCATTACTTTTCCACAAAAACGATTTTCAAATCATAATTTGAAAACACTGCACATGTGGAAATGACTTAAAATGTCCTTAATTCAAAATTTGCTATTCCTTATTTTGCGATTGCACTGAAGGATTTGCAAATTTTGCGATTCCTTAAATGCAATGTATCAAACAAAAAATATGTAAAAAATGACATTAAGGATTTGGAAACTACCACCAACTTCTAGTTTGTGGTAATTTGTGAATTCTTTTCAAAAAGCATTTTTTTCCAAAAAACAAAAGGTGCCATATGACGCCAATACATGTCCTTAGGGCATGTATGTGTGCCATATGCCCCCAAATTTCTTTTTGAGGGGTGCAGCAGGGTGTTCTTGAGATACCCCTGCACCCTTGAAAAAATTCCTATTTTGTGATGAGCTAATTGCTAATTGCAAATTGCAACCTTCATTCCTATGAGCCTCCTAGCCCATGGAAATGAATGGGTAATTTGCAATTAGCAATTTGCTCATTGCAAATTAGGAATGGTAAAGAATTGCTATTTATTCCTTAAAATTCGCTATTTAGGAAATGCAAAATAGTTTGATGGTACATATGGTGGTTCATCTGTAACAAGATAAGAAGCTTAGGGATACATTTATGATGACTGGCAAAATAAAGTGCAAATCACTTACTTCATTGGTAGGCCTTTACATGCATTATCTCTTCTGTATTCTTCATCAAGCGTAACTTTAATCTGCAATCCTGAGTAGGCCTCACCTTAAACAAACCTCTGGATAGGCCACACATTATCGTCATCCTGGATTAATCATTTAAAATGCTAGGGACAGATTTATGATAGGTGTATGCCTCTTTTGCGCCACTGTGCGTCACTTTTATGATGCAGCGGCGGTGCAAAAGATTTGCTATGAGGCGACAAAATTACAAATTGATGCATTTAGGCAGATATGTCATGGTGTAAAAAAAACGTACCACATGAAACCGATGCAGCAGTGATGCAAAAGATGCACCATGTTGCAAGACAGGCCTCACTTGGGGCCATATGTATCAAGCTAATTAGCATTCGCAAAGATCAAAATTCTGCGAATTTCGGCCTTTGCGAATGTTAATTAGACAAATGGTATGTATCAAACAAGTTTGATGCAAAATAAGGAATAGCAAAATTTGCTATTCCTTATTTTGCGATTGCACTGAAGGATTTGCAAATTTTGCGATTACTTAAATGCAATGTATCAAACAAAAAATATGTAAAAAAATGACATTAAGGATTTGGAAATTACCACCAACTTCTAGTTGGTGGTAATTTGTGAATTCTTTTCAAAAAGCTTTTTTTCCAAAAAACAAAAGGTGCCATATGATGCCCATACATGCCCTTAGGGCATGTGTGTGCGCCATATGCCCCCAAATTTCTTTTTCAGGGGGTGCAGCAGGGTGTTCTTGAGACACCCCTGTACCCTTAGAAAAATTCCTATTTTCTGATGAGCTAATTGCTAATCGCAAATTGCACCTTCATTCCTATGAGCCTCCTAGCCCATGGAAATGAATGGGTAATTTGCAATTAGCAAATTGCTCATTGCAAATTAGGAATGGTAAAGAATTGCTATTTATTCCTTAAAATTCGCTATTTAGGAAATGCAAAATAGTTTGATGGTACATATGGTGGTTCATCTGTAACAAGATAAGAAGCTTAGGGATATATTTATGATGACTGGCGAAATAAAGTGCAAATCACTTACTTCATTGGTAGGCCTTTACATTTATTATCTCCTCTGAATTCTTCATCAAGCGTAACTTTAATCTGCAATCCTGAGTAGGCCTCACCTTAAACAAACCTCTGGATAGGCCACACCTTATCGTCATCATGAATTAATCATTTAAAATGCTAGGGACAGATTTATGATAGGTGTATGCCTCTTTTGCGCCACTGTGCGTCACTTTTATGATGCAGCGGCGGTGCAAAAGATTTGCTATGAGGCGACAAAATTACAAATTGATGCATTTAGGCAGATATGTCATGGTGTAAAAAAAACGTACCACATGAAACCGATGCAGCAGTGATGCAAAAGATGCACCATGTTGCAAGACAGGCCTCACTTGGGGCCATATGTATCAAGCTAATTAGCATTCGCAAAGATCAAAATTCTGCGAATTTCGGCCTTTGCGAATGTTAATTAGACAAATGGTATGTATCAAACAAGTTTGATGCAAAATAAGGAATAGCAAAATTTGCTATTCCTTATTTTGCGATTGCACTGAAGGATTTGCAAATTTTGCGATTACTTAAATGCAATGTATCAAACAAAAAATATGTAAAAAAATGACATTAAGGATTTGGAAATTACCACCAACTTCTAGTTGGTGGTAATTTGTGAATTCTTTTCAAAAAGCTTTTTTTCCAAAAAACAAAAGGTGCCATATGACGCCCATACATGCCCTTAGGGCATGTATGTGCGCCATATGCCCCCAAATTTCTTTTTCAGGGGGTGCAGCAGGGTGTTCTTGAGACACCCCTGTACCCTTAGAAAAATTCCTATTTTCTGATGAGCTAATTGCTAATCGCAAATTGCACCTTCATTCCTATGAGCCTCCTAGCCCATGGAAATGAATGGGTAATTTGCAATTAGCAAATTGCTCATTGCAAATTAGGAATGGTAAAGAATTGCTATTTATTCCTTAAAATTCGCTATTTAGGAAATGCAAAATAGTTTGATGGTACATATGGTGGTTCATCTGTAACAAGATAAGAAGCTTAGGGATATATTTATGATGACTGGCGAAATAAAGTGCAAATCACTTACTTCATTGGTAGGCCTTTACATTTATTATCTCCTCTGAATTCTTCATCAAGCGTAACTTTAATCTGCAATCCTGAGTAGGCCTCACCTTAAACAAACCTCTGGATAGGCCACACCTTATCGTCATCATGAATTAATCATTTAAAATGCTAGGGACAGATTTATGATAGGTGTATGACTCTTTTGCGCCACTTACAAAACACTGTCCACGGGGAAATGACTTAAAATGTCCTTAAGACACATGAATGTGTTTTTTTAAAGCGTTTCCAATTTTTTTGGGTCACTTTTAACATGGCTATGTGACTCAAACAGTCAAAATCTAAATTCACCATGCACAGGTGGGAGCATATTTACAAGGAATGTTTTCCATGGGGAAAGGTCTTATAATGTAATATGGGAAAAATGACATCAGAGACACTGAAATGCCTTATAGAGAAGCATACACCATTATGTCCTTGTCATAAATTTGCAAACCATTACTTTTCCCCAAAAACGATTTTCAAATCATAATTTGAAAACACTGCACATGTGGAAATGACTTAAAATGTCCTTAATTCAAAATTTGCTATTCCTTATTTTGCGATTGCACTGAAGGATTTGCAAATTTTGCGATTCCTTAAATGCAATGTATCAAACAAAAAATATGTAAAAAATAACATTAAGGATTTGGAAACTACCACCAACTTCTAGTTTGTGGTAATTTGCGAATTCTTTTCAAAAAGCATTTTTTTCCAAAAAACAAAAGGTGCCATATGACGCCAATACATGTCCTTAGGGCATGTATGTGCGCCATATGCCCCCAAATTTCTTTTTCAGGGGTGCAGCACGGTGTTCTTGAGATACCTCTGCACCCTTGAAAAAATTCCTAATTTGTGATGAGCAAATTGCTAATCGCAAATTGCACCTTCATTCCTATGAGCCTCCTAGCCCATGTAAATGAATGGGTAATTTGCAATTAGCAATTTGCTCATTGCAAATTAGGAATGGTAAAGAATTGCTATTTATTCCTTAAAATTCGCTATTTAGGAAATGCAAAATAGTTTGATGGTACATATGGTGGTTCATCTGTAACAAGATAAGAAGCTTAGGGATACATTTATGATGACTGGTGAAATAAAGTGCACATTACTTACTTCATTGGTAGGCCTTTACATGTATTATCTCCTCTGTATTCTTCATCAAGCGTGACTTTAATCTGCAATCCTGAGTAGGCCTCACCTTAAACAAACCTTTGGGTAGGCCACACCTTATCGTCATCCTGGATTAATCATTTAAAATGCTAGGGACAGATTTATGATAGGTGTATGCCTCTTTTGCGCCACTGTGCGTCACTTTTATGATGCAGCGGCGGTGCAAAAGATTTGCTATGAGGCGACAAAATTACAAATTGATGCATTTAGGCAGATATGTCATGGTGTAAAAAAAAACGTACCACATGAAACCAATGCAGCAGTGATGCAAAAGATGCACCATGTTGCAAGACAGGCCTCACTTGGGGCCATATGTATCAAGCTAATTAGCATTCGCAAAGATCAAAATTCTGCGAATTTCGGCCTTTGCGAATGTTAATTAGACAAATGGTATGTATCAAACAAGTTTGATGCAAAATAAGGAGTAGCAAAATTTGCTATTCCTTATTTTGCGATTGCACTGAAGGATTTGCAAATTTTGCGATGACTTAAATGCAATGTATCAAACAAAAAATATGTAAAAAATGACATTAAGGATTTGGAAACTATTGTGGTAAATTGGTGGTAATTTGTGAATTCTTTTCAAAAAGCTTTTTTTCAAAAAAACAAAAGGTCCCATATGACGCCAACACATGCCCTTAGGGCATGTATGTGTGCCATATGCCCCCAAATTTCTTTTTCAGGGGTGCAGCAGGGTGTTCTTGACACACCCCTGCACCCTTGGAAAAATTCCTAATTTGTGATGAGCAAATTGCTAATCGCAAATTAAACCTTCATTCCTATGAGCCTCCTAGCCCATGGAAATGAATGGGTAACTTGCAATTAGCAATTTGCTTATTGCAAATTAGGAATGGTAAAGAATTGCTATTTATTCCTTAAAATTCGCTATTTAGGAAATGCAAAATAGTTTGATGGTACATATGGCGGTTCATCTGTAACAAGATAAGAAGCTTAGGGATAGATTTATGATGACTGGTGCATCACCAGGGATGTGTCAGTCATCCTGCGCCGCTGTTCCGCCACCCATGGTGTGCTGCATTTACAATGCGGGGCATCATGGGGCAAAAATGGCACAGATGTGTGATGTATCTGTGCTGTAAAGGTAGTGATTGCTGGAGTTGTATCGCAAGTGCGATGCAGCTCAAGCAAGGCTCAGGGGTGCCCCATCTCCACAATGTTGCGTCAAGACCTATGTCTGCTTAAAGCAGGCGCAGGGTTTTGACGTAGCTTTCTCCTATCTGATTGTAAATACGGCACACCATGGGTGGCAGAGCAGCGGTGCACGTTAACTGGTGCATGCCTGGGGATGTGCCATTTAACATAAATCTGCCCCTTTACATTTAAGTATGTGCAGGACACACAGAGTCGGTGAGGCTTATCCAAGGTTAAGAAGAGATGAGTCCTGTTCACTGAAAAATTAGACATAGTCTTCACCTGATCAGCATTGCTGGACATGGCTAAATAATAGCTGCAAAATATTACTCTTGTTAAACAATTTTACTATTATAATCTCTGAGATTTGTCTCTTACTCTGCAACATCTCATTGTTGTTATCTTTCTTTAAAGATAAAGACAACATCAACATGAGCGACAATCTGCAATCAGTTGATTTTGACCTCATCATTGAACTTGTAATTGAAACATCAGTGGATGTTGATCCATTGGATGATTTAAATCCTGAGGATGAAGAAGAGCGTGATGAGGATGCAGATTTGTCCGAATTATATGACATAGGGTGGGAAGCTGACCTGCTTGAGCCTATGGAAATATAAACATTTATTTTTAAAATGTATAATTAATAAAAAGTAAAAATGTAAACCGTTTAATTTAACAATAAAGACACCTTCAAAAACAGGTTATGTGTAGTGTCTTCAATAAAATATTAAAATATGCTCATAAAATTAGATCAGATTCACATATAAAATAGCACAGGTAACATAAATATAAATGTCATTTCTTTTCTGCTATTTCTGTATTGTAAATTTGCCAAGGACTAAAAAATCTTCTATTTAAAATGTCAAGTAGTGTGTTAAGTTTTTGATCACTGTTATTGATTTACTGTTTGCTAATAATGGTTAATAACAGTTTTTATTATATTTTACCACAGATTCAACTGCAGATCATTTCAAGATTTCACCATGCCAACAATAGAAAGACAGAGAAAGGCTGCAAAACGTCAAAGACAGCAGGTGAAACAAAATATGCAGCAGTCCTCTAACAAAAAGATTTGTCAAGTCACGAAGAAAGCACCGGGTAAGAGCACAAAATATTTCATAAGAAATATGTGTAGTAAAAAAAATATTACTACAGAAAATGTTTCAGTCCATAAAAAGAGAAGGAAATCAAATGGAAAGGAAAGGCCAATCAAAAATGTTACTGCTAGAGCAAGAGATAACTCTGTGCATGATAGTAGAAGGAAACAACAGTTTAGGGACATTCGTAAACGAATGTTCCGCAACAGGATAATTGGCAATTTGTTAAAAAATATTAAGAAAGGTCAACAGAAACTGTTTTTTTATAAGAGAAAAAAAAAAGTTGAGAAAGTTATTGATCAGGCATTTGAAATTAAACGTAAGTTATTTATTTTGATAATCAATAGAATTAGGAAGCTAAACAAGGCAATTTATGATTTCAAAAGAAATAGTAGATGGAAGAGAATAGTTAATCGTAGTAATTTTTGTGAAGTTTTTTCTGGAGAATGGATGCATAGTTCAAGCTGTGAGGCATTTTTTAATGAGGAGAGTTATTTCCAGGATAATGATTTGGTTCATGCAGTTGACACCAGTGGTCGTGCTTATGAAGTGAAAGATGGTTGTCCAGTTGAAAAAGAAAAACTTGTGACAACAGAGACAGAAGAGGTGTTAGGTAATGAGGTTTTAGGAAGACGTGCTAAGGGTTCTGTGTACACCTGGAAGTGTAGTAGTATTTGTAGTGTGCGACAGGATTCCATCAATTTGCTTTGTGATTTTGTACGGTCATTTAATAAGAAAAGTTTGAAGCAGAAAATAAGGTTGTTGCAAGAATTAGATCCTTGCAGAGTGAGAGAAGTGACAAGTTTGCATGGTCATTCACTGGCTTGTCTTTCCAGGAGAGTATGCCAGAGTGTTTTTCATCATTTCAGGATGCTAGCAGTGCATCATAATAAAGTGAGGAAATTAGTTAGAATGTTGTATTATGCTAAGAGTCCAGCAATTATGCTTAAACAATTTTGCGCTCTTTTGCATGGTTCTGAAATAGATGTGAAGAACATATGTGAAGAAATTGAGTTTTGTTACTTTGGAAGTAAAGAGGAGAATGTTGAAATTGACCCAGAAGAAGAGGGTAATGTGGAAGATAGTGTACAGGTTTCCAGTACAGATAATTTCCAGAGGGAAATTGCGACGTTTCAGGTGAAATCAAGTGAGAGGCCTAATTTCACTTGTGTGTGTTGTCGACGCACTTATTATAAGAATCAGACTAAGTTAGTGGATTTATATGCAAAAAGTGAAAGGGAAAATAATAGTGAATGGAAGGATTTTGCAACATACTTGATGGTAGAAAATTGTTTTGATTTGGGATTCGATCAACGTGTGTGTACTTATTGTTGTTGCAAATTAAATCAAAACCAGATGCCTGCTAGAGCAGTTCATAATAATCTGGAATTGGTTGAGATTCCTTCTGAATTGAAGGATTTAAATACTTATGAATCTATTTTGATTCAAAGTATCCATCCCTTTCAGGCTATTGTAAGAATGGAGCCAAAGACAGGGAAATTGCCTCCATCAGATTTACAGAGAGGATTAAAGGGAAGAGTTGTTTATTTGCCTCTAGATTTGAAGAAAAACATTAACACAATTGGAGTAGAAAAAGTGGAAGAGGAACCTCTGGTTATCTTAGTTAATGGGGTTCCGACAAAGAATAAGAAAATATGGCAAGATTTAGTAGATGTTAGGAAAGTTAAAAAGGCAACATTGTATTTGAAAAAAATTTAATAAATACTATAAGAATGTATATGTTGCAGAAGAGGAAGTAAGTGAGGAAGAGGATAGCGATTTGTGTGCTGGTCAAATTGAGAAAGTAGAACCCTCTACTAGTGAAGAAATATATGAACATTATAGTGTTCATCCTTTGCATTCCAAGGAAGTCATGGGGAATGCTATTGAGTTGTTTCAAATGAAACAAGCCAAAGGGAGTCCCATTAGTGTTTGGGAGGAAAGTTTGGAAGCTCGGTGTTTCCCACAGCTTTTTCCAACAGGTCAGGGAGGAAGATATGATGAGCGACCTCATCAAATTCCTGCTTCTGAATACCGGACTTTGCGATTGTATGCAGGAGATGCTAGGTTTCGACAATGCATTCCCTATTTGTTTCATCTCCTGTTTGAAAGCGATCTGTCTGGACTGTCATATGCAGTGAACCACATCTTGAAAAGTGGTATACACATGCAAAACATCTCGGCAAGTGACTTTATGGATAAAGTCAATGTCCAAGACAGTATTTTGGATTCTCACCTGATTAATCTCATGGCGTGTCAGCGTGGTACTAATGAGTACTGGTACCGTCGTCATGGTGATTTAAAATGTATGCTGAGGAACTTAGGTACTCCCACATGGTTCCTCACTCTGAGCTGTGCCGAGTATGGCTGGGAAGACTTACTTGAATTTCTACGAGAGGCAAATGCTAACGTAGATAACATCGAATTCAAGACACCCGGAGAACTGTGCTCTTTGGATCCAGTCAATGTATGTAGGTACTTCAATCATAGATTTGAAGCTATGATGTCTTTCATCATGAATAAGAAGAATCCACCTCTTGGAGAGGTGTTGGATTTCTTCTGGAGAAAGGAGTACCAAGCAAGAGGTGCTCCTCATATACATATGTTGCTGTGGATCAAGGATGCACCTAAATTTGGAACGGATCCAGAAGACTCAGTGATGAGTTTCATCCAACAGTATTCTACGTGTGCTGTTCCAAACGCAAAGGAGAAGAAAAGCCTAAGAGAAAAAGTTCTGCGTTTCCAAAGCCATCGATGTGGAAAGTACTGCCGTCGTAAATTCCGAAACAAGGACAAGTTCTACACCAAATGTCGTTTCGGCTTTCCACGACCGGTGATTTCTAAAGGAAGAGTAAACAGTTTGATGTCTTCGCTGCGACATAATGTCATGAAGAAATCACCTAAAAACACATACAATTTGAAGAGGAACGAAGAGTCCAAGTACATCAACGACTACAACCCGGTGATTTTGTCCATGTGGAATGCTAACATGGATATACAGTTTGTAGCTGATAACTGTATGGCTGTGGCTCGGTATGTGACGTCTTACATCACCAAAAAAGAGAGGACAGAATTGAAGGATATGTGGGAGGACATTTCCCATGAAAAGAGCCTCAGCAAGAAGTTGTACAGTTTCAGTCTGAAGATGTTGTCGCATCGAGAAATTGGAGCTTACGAATGCTCTGACCGGTTGTCTTCAGCAAGTCTCTATGCCAAGTCCAGGAGTATCGTTTGGGCGAGTCTTGGTCTTGCTGCAACGCGTAATCGAGTTCTGAAACCTGTGCGGGAAATTGAGTATTTGGCGGAAAAGGAGCCAAACAGTACCGACGTTTTGAAGACCAACATGTTGGATACATATTATCCAAATAGAAGCAGTCACCTCGACAATGTTTGTCTGTATGAGGTTCTTCAAAATTACATATTCAAGAGGAACATCAAAGAAGATACTGAGAAAGGAGTGTATGCTGTAATAGGAAGTGAGGGATGTCTGGTCAAGCAAAGAAAATGCCACTTGGTAAACCATCGAAAATTGAGTGGCGAATCTCCTGAAAAAAAGGAGTTTTTCTATTTAGCACTTTTGCAACTTTTCAAGCCTTGGCGTGCAGAAGAGGAACTGCTTGGAGATTTCCTCTGTTACGAAGACTCTTTCAATGCCGCCAAGGAGACCATAGAATGTCCTGCTTTTCCCAAATATGTAGAAATGTTGAATGCGGAAATTGAGCAGGAAGCAACGATTGCAGCCGAGATTGCCAGAGACAGTTCTCAGGACAGTCAGAGTTCTGCTTCATTGAGTCAGGATCCACTAGGAGGACCTGTTATCGAAAATGAAGCTGCCACTGCCATGAATGAAGTGGAAAGAGCCATGGCACATGCTCAGGAGGATGCGGTTAACTTAGAAGAGTTGGAAAGACAACTCAACGTTGAGCAGAGGAAAATATATGACGAAGTTACCATGCAAATTGATCATGGATTAAGTCATGACAAGAAAGAGTGCTCATGTACGTCGTTGAAGCCTGTCCGACTGTACGTGAGTGGAGAAGCGGGAACTGGAAAAAGTTTCCTCATTAAAGCAATTTCATGCTATTTGCAGGAAAGGACAGAGTCATCGCTGTCTTGTGTTGTCACCGCTCCAACTGGACTGGCAGCACATAACATTAAAGGGATTACTTTACATCGTTTACTGATGCTGCCAGTGGAGCATGACAACAAATTACAATATCACAAGCTATCTGGAGATGCTTGTTTTGAAGTTTCAAGAATCTTGAGGAAAATGAAACTTCTTATCATTGACGAAGTAAGCATGGTTTCCAATGTCGTGCTTGCCTTTGTGCATTTGAGAATGCAAGAAGTTCTCAAAACAGAGTATGATGTGTTATTTGGTGGCAAACACATCATTGTTTTCGGAGATCTTCTGCAGCTGACACCAGTGAAAGGGCAACCTGTGTTCAAAATGCTCACGCATGAAGATACCAGGAAGTGCCTAGGCAGCATTGGCAACGTCAATATATGGTTAAACTTCAATTATGCTGAACTGCATGAAAATATGCGTCAGGCGAAGGATGAAGTTTACAAGACTATTCTACAAGATGTTAGAATTGGAAAAGTGACCGAGCATGGGAAAGAAGCTTTACATGCACGATTACTATCAAATTTATATCCAGAACAAGATGTTGTGCCTGAGAATATTTTTCAGAAAATTACTGAGAAGAAATCTGGAATATGTTTGATGCCAACTCTTGCAGAATGTGCCAAATTTAACAACAAAATGTTGCATTTAGAAAAGCAAGAGATTGTGAAACTGGAAGCTATTGACAGAGTAGAGCATATGGGATCAACAATTATTTTGTCTGAGAATCTGAAAACAAAATTGGATTCATTAGAGAAGAGTACATCTAAAACTGCAGGTTTTGAAAAGACTCTGAATGTGTGCTTGAACTGCCGTATAATTTTAAGAAGGAATTTACATGTTGAAAGAGGTCTGGTAAATGGATCAATGGGTAATGTTGTTGATTTTGTGAAATACAGAAATAGAGATGGAATTGAATTTTTAAAAATTAAATTTGATGGCATTGAGGAAGTACAGCTAATTGGTCGTTGTTCTGCTAGATTTTTGCTTGTAAAAGACTTATATGTTCGCCGTAAGCAGTTTCCTGTTTGCTTGGCATATGCGGTGACAATCCATAAATCGCAAGGTTTAAGTGTAGACAGTGCATTGGTGAATATTGGCAGTTCTGTGTTCAAGGAGGGTATGGCATATGTGGCATTGTCACGAGTTAGAACTTTATCGGGATTGTACTTGATTGAGTGTGATGTCACAAACATTTGTGCGGATCTAGATTGTGTTAAGGAATACAATAGGTTAAGAAGAGAGTATGCGCCACATTTGCCTCAGTATCCTTTGTTTGAGAAACGTGTGGTAGGCCGGAAACGAAGAAATGTGACCAATACTGGGGAGGTTGTAGCAAAAAGACAAAAAGTCAATGAACCTAAAATTACAAGCAGAAAGAAAAAGGATTCTGTTGAAGATGTTGTTGGTTTTCAGTTTGAAAACAGTTCTGGTGTCAACTGCTATGCTAATGTAGTGGTTAATGTTTTGTTTTCTCTAGAAAATGTAAAAGAAGAGATTGTGGTCAATTCTGATCAAAGATTTTGCAGTTTGTTAAATTCTGTGTTAGAGAAATGTAGCACTGATAGAAGAAACATAGAAAGTGTGTCTGAAATTCGAAATCTGTTAGACAGATGTTCAGGCCAAACACAATTCTCTCAAAATATTCAGCAAGATTGTCAGGAGTTTTTAATGTATATGCTTGATGTATTACATGCTGAAGGTGTAGATGTAGATCAGCTGTTTGGGCTTTCTTATCAATGGCAGCATGACTGCGAGAACTGTATGGTATCAAGTACTACTAGTGTAGACTCAGAAAGATTTATATATTTAACTTTGCCAGACAGTAAATCAGTCTCCTTTAATAAGCTAGTAAAAGCAGCTGATCACAACATGGAGTGTAGCCAATGTAAATCTGAAATGATGTCCACATTATTTATACGAACATATGGCCAGTATGTCATTTTAATGTTCCAACGATGTAGGCCTGATGGAACAAAATTGACAACTTTAATTAAAAATTTTGTAGCTTCGCAGTTGTCAATATCAGGAAGGACTTTTGTAACTGCAGCAATTATATATCATGACGGCCCTTCAATAACATCAGGACATTACACAGCTTATTTAAAGTCTAGAAATGGCTGGTCATTCTGCAATGATTCTGTTTTAATTTAAAAAAAAAAATTGCCGTATGACCTTAAAAACTCTTACCTGGTGTTTTTAAAACCAAAATTTTAGGGAAATAATCTCGGGATGTGCTCTGTGGAATTTCAAGAAGTTCTAATGGCTCCTACACAATTTGGCCTTGAGGATAAGTGTAGTTCAGAGACATAACTTCTAACCATAAGACTGGACGTCATGGAGAAATACGTGCACTTTGAATGAGTTCAGAAAAACTATTTCTTTTTATAAGCTAATTGAAGCAGCCAATCAAAACATGGAGTAGAGGGAATGTAAGTCTGCAATGCTGTCTACTGTTTTACATTGCTTTGTGATTAAAAGTGATGTAGAGAATTAAATAATTGTAGTAGTCATAGAGGTAGTGTAAGTCTGCTTCATAGTAAGCAGTATCAGTGTCATAGGAAATGTAGAACATGACTGAGCAAGAAGGGGAAGATATTACTATTCCAGGATTGTGAAAATGATCTTCAACATTTTAATTCTGAAAGTTGCGGAAATGCCAAATGACGGGATTGGCTTACAAGAAATCCAAGAGTTATAAATGGGTCTGACAAGATTTGGCCTTGTGGAAACTTGTGGTAGAGAGCAAGAAGTCATTTATTGCATGTAACGTGTTTTTAAAAACGATGGAGATTTTCTTTCAGAAAGTGGCGGGCTGAAAGTAATAACAGCACAAAAGAGTGTAAGCTGTTCATAGGACATCCTTTGACGTCATGGAAAGTAAGTTAACTTTAAGGAGTTCTGAATTCTGATTTCTTATGTTGTATGGGTTTTTTAAACACAATCATTTTGATTGTGTTTTTTTTTCCCCGCTGTTATATGATGAATACCTTCAAGTCACTGTTTTTAGTGAATTTTGATACATTCTGAGAACAGCAAAAATAAACCATTTAACATGTATAATTAATTCTGTACTGTTTGCATTTATGATGTATATGTAGAACTGTGTAGGAGGCATGGAGAAGGTGAGGCTTCTGTAAGTGTCAAAGTTGTTGCATGCAGTGCTGCACTTCTGCGTATTCTTTCATATGCTAGACTACATCTGCACAATGAGATACCTAAGCAAAGGAAACACAAGTGATGTGATTGTGAAATGAGCAAAATAAATTGCACGTATTTCAATTACATCACCTGTGTTTCCTATCATTACGAATCACATTGTGCAGATCAAGTTTAGGTCTGTCCAGGCAAACATAGGAGGTTTGGACTTTGTTCAAGAGTGCAGTGGACATGACTCACTTCATTGGTAGACCTTCACATGTATTATGTCCTCTATTCTCTTCAACAACTCGAAATTTCATCTGCAACCCTGAGTAGGCCTCACCTCAAACAGACCTCTGGATAGGAGACATCTTATTGGCATCCTGAAGCAATTATTTAAAATTTTAGTGTCTTGCGACACTTTTCTGAAACAACAGCAATGCAAAAGATGCACCATGTTTTAAGATAGGCCTCACTTCATCTGCATCAAGATACTGTTAGTTTAAAATGTATATCTTTAGGACTGTGTAGGGGGCCTGGAGAAGCAGAAGCTTCTGTAAGTGTCAAAGTTGTTGAAAAACTGTTTGTCCTTCAATCTTTTCCCTTGTCTTTTGTAATTTTTAAATACATGTTTTAATATTTTTGAAATGTTTGTTCTCTCTTTCACAGATTGAAAGTATAAAAACAAAAAGTGAGTAATTTAACGACAATTATAAGGTAAATAATTTGTACTCTTTTCGTTACATTTCTATCACATTTAACTACTATTAGTTCCACTGCTTCATTTCTTTAACCCTCAGTTTCCTGCCTTTGCTACTTCCCTCATTCCTTTCTCTATTACCTACTTACTCAACTCCTTCCACTCTTTTTCTCAGTCCATCTCTTCTCATAGTTCCTCACTCTTGTTCACTCACTCCGTCTCTATTACTCTTAGTGTCTTTGACTGATCACTCTATCACTACTTGTTCATAATGCTTTCTCTGTGTAGTTGAAGCACACTAAGGGAAATATTATGAACACAGCCAATAAAATTATTGCTCTTTTTATTGGCAGAAAACTGGTGCAAAAGTGGTTTTAGCTGCAGTTTTCTGCCGCAAAAGCAGCTTTAGCGACACATTTCTGCCAATAAAAGCTGCAAAACTTTTATTGCCTATGTTGATGATATGGCTCTATGTTACTTACATTTCTTTGCTGTTTCAATTAATCTTTTTCTGTTATTTTTTGTTTTCTGTTTTCTATTTTTTCTCTCTGTTATTCCTCATGTTTTAATCTTATTTTGAACATTCACTCACATTCTCCAAGAAACTCTTCTTTGTAAATGTTATACTCTCTTTTTTTTTCTTTCACTTCGTTATCTATTTTGTTTTTCACAATTATACCCTCTTCCGTCTTTTCTTCGGTAAATAGATCTATTAAACAGTATCTCTTCTTTACTCCCTATAGCTGTCTTTCTTTTAACATCACTCTCTGTTTACTTTCTTTATACTTACACTTTTTTTTTTTAAATTTTTTTTGGTTAGCTCCCGGTCCGCGTACCGGGAAGCTAACCGGGGAGCGAACCAAAAGAAATAGAGCTTGCCAGAGTGCTAAACATTCTAGCAATTTTTTTTGAAAGGGAAGGTAGTTCTGAAAATAACTTTTTTTTAAATATTTTTGTTGTTTTATATTTTTTTTTATTTTTTAAAATTTTTTTTTTTTTTGAACGATTTTATATTTTTTTTGGTTTTTTTTGGGGGGGGGGAAACAACAAAAAACAGGCGTTGAAAGGGGCTCAACAGGAGCAAAAAAAAATTACTGGGGGCGGTTAGGGCAATCATGGTGTTCATACGCCAGGTTGAGTGCATTGATGCTCATGTTGCCACAAGCTAACAATGCACGACAGTGCATACAAGAGTGAATCATGTGCCCAAAATTTTCTTGAATATTTGGCACAGTTTCCCGTGCCTCTTCTGGTGTTAATGAAATTGGTATTCTTGGTCTGGCCACAGGAGTTGATCTTGGATTGTCCTGCATATCCCTTATTTCCGCCCGGCTGTAATTTAGTGGATGCTTCCTTGTCATGTGCCTGTGCATTGTGTGATTTCCATAACTATATTTCTTGTCCGTCCCTCTGGATAATTGTTCCTTGCATATGAGGCAGGTGACATACCTCGCATTGACTTTTTTTTGGCCACGAGGGATCGAATAAAACTGCCAGATGAAACTGGCTTTCTTTCTGGAAACCCGGGGCACCTCTTCTAAGAATTGTGGTTCTTCTCCCTCCTCATCCATTTCTTCATCTTCCTCCTCAGTGTTGGTAATGACCTGGGGAGGTGGTCCTCTCTTCCCATGAGGAGGTGGAGGTGGTGGTGGGGGTGCACCAGCTGAAGCTACCAATGAAGCCATTTTCCAACAAGCAAAATAGGTCTTCCTCTCACAATGATGAAAGTCAGAGTGAGGAAAGAAGGAGGGGTTTTCATCATTTGGGAAAAACAATACTCCTCAACCAATGAAAAGTGTTATTTTTAGGTCACCTGACCTAGCCTTACATCATTATGAAACCAAAAGTGAAATGAACCAATGAAAAGTTTTATTAACAAGTCACATGACCTCTCACGCTCATGTTACGCGCTGCGGAACGCGCCCCGGTTAGCTTCCGGGTCGCTAAGCTTCGCGCCTCGGTCCGCGCCCCGGGGCACTTCCGGGTGCGCTAACGCGGTACGTCACAAGACGCATTACGCGGCAACGCGATACGTCGCGCTTTCGCGATGCGCCGCGGATCGCTTCCGGGGAGCTGCGTTTCGCGCCTCGGTCCGCGCCCCGGGGCACTTCCGGGTGCGCTAACGCGGTACGTCATAAGACGCATTACGGGGCAACGCGATACCGTCACGATGTTGATTTCTTACCGGTTCGCGGACCGGGTCGCGGCATCAATTTGAGCTAACGGAAAGCTTCCCGGTTCGCGGACCGGGAGCGAAACAAAAAAAATATTTAAAAAAAATTATTAATAAACATATAAAATATATTTTTGCATTTAAAGAAGAATACATTTTACAGCTATAGATATTAGCTTTTAAAAAACCAATGAAATTCACTGAAAAAACCATAGGTTATAGACCATATATAGTTAGGAATTAGCATTTACAAAACCTTGAAAATTCACTGAAAAAACCATAGGTTATACACCATATATAGTTAGGAATTAGCATTTAAAAAACCTTATTTTACTCACACAAAACCAATGAAATTCCATATATAGTTAGTTGTACTAACTATATATCACGCACCCGCAATCCACTGCTGATGATGTCACATATTACATCATTCATGACATGGTCAGTGACATCACTGATGACATCACTGATGACATCTCAAATGACATCACTGATGACATCACTGATGACATCTCAAATGACATCACTGATGACATCACTGATAAAATCTCATTTGACATTACTGATCACATCACTGATGACATCATTCATGTGATAATACGATGAACCTCTTCAGACTCTAATATAACCTTAGATACACTCAGTGTAAACAGACACTCACAGACTGTCACTCATCCATGGAGTTACTTACACACCTAGTCAGTCATGCAAAGAATCAATCACAGCTCCATTTTCACAACTATACAGTTATACACACCTTACTTATTCAAACATATACTAAAACATATTTACTCACTTATACAATCCTGGATACAAGAGCACAATGATCCATACAGCCACTCACACATTCACTGGCTCTTATGCACAGTTATTTATATATGTCAACTCTCACATGTACTGTATTTTACATATGTACTTACTTTGACATGTAGCAATGAGATATCTATTCACTCACCAATACAGTCATGCACACAGTCAACCGCCCATACAGCTGTTTCCACATGCACTTTTGAACCCATACATCTATGCACAGAGTCATACACCTCCCAGCCATCCACACACACACTCAGTCTCCCATACAAATGCTTGGGCAACCAATCAATAACCCATATAGTTACTCATATAGCTACTGATCAACACATGCAGCAGTTTACAGAACAACAGACATAATGATGCACAAATTAAGACAGTTTAGTCACTAACCCATGCACTCAGTGAGACACATTTAACCACTCACTCATACAGTCAGTCATGCACCTACTAAATCCTTCATCCAGACACTTATACATCCACTCATTCTTAAATATGTAAGACATATTTTAACTATACAGAAAAATACAGTCACTGGATGTTGTCATCAGTGATGTCATCAGTGATGTCATTTGAGATGTCATCAGTGATGTCATCAGTGATGTCATTTGAGATGTCATCAGTGATGTCATCAGTGATGTCACTGACCATGTCATGAATGATGTAATATGTGACATCATCAGCAGTGGATTGCGGGTGCGTGATATATAGTTAGTACAACTAACTATATATGGAATTTCATTGGTTTTGTGTGAGTAAAATAAGGTTTTTTAAATGCTAATTCCTAACTATATATGGTGTATAACCTATGGTTTTTTCAGTGAATTTTCAAGGTTTTGTAAATGCTAATTCCTAACTATATATGGTCTATAACCTATGGTTTTTTCAGTGAATATATATATATATATATATATATATATATACGCTCCACTAGTGCTGGTGAAGGGGTCAGGCTTTCACGGGCGGTCCTGTTACAGCTACCATCAGGCTCGTAATTATTCCACAAATCTCCAGAAATGTTGAAGACAAACAGGACACCCAGAGCTCAAGTTCAAGAATTTTATTAGGCAGATGAAAAATGCAGAATTCTTGAACTTGAGCTCTGGGTGTCCTGTTTGTCTTCAACATTTCTGGAGATTTGTGGAATAATATATATATATATATATATATATATATATATATATATATATATATATATATATATATATATATATATATATACCAGTTGTTTGCCTTCCAGCAAAATTAAAGAAACCACTCACTCGTCTTCAGTATAATTCAGGCGGATTTATTCAGTAATTATTTGGGCATGGCAAATAACTACTGAATAAATCCGCCTGAATGATACTGAAGACGAGTGAGTGCTTTCTTTAATTTTGCTGGAAGGCAAACAATTGGTTCATGGATACCGGCGTGGCTCTGCCGGAAAGAAGCGCACGGCCCCACAGAGTTGTGCGCCAGCGTCGAAATCCTTGGGCTGAAAACCTATGATATATATATATATATATATATATATATTTTGTCATCCAAAGTGCCTGTGCTTTCGGGGAGGCACACGACATTTCTCCGCCCTGCGGGCTATCAATCAGCATGCTTTCCGCTCTCCATTCTTTAAAACCTGCCCGACGCGTTTCTGGGAACCTTTTCCCGTCATCAGGGGCTGCCGTCAAAGAATAATGTTCACACACCGGTATTTGCCAGACATTGATTTATTAGCCACACCCCTGGTAGGCGTATTGTTTAGTACCTCGTCATACCAAGTGTTTCTGGGATGCGTAGTCTGTTCGGTGCGTGGCAGTTGCATTAAAAATTCTTTGGCAAGTGATGCTCCTCAATTACGTATAGTAGGCTGGGTATTACGGTTCAGCACGCTGTACATGTGGAGTCCTGTGCTCGAACCTCCAACTCGTTTGGAAGTGATGAATTTTTGATGCAACTGCCACGCACCGAACAGACTACGCATCCCAGAAACACTTGGTATGACGAGGTACTAAACAATACGCCTACCAGGGGTGTGGCTAATAAATCAATGTCTGGCAAATACCGGTGTGTGAACATTATTCTTTGACGGCAGCCCCTGATGACGGGAAAAGGTTCCCAGAAACGCGTCGGGCAGGTTTTAAAGAATGGAGAGCGGAAAGCATGCTGATTGATAGCCCGCAGGGCGGAGAAATGTCGTGTGCCTCCCCGAAAGCACAGGCACTTTGGATGACAAAATTCTTACCGGCCGCCTGGTCGGGGGGAGAGCACCATCAGCTGTTGCAGCGTTCACCCTTTGCAGCAGTTCGAGGCCATCACTTCCAAACGAGTTGGAGGTTCGAGCACAGGACTCCACATGTACAGCGTGCTGAACCGTAATACCCAGCCTACTATAGGTAATTGAGGAGCATCACTTGCCAAAGAATTTTTAATGCAACTGCCACGCACCGAACAGACTACGCATCCCAGAAACACTTGGTATGACGAGGTACTAAACAATACGCCTACCAGGGGTGTGGCTAATAAATCAATGTCTGGCAAATACCGGTGTGTGAACATTATTCTTTGACGGCAGCCCCTGATGACGGGAAAAGGTTCCCAGAAACGCGTCGGGCAGGTTTTAAAGAATGGAGAGCGGAAAGCATGCTGATTGATAGCCCGCAGGGCGGAGAAATGTCGTGTGCCTCCCCGAAAGCACAGGCACTTTGGATGACAAAATTCTTACCGGCCGCCTGGTCGGGGGGAGAGCACCATCAGCTGTTGCAGCGTTCACCCTTTGCAGCAGTTCGAGGCCATCACTTCCAAACGAGTTGGAGGTTCGAGCACAGGACTCCACATGTACAGCGTGCTGAACCGTAATACCCAGCCTACTATAGGTAATTGAGGAGCATCACTTGCCAAAGAATTTTTAATGCAACTGCCACGCACCGAACAGACTACGCATCCCAGAAACACTTGGTATGACGAGGTACTAAACAATACGCCTACCAGGGGTGTGGCTAATAAATCAATGTCTGGCAAATACCGGTGTGTGAACATTATTCTTTGACGGCAGCCCCTGATGACGGGAAAAGGTTCCCAGAAACGCGTCGGGCAGGTTTTAAAGAATGGAGAGCGGAAAGCATGCTGATTGATAGCCCGCAGGGCGGAGAAATGTCGTGTGCCTCCCCGAAAGCACAGGCACTTTGGATGACAAAATTCTTACCGGCCGCCTGGTCGGGGGGAGAGCACCATCAGCTGTTGCAGCGTTCACCCTTTGCAGCAGTTCGAGGCCATCACTTCCAAACGAGTTGGAGGTTCGAGCACAGGACTCCACATGTACAGCGTGCTGAACCGTAATACCCAGCCTACTATAGGTAATTGAGGAGCATCACTTGCCAAAGAATTATTAATGCAACTGCCACGCACCGAACAGACTATGCATCCCAGAAACACTTGGTATGACGAGGTACTAAACAATACGCCTACCAGGGGTGTGGCTAATAAATCAATGTCTGGCAAATACCGGTGTGTGAACATTATTCTTTGACGGCAGCCCCTGATGACGGGAAAAAGTTTCCAGAAACGCGTCGGGCAGGTTTTAAAGAATGGAGAGCGGAAAGCATGCTGATTGATAGCCCGCAGGGCGGAGAAATGTCGTGTGCCTCCCCGAAAGCACAGGCACTTTGGATGACAAAATTCTTACCGGCCGCCTGGTCGGGGGGAGAGCACCATCAGCTGTTGCAGCGTTCACCCTTTGCAGCAGTTCGAGGCCATCACTTCCAAACGAGTTGGAGGTTCGAGCACAGGACTCCACATGTACAGCGTGCTGAACCGTAATACCCAGCCTACTATAGGTAATTGAGGAGCATCACTTGCCAAAGAATTTTTAATGCAACTGCCACGCACCGAACAGACTACGCATCCCAGAAACACTTGGTATGACGAGGTACTAAACAATACGCCTACCAGGGGTGTGGCTAATAAATCAATGTCTGGCAAATACCGGTGTGTGAACATTATTCTTTGACGGCAGCCCCTGATGACGGGAAAAGGTTCCCAGAAACGCGTCGGGCAGGTTTTAAAGAATGGAGAGCGGAAAGCATGCTGATTGATAGCCCGCAGGGCAGAGAAATGTCGTGTGCCTCCCCGAAAGCACAGGCACTTTGGATGACAAAATTCTTACCGGCCGCCTGGTCGGGGGGAGAGCACCATCAGCTGTTGCAGCGTTCACCCTTTGCAGCAGTTCGAGGCCATCACTTCCAAACGAGTTGGAGGTTCGAGCACAGGACTCCACATGTACAGCGTGCTGAACCGTAATACCCAGCCTACTATAGGTAATTGAGGAGCATCACTTGCCAAAGAATTTTTAATGCAACTGCCACGCACCGAACAGACTACGCATCCCAGAAACACTTGGTATGACGAGGTACTAAACAATACGCCTACCAGGGGTGTGGCTAATAAATCAATGTCTGGCAAATACCGGTGTGTGAACATTATTCTTTGACGGCAGCCCCTGATGACGGGAAAAGGTTCCCAGAAACGCGTCGGGCAGGTTTTAAAGAATGGAGAGCGGAAAGCATGCTGATTGATAGCCCGCAGGGCGGAGAAATGTCGTGTGCCTCCCCGAAAGCACAGGCACTTTGGATGACTAAATATATATATATATATATATATATATATCACTGCTCCAAATTGCCCCTCGGCAAAGGTGCACCCTCCAGCAGCTCGCACAACGGCGTTCACCAGGCAAGGCTGGAATTCGTCCTCCGATAGGATTCACAGTTCTTTAGCCGATCATTAAGAAGCCTGACGCGTTTCTGAGTTAAATACTCTTCATCAGAGGCTCGGCGAAAGTTCGTGCTATGACACGCCCATATTCAAAATTAATTCCCCACAGATGGGTTTCAAACGCAATGTTCACTGGGCTTTGTAGTCTGTGTCACATTCATAAATACTTAGATGGATGCACGATGAATTAAAACTGTCCATGAAAGCCCTGCATGGGCCTCGGCGACTCGTTCCAAACCATAATCCTGTCAGCTACCGGATCCCACATGAGAGTCCGAATATTCTGAGCCTCGGGACCCCCAGTCATCACGGGATGGTGCGCCTTTTCGCGGCTGGGCTGCCGCGTATAATATCACTGCTCCAAATTGCCCCTCGGCAAAGGTGCACCCTCCAGCAGCTCGCACAACGGCGTTCACCAGGCAAGGCTGAAATTCGTCCTCCGATAGGATTCACAGTTCTTTAGCCGATCATTAAGAAGCCTGACGCGTTTCTGAGTTAAATACTCTTCATCAGAGGCTCGGCGAAAGTTCCTGCTATGACACGCCCATATTCAAAATTAATTCCCCACAGATGGGTTTCAAACGCAATGTTCACTGGGCTTTGTAGTCTGTGTCACATTCATAAATCCTTAGATGGATGCACGATGAATTAAAACTGTCCATGAAAGCCCTGCATGGGCCTCGGCGACTCGTTCCAAACCATAATCCTGTCAGCTACCGGATCCCACATGAGACTCGGAATATTCTGAGCCTCGGGACCCCCAGTCATCACGGGATGGTGCGCCTTTTCGCGGCTGGGCTGCCGCGTATAATATCACTGCTCCAAATTGCCCCTCGGCAAAGGTGCACCCTCCAGCAGCTCGCACAACGGCGTTCACCAGGCAAGGCTGGAATTCGTCCTCCGATAGGATTCACAGTTCTTTAGCCGATCATTAAGAAGCCTGACGCGTTTCTGAGTTAAATACTCTTCATCAAAGGCTCGGCGAAAGTTCCTGCTATGACACGCCCATATTCAAAATTAATTCCCCACAGATGGGTTTCAAACGCAATGTTCACTGGGCTTCATCCATCCAAGGATTTATGAATGTGACACAGACTACAAAGCCCAGTGAACATTGCGTTTGAAACCCATCTGTGGGGAATTAATTTTGAATATGGGCGTGTCATAGCACGAACTTTCGCCGAGCCTCTGATGAAGAGTATTTAACTCAGAAACGCGTCAGGCTTCTTAATGATCGGCTAAAGAACTGTGAATCCTATCGGAGGACGAATTCCAGCCTTGCCTGGTGAACGCCGTTGTGCGAGCTGCTGGAGGGTGCACCTTTGCCGAGGGGCAATTTGGAGCAGTGATATATATATATATATATATATATATATATATATATATATATATATATCCCATGTATTCTGCTTCTATTGCGCATTTATCCTTTGAACAGAACATGGATACGGACCCAACTTTGGTGCAAAAGTTAATTTATTCTGTGCAAGAGATCCTCATGATGCGTTTCAGCCCTTCCCACGGGCCTTGATCACATGACACAGTATGGCATGACACATTGGTTTAAATAGTAGAGATTGAAGACGTAATCATTGATACTGAAAGCATACAAAACCAGTCAGTATTGAAAACAGACTTTCCAAAGACTACGAGTCTTTTTTCTGTTTGTTTGCTCGTCGCAACTGGCTTGATTTGGTTATATATGCACAGAAATAACATAATTTAAGAAAGACAATACAATCGTAAAATCAATTTCATTTGGCAAACATGTCAAATAATTTTGATGCATATATGTCTCCACAAATGATCCAATGTGCAAAAAAGCTTATTCAATTGTGTAAAATTGTGATAGAAATACCTAAGCTAAAACAAAATTAATTAAACAATTCTCATCAAAAGATAATACCACCAAAGAGATTTTTCTGGCATTATAGCGCTGTTAATATCTGTAGAAATACATAAATCACTGCTGATTATGTTCAAGAGCGCTGGTAAAGGTGCTGATTACTGGAGCCCCAGTAATGGGGCTTAACATTGTAACAGGCTTAACATTGTAATTAATGTGAGTCCAAGACATTGTAAAAATCTATGGGGCATATGAGCAAGATCCTCGCTAAAATTATCGCAGTTTTAGCGGCAGAAAACGCCGCTAAAACGGCAATAAAGGGCTTGCTAATGTGCGTTATAGAATTCTAATAGAAGCCCAGGTTAGATGTGCAGGACATCTAACCTGGGCTTCGATTGGAATTCCATAACGCATATTAGCAAGCCCATTATCGCCGTTTAAGTGGCAGTTTCCTGCCCCTAAAACGGCGATAATTTTAAGGAGGTTCTTGCTAATATACCCCCAAATTTCAGGAATTAAAGATCATGAGTTAGAGCCTGATAGGATATTGGTTAAAATACCAAGGGTCCTAATGGAAAAGGATGTGGAATAATAATACCATTCTAGGTCACTATGTAGGTGGTGGAAATTAAATGTTCCCCATCTAACTTTCATGGACAGACCCTGATGCCTACACACATAAATAGTTGAATGCATAATTAATAAATATTAAATAAGCAATGTAATACAATCCATAATAGATCAAATTTGCTTAAAAATGTATATATGCAACAAGTAAATATATGTAAAAAGTTCATTAGAAAATCCATAAATAGTCAATAAATATAGTTATAAAATCCACAACTCCATAAAATCTCATAAATATTGTTCTAAAAAAAGATCTAAAATTCCTATAAAAGAAGTCACAGTATGGATATAGTCAGGCAACCTGGAAACCAATCTACAGACATGTAACAAGATCCTCTGTTACATTTAATCCGAAAGGCTGTTTTGTGTTTAGTTCTAGAATGTATCTAGTTTCCAGATGGCGTAATTTTTCCTCTCTATTTCCGCCCCTTCTACTAGCAGGAATTGAGTCAATTACAAAATATCTCAAATCTTTACTTTTAGAATTGTGCTTGGCTTTAAAGTGATGTGCCACCGTGGGTAGGTATACCTCGGATAGCTATAGCATCTACAGAGGTACCAGACAGGGCTGCCCGTTGTCGCCATTGTTGTTCGTGTTAACTCTTGAACCTTTGGCAATCGCGCTCCGGACCCGAGCGGCTGAGATAGGTATATCAATTGGGGGTATTCACAATCTGATTTCCATATATGCCAATGATATTTTGATATATCTCCGAGATTTAGACGGGGACCATTCACACCTGGCGACCATCTTTGATCGCTTTGCAACCATATCTGGCCTAGCCGTAAACTCGTCGAAGTCCCTGGGATTCTACTTCCGGGACGGACAACGACCATCCCATATACAATTTGGTAATTGCTGGATCCAAATAGCATCAACCACATTTAAATACCTGGGCATTAACGTATATAGAAGTCAGGAGGACCAGATTGAGGGCAATGTACGTAGGGCGATCAATGGTCTCCGGGGCAGTGTGAACTTTTGGATATCCCTACCCCTCTCGGTCATGGGCAGAGTGGCTATCTCGAAAATGGTCCTGCTTCCCCGGATACTGTACTATTTCGTAAATCTCCCAGTCCTCCTTCCACAACAAATATTTGCCACACTGAATACCTTGCTAATCACATTAATATGGGGTGCGGGGAGACGCCGAATAAGCCTTAAAAAACTACAACTGAGCACCAGGCGGGGTGGCCTAGGTGTACCGGACCTGCAGGGTTATTACTACGCAAGCCAACTACAGTGGCTGACAGGATGGGCGGCGGGTAGGGACTTACATGAAATTGCGTTTACACAATATCGACTGGCACGCGGGGAACTACACTCCCTTTTGCTACCTGCAGCCAAGATTCCCCGAGACTGCCACCCCCTGCTGCGCACTGCATTATGATGTTGGCGAGGGGCACTGACGTACACAGCCAGGGCCACCCCCTATGCGGATAACATCCCCTTGTTGGGACTCCCTACACCGCAAGGCAACTTGACGCAGCGTAGGTTACTGCCCTGGACAGAGGTATCAGAAGCAGTACCTGAATCCTTCTGATTCCGTTGGAGCTGATGACCGAAGACCTCGTGTAGAATAATTCCCAATTCCCAAACACTCCTGCGCCCGGATTTCTCCTAGCTCAGAAATGGAAGGGAAAGGGGAAGTGGATAACAAACAAGAGAGACTGCCACACTGGTCTTCTTCAGCTATTTCTGGTGTTCAGTACACTGATGATGACCTGAAACATTAGCACAACATTACTACAGTTCTCAAAGAAAACTTGGCATTTACTCTAATATCTTTTCTTTCCTCTCTTTGTCTAATACCTGTTACAGTGTGGAATTTAGCCCCTCTCTCAGAATAGATAGTACTGTAGGTTGTCTTTTCTGTGCTGAGTATTAAGTACTATCTTGAATAGACTAGACGTTCTGCTAAGTCCATAAAGATGGTAAATAACAGTATTCAATATGCATAAAGTTAATACTCCTATTTACTTGACGAAATCTTCTGCTCTCGCTATGAGGGAACAAAGTCACTGAATGTCGTTCTGAATGCTGTTCTGCTTCTTAATAAATGCGTAGCTGAGGAACTCGCTGCACCTCACAGGAGACTTATAGCTGCTCTGAATTATCGTTTTTTGACTGAATAGGAAAATGACAGATACTCTTACCGCCAATCTTCACTAACTTCGAGGCGGGAATTCACTGGACTCAAGGGCTGAGATACTCCTCCAACGAACCTTCTCCAGGGGAATAAACGAATAACCGCTGCTGGCTGGCTCTGCCGCACTCCACGAATTCACTCAAGCGGAGCTGCGACCGAAGAGGACACGGCTTTCCAAATGCAGTTGCTGACCTAGCCACACTCAGCGAGTACGCTAATGCGGAGCTGTGACTGACAGACTGTGAAGTTCAAATGCCGCTGCTGAATAGTCGCACTCCACGGATACTCTACTGCGGAGCTGCGACTAAAGAGGCCACCAGTAACAAGCCTCTCAGAACAAAGTCTCAAGACTGGTAAAACTTAATTACTATAATTGCGGGAACTTTAGACCACAAAGCAGGCTAAATTGACAGGCGCTCAAATTCACGTCTGACTGCTCTAAAATGACGGTTGAAGTGCGCCGTTCACAGTGAACCAGCGCATGAAATGGCGGACATCAGGAAGACAGCTAGAACGCTAACCCCCTGGGCGGACTGGCACAATCAGGAAGTGTACTCCACCCATCCCGCTGACTGTCGTCTAACACCTGTCTCTGCATCAAACCCCAAATCGGGAACTGTGGTGAGGGATTATCATGGATCTTGAATATAGGACTTGGGACGGTTCTGACAGTACCCCCCACCAAAACCCCCTCTCTGGGCTTCTGTGGATGTGTCTTATGGAATTCTGAGACCAATCGAGGAGCATGAACATTGTCACTGGGTTCCCAAGACCGATCCTCCGGTCCATAACCATTCCAATCCACTAAGTAATAGATCTTTCCTTTCTTAATCTTAGAGTCTAAAATCCTCTTGACTTCAAATTCTTCAGTGGATTGTACTAAAATTGGAGCTGGTGGCTGACTCTGTCTAAAATTGGGTGGGTTTCTTTTAAGCAAAGAGACATGAAAAGTTGGGTGGATTTTCAATGACTTAGGCAGTGCTACTCTTACACTAACTGGATTCACCATCTTGATCACTGGATATGGACCCACAAATCTCGGCTGGAACTTCCGATTCCCCCTCAACCGCATATGTCGAGTGGAAATCCATACCTCATCCCCAGGCTCATAAATGGGACTTAGTCTTCGCTTCTTGTCTGCCTGAACCTTATAAGCCTCCTTTGCCTTACAGAGGTTAGCAGAAGCTGTCCGATAAGCCCTGTGCAAATTGTGAATCACCTCCTCTGCCGCTGGTAAATCTACCTCCACCCTTCCGACCAACATGTTAGGATGACGACCTGAATTCAGAAAGAATGGGGAAAACCCAGTGGCAGAATGGACTGAATTGTTATAGGCAAACTCCGCTGTACTCAACAAAGAAGGCCATTCCCCTTCCTGATCCATCAAATACATGCGAAGATATTGTTCTAAATCTTGATTGACTCTTTCCGTCTGTCCATCAGTCTCTGGATGATAGCTGGTGGACAGGCGAGAGTCAATTCCCAGACCATTTAAAAAGGACTTCCAGAAGCGGGAAACAAATTGCGAGCCCCGATCTGAAATGACCACCTTGGGAATCCCGTGTAATTTGACTATGTGTTCAACAAAAAGAGTTGCCAACTGAGAAGCTGTAGGGAGTGTCTGTAAAGGAACGAAATGACTCATTTTGGAAAACTGATCCACCACCACCCATATCACTGAATAACCTTGACTGGACGGCAGGTCCACAATGAAGTCCATGGAGATTGTGTGCCAGGGGGAAGGAGCTACGGGCAAAGGCATGAGAAGACCCTGTGGGGATTGTCTAAGACTCTTACCCTTAACACACTGCTCACAAGTGGCGATGTACTGTCTCACCTGAGAGTCCATGTCAGACCAAATGAATGTTCTCTTAATCAAATCCAAAGTCTTCTTGACTCCTTTATGACCAGCCAACTGATGATCATGAAATTGCTGAATGATCTCTTGCTGGATCTCGTCACTGGGCACAAATAGTTTCCCTTGTAAAAAAGGTTTCCCATTCTTCACCTCTCGATCTGATCCTTCCAAAACCCAGTTTGAAAACTCCTTCTTAGCAAATTCCTCTTGAATCTGATTCTCAAACTTGTCCTCGACCGTGACTGCAACAATCTTTTCCTCTGGAATGATAAAGCCCTCCACTTGAGTTTCCACTTCTTCACCCAGACTCAAACGAGAGAGAGCATCCGCCTTTCCATTTGCAGCTCCAGGCTTATAAGTCAGGACGAAATCATAATCTGCAAAAAAGAGAGACCACCGCAGTTGTCTAGGCGTGAGTGTTCGGGCCGACTTTAGGAATTGCAAGTTTCTAGATCGTATTCGGGAGCGAGGGAGTCAAGATGGCGGGTTGATGCCGCCCGGTGAGACAGGCAACTCGGGTTAGCTCTTCCAATACCGCGGGGATAATCTACAAGAAAACCGCTTTGAAAGCGATTGCCTGAATGCCTGAATGACAACATGGTGCCGGCATAAACCTGTCACTCACCCGGTGCTGGAAGCGGCTGGTAGCTGGGAGCGCTGGGAACGGCTTCTCGGTGTTTGACGTCCCGGAAGGCTGGGCAGCGAAGCTCCGGTCACTAGACGTCGGATGGAGAGGAAAGAAGCCGCGGCTTGAGCTTGAGCCTGTGTAACTGCCGCTGTGACAGCGGAGGGCGGAGGGCGCTGAGCCGACCTCGCTTCAGCTGATCTGTGTTTGCTACCGGCGGTGAGAGAGGAAAGTATCGCTTCGGTCTCTCAGGGGGCCGGCTGACCAGAGACAAAGCAGGATTGAGCTCCAACGGCAACGGCAACATTTAGGTGAGACGCCCCTCTGCAGCTGCAGTTGTGGCAGTGGGGGGAAAAAAACAGTGGAAAAACACGAAGCTGATTCTTCCTACCAACTCACAGAGACTGAGCAGAGGAGCAGAGGAGAGGGAGAACGCCTTTATTTTTTTCTCTTCTCAGCAGATTAGAGGGAAGCTCCTCTTAGTTGATTATCGATTGCAGGCGGTGATATTCTGATTTTGATTACAGACTGATAATTTAGGTGGACCAACAACAGTCGCCACCCCCACAAGTTTAAAAAGTCTGGATAAAACCTTACCCGTGGAGGACGGGTGACTGAGGTTTTGAATGCTGCAGCTCCTGAACCACCTCAACCGCCTGAGCAGAAGGATCCTGCCGGCGTTGAAGGCAAGAAGAGCCTTTAAAGCTCAAACTTATTGGTACAGTTGGACTGGAATAGGAGCGTTGGTCGCGCAATTGAGCACAGCTATTGTCAGAACAGATAGGAGAACGCCGGAAGAACTAAGAGTGAGCGATAAGGAAATAGACACGGATATGGCGCCAAAGTTGAACACAAGATCTACACGGACCGGAAAAAACGGAGGACAAGAGAGGGCTCAAGAAGGCTCAGCTACTGCCAATATCTCAACTTCTACTTCTACCTCTAAGAGCAACTCTAAGGTAACAGAAAGTACTAATAATGGCAAAGGAAAAGTGGTAGTGGCTGCTGCAGGAACTACTGAAGGGGGTAAAGGAAGTATGACTTTGGACACTAGACAGATAAATAACCTGGAGGTATTTGATAAAAAAATCGATAGAACTACTGCATCAGTATCACTTACTAGGGGTGAAGTAAGCCATAGCACTTCCCTAAGTCCAATTACAAACGACTCAATGTTAGTATCAAATACGCCGACAGCCCTGACAGAGTATTCAGCGTCACTTATGATTGAGGGCGGGCCTATAGGGGAGAAGAAGTCGGAGGAGAATCGATCCAATGGATCACTTGATCGGAATTCAATAAGATTAACAGAGAACACGCTAAGAGATGAAGCTGAGGTAAATGGAGATGAAGCTAATCTTGAGTATGAAGAGGTATCAGAAGAAGGAGATAGTGAGATAGAAACCACGCACAATAGACCGAACTATCTTAAACAAACAGCTTCTAGGAAGACTAAAAACAAAGCCAGGAATAAACTGAAAAAAACTCTTGGTAAAACGATTACTAAAGAAAACTCATCTGTATCTAAAGCTATGCCAAAGACTAAAGTCAATGTTGATGATAGCCCTCTTAGAAAATGGATACAAGCTAAGGGGGGGGTAAAGAACATGGCATTGAGGCTCTCTGGAGCTGGTTTTGATGAGGACTTTCACCAAAAGGGAGGCAAGAAAACGTCTTTGGGGTTGGAGAATATTGCCTCTATAGCAAATATAAGCATACCCATAGATCGAGACATATCGCTAATTGATACAGCCCACAAAGACATGGCTATGGGTTCAATAACAGATACGAACTTGTCCTGTCCCTCTACCAACTCTTCAGTTGATTCGATCCAAGAGCTAAGCCCCAAAAACTCTCAGTCAACTATATTAGAGGTAGCTCCCAAACCTATGATGACGAACGCAGTGACAGAGAAAGATGGGGCAAATGATTTAATGATTGATTCAGTAGAAGTGGTTCAACTTGATAGGATAACGGAAATATCTGAAACAGTTGAAATGAATCATATATCAGTTTCCGATAACACTGTGCCATCAAGTTTTCATAATATGGAATGTGCTAAAGTGACACAAGATGGAAAGACTCCAGGGGCAGCGACTATAGAAGATCAGCCAAGCTTGATTACTATGGACACGATAATGCAGACTCTTATTGCTCAAAGACAAGAAAGTCAGCAGCACTTTTTACAACTAAGAGAAGACAATACCAAAATTCAAGCTTTTATGAGTGAGGTTTGTGTAAAGCTTGGGGGAGCCACACAAGAAATTGAGGATCTTAAACAACGTGTTGTGGGGATCGAAGAAGGATCTACCCGCTCGGATGAGCTAACTAAACAACATGCCATACGGATATCTAAATTATAGACTAAGGTGGAAGACATAGAAAACAGGGCACGTAGGCAGAACCTTAGCCTGTTTGGGATACCAGAGGGGGCGGAGGGAGCTGATGCCAGGGCATATGTAGTAAAACTATTTCAAAAAGCGTTTTGCGATCTGTCTGACTGGGATTGGGACTCTCAACTGCAGAGAGTACATAGACTTCCTTTATTCCAAAAGAACAAAAATAGCAAATTTCCGAGACCTATCCTGATATATTTTGGAAACTTTTTGCTAAAACAAGCTGTGTTATTTAAAGCTAAACCCAATAGCCCGGTCCTCATCGACAACATTTCTTTTTTTGTACGGTCAGACCTAAGTAAGGAAACAATGGACAGAAGGTGGGAGCTTAGAAAGCTAATAGACTCCTTCAAAGCTATTAATTGTATAGTTTATTTACAAGAGCCCGCTCGGCTTAAGGTAATCAATAATGGGCGACCTTTCTTTTTTACTGACCAAGAAGAGGCGATCAACGCTCTAGAAAAATTCACAGCTGAAAAGCAGAAATGAAAGGGATAGCTGGCAAGGTGGTGGAAGTTTGAATCTAAAATATTAGATGACTTAGAATCACTAGGGGAATAAAAGTGGGTTGAATTTATTCATTGTATGATTTAGCTCTGTTGTTCTTATACATATAACTCACATATTGCTGTATTTGATTTGTTTTGTTTTTTTGTGGATTTAACGAGCAACTCTGCTTCAAAAAGAGGGTTGAGTCTATTCCCGTGTTAGCCATCTCACTAGGCTGCCTTACCAGCGGCAGCAAGGGATAGAGGGGTACTCCCCCCATAGGGACTTGGGAGGGGAGGAAGGGATGGGGGTCGAGGGAGGGAGGGGGGGAGGCGAAAATGGGGGAAAAATGTATTGCAAGGAAGAAAAATGGTGTAAACAAAATAATGAAATGGTATAATAAAGATTTAATACAGAGGGAATACAAAGAACTTATACGGAAGCTATGTCTAAAACAAAATTGTTAATTTGGAATGTTGCTGGCCTTAATAGCAAGCAGAAGAGGAGATTGGTTCAAGAAGAACTGGCCATGTACAAACCTCAATTCGCTCTTTTATCTGAAACTCATATCAGTTATCAAGATAGGAAATTGCTCTCACAAATGGGTTATGAGCTTGTGGTTTGCTCAACTTTGGGTGCCTCAATTAGGGGAGTGGCCATACTAAAACAGAAAGGATTAGCGATAGAAATTACAAAAACATCATCGGATATACGGGGGAGGTGGGCGATAGCACAAGTACAGATGGAACATCAAAAGTTCGTTCTGTGCTTGCTCTATGGCCCTAATATCGATGACCCCAAACTATTTGAATATTTAAGTATTGAATTACTAGAATGGGAGGGAGAAAGATTAGTGATGGGAGACTTCAATTGCGTAATAGATTATAATATTGATTCTACTGGACATGGTTCACCGCGCAGGATGCGTAAGGTCAGTTCGGCGATTCTCGAGCTAGGTAGACTGCTTAATATAAAAGACATATGGCGTCATAAACACCCACAATTAACGGGACATACATACTACTCATCGCCCCATACATCTTGCTCGAGAATCGAAATGGTATGGGCAACTGATCGAATACTGAATAATTGTAATATTGAACTGTGTCCAAGGATCTCTTCCGATCACAACGCTATTTTATTAGAATTTGAGAATGGTGAGTTGAGGCCAGATCTAAGACAATTTACCTTCCCCAGATACTTACTAACTGATTCAGGCTTTGTCACTTCATTAAAGAAACATATTAAGGAATTTATTGAATTGAATATTAACTCAGCTAAAATTGATATAGTCTGGGACACATGCAAGTGCAGCATAAGGGGGTTTACTCAACAATTTATTTATAGACTGAATGCCGAAAAGCGCAGGACTACTGAAAAAGCTACCTCAGATATGTTGTTATTGGAACAGAAACTAGCGGAAGCAACTAAGGCACAAAATGGAAATATTCAGGAGATAAGATTTGAACTATTAAAACTACAATCATCTCTTAAAAAGACGCTAAGAGATAGATATTGCTCTAAAATACATAAATACAAATTAAATCAATATGAAGGAGGAGACAGAATAGGTAAAATACTCGCATACAAAGTTGCGGATAAAAAGGCGAGAACTAATATCATAAAAATTAGAGGGTCGGATTTACAAGAATATGATCAACCAGAACAAATTCTAGGTCAGTTTGTCAACTACTACCAGAGCCTATATACTCCTGATAATACCCCTTCTAGAACCAGAATTACGCAGTATCTGGATAAATATATGCCAATACTCAAAGACACAGTTAAGGAAAAATTACAACTCCTTAATTCAAAAATAACACAATCCGAAATAAAAATACCGATTTTAGCCCTACCATCGGGGAAAGCAGCTGGGGAGGATAGTTTGCCCATGGAGCTATATAAGGTATGCACAGAAGAACTATTACCTTTGTTGGAAAATGTCATCGATTCTATAGAAAACTTGGGAAAAGTACCTATATCATGGAAAATAGCTAAAATTGTATTCTTTCTTAAAAAAAATAAGCCACCGGAAGACTGTGGCTCTTATCGGCCGATTTCACTGCTTAACGCAGATGCTAAGACCTTTTCTAAGATATTAGCAAATCGTTTAGCACCCAATATGCCGAATTTGGTCAACCCACAACAACATGGTTTTGTGATAGGGCGAGACACAACTGCCCATGTTAACACAGCGATCACAGCCTTTGATGTCGCCTCGACTACTCTCACCCCACTCGGAATGGTAATGTTAGATGCCGAAAAAGCATTTGACCGAGTGGGGTGGGAGTATCTGTGGGAGGCATTAAAGAAGATAGGCATACAGGGTCAATACCTACAGTGGGTTTGTTCACTATATGACTGCCCGCAGGCTGTAATTAGCTATGGGGAGGGGGAATCAAAGAGGTTTGTAATAGGGAGGGGAACCAGACAAGGGGGTCCCCTGTCTCCCTTGCTTTTTGCTCTTTCCTTGGAGCCATTCTTAAATGCACTAACTAAGCAAGGAAATATTCAACCATTTGTACATGGTGGAGAGAGTTTGAAAATCACTGCGTTCGCAGACGATATAGCTGTATTTACCACAGACCTAGTAAAAGCTACACCCGAAATAATAAAAGAAGCTATAAATTATGGTCATGTCTCAGGCTACAAATTAAATGTAGGTAAAACACAGGTAATAGCCAACTATAAACCTCTGGTACCTATCTCAGGCTTATGTCCAAGCGCTACGTATCTAGGCATCAAATTAACAACTAATATCGATAAAATTATAACACTAAACTATGATTCTCTTCTAAAAGAAACTGCAAAGACACTCCAAAAATGGCACAAGATCCCGATTAGTCTTTTGGGACGTATTAATCTAGTAAAAATGAAAATTTTGCCAAAGGTGTTATATTTATTTAGATCTATTCCTTTGCAACCCTACAACATCTTTTTCAAAAAATTGGAGGGTATATGTAGTAGCTTCATATGGGCATACAAAAAAGCGAGAAGGGCGTTGAAACTACTAACACTGACTACTGAAAAGGGTGGATTAACATTTCCTGACTTTAGGTTTTATTTTTTAGCCACTTTTTTTTGTCGTATCAGAAGTTTGCTAAAAAAAGACAGTCCATTATTTTTCCACCGGTTTATGTTGGGATTGGATAGCAACCAATTCTTGCATCGCTTGCAAGATCCAAACTACTTCAAGCGAGTGAAATTTAAGACAGCCAAGCATATTAAAAAAATTTGGGACCAAATAATGACTATTGGGGAAATTACATATTACAACGCAGAGCTTAGAATATGGGACAACCCAGGGCTTCCCGATATCTTCTCTGATGGAGCAGGCTTTGTTTGGAAGAGAAAAGGTATCCATCAACTAGGGGATCTTTACGGTCAGAATGGTTTTCTGGATTTTGAAGCACTTAAAATTATATATAGCTTAAGTGATAGTATGTATTTTAAATATACTCAGATAAGGGACTATTTACTTTCTAAAATGAAAATCACTGAAACGATTGAATCAGACATACTTAAATGTTTATATTCTAACAAATTAAAATCACTAATAAGTTTGGGGTATGGATATTTGATACAAGGGAAAATCGAAGATTACACGAAAATAGCCGCTAAATGGTCTCTTCGATTGGGTATGAATATTAATCCTCTACAGATTTCACACTCTCTACGTCATATAAACTTGATCGTGCAGTCCACAAGCTTGAGATTACAGACTTACAGAACCATCACTCAACTTTATTTTACACCACAGAGGATAGCTAGTTGGACACGGGGTAATCAACTCAATAATAAAACTAAGTGCCCTAAATGTGACCATGAAGCGGCAGGTATAGAACATATGCTTTACTCATGCCCAGCGCTCTCGTTATTCTGGAAAGAACTGTCTGAAGTAATAAATAATAAACAAATTGTCATACCACCACTCTCAGCACAATTGGTTTTACTAGATATCCAGGAAACGAATTGTCCCTATAAAGAATTAATAACTATCATCTTTGCTTGTGCTAGGTTAATCATCGCTAGATTATGGATATCGAAAGATATCCCAACTGTTTTTGATTGGTGGCTTCTGATGAAAGAAATTAATTCCATGGAACTGTCATTAGCAAAGCACAGGGGCCCCAAATCTCTACAAAAGAAAGAAAAAATCTGGTTACATTTTTTTTTAATCATGATTTAATTGAATTAACAAGAAAATTAGGCCAGCTCAAATATTTAAATATTCGTATATTATTGGTCAAAGTTATTGTAAATCTTTATATATTTATACAATTATTTCTGTTAAGGCTTAGTATTTGTCAGATCTCTGTTTCTAACGTCTCTCTGTCTATCAACTGTTTATTCAAATAATGTTGTAATTATCCAGGTATATTGTTTTACTGTAAATGTACAACAAATGTGTACTTTTTTTGTACTTTTTTTTTCTTCCTTCAATAAAAAAAAATAAAAAAAAAATAAAAAGGAATTGCAAGTTTCGATGATCAGTGAAAACTGTGATCTTTTGTCTCGCCCCAAACAAATAATGTCTCCATACCTTAAAGGCTTCCTTAACAGCCAAAAGTTCCTTATCTGCAATGGAATAATTTACTTCTGCAGGTGACAGTTTCCGAGAATGATAGGCCACTGGATGGAGCTGACCTGTGTCCTTCTGACGTTGAGACAAAATGCCCCCGATTGCCAAATTGGAGGCATCAGCTTCGATGAAAAAAGGTTCCTTCAAATCTGGATGTTGTAGAACTGGAGCTGTTATAAAGGCTTCTTTTAGAAGCTGAAAAGCCTTCTCCGCTTCCATTCCCCAAGTGAATCGAACATCTTTCTTGAGTAGTCGGGTGATAGGACTAACCTTTTCTGAAAATTTTTGAATGAAACGCCGATAAAAATTGGCAAATCCCAAAAAAATTTGTATCTCCTTGACAGATCTTGGAGCAGGCCAATCCTTAATTGCCTGAAGCTTAGAGTTATCCATGGAAACTCCCTCTGGAGATAAAATGAAACCCAAAAACTCTACTCTGGACGAATGAAAAACACACTTCTCCAACTTCACAAACAGTTGGTTCTCCAGCAGGCGCTCCAAAATAGCTGGCACATGGAAAACGTGCTCTTCAAGGCTGTTTGAAAAAATGAGGATATCATCAATGTATACCACTGCACATCGGTCTAGGAACTCCCGCAGCACATCGTTCACGAAATGCTGAAAGGCTGCAGGGGCGTTACATAATCCAAAAGGCATCACCTGATATTCAAACAGCCCTAGTCTGGTTCGAAATGCGGTCTTCCACTCCTCTCCTTCTGCCATGCGCACCAAATGGTAGGCCCCTCGTAAATCCAATTTGGTATAAATTGAAGCATCCTTGACCTGATCAAGGAGTTCTGAAATCAGAGGTAATGGATAGCGATTCTTTTTTGTGACTAAATTCAATGCTCTATAGTCTATGCAAGTCCTCAAAGTTCCATCCTTCTTTGGAATAAAAAACAGAGGCGATGAAACTGGGGATTGAGACGGGCGTATGAATCCAGAGGCTAAACTTTGCTCTATGTACTCCTTTAGATGGATGTTCTCAGGTTCCGACAAGGCATAGATTCGACTGCAAGGCAAAGAGGATCCAGGCTCAAGTTCTATCCGACAATCGTACTCTCGATGAGGTGGCAATTTTCGAGCTTCTCTCTCGTTAAAGACTTCTTTTAAATCTCGATATTCCTCTGGAACTTCCGGAACGTCCAAAGCACAAATCATCTGAGTTTGATTAACCAAGTTCGATGACAGGGTGGATTTCGAGGCCTCAGGCTGAGACTGAAAGCAATGCTCATGACAAAATTCCGAGTTCATTTCCACAGTGCGTCTTGCCCAATCAATTTGCGGATTATGCTCAGTGAGCCAGGGCAACCCGAGAATGAGCTGAAACTGCGGGGCGTCTATGAGATTGAAATGGATATGACTCCGATGTTCTCCTGGACCCAACACAATTATGGCTTCTGTATCAAAGACAATAGGTCCTGAGGATAAATTGGTGCCGTCCACAGCCCGAACTGGTTCTGGTCTCAATTTCTTTTCGAACTGTATTCCTAAGGTTTTTGCAAACTGAATGTCACAAAAATTCCCAGTTGCGCCTGAGTCTACCATGACAGATACTTCTTCGACTCGAGTTTCTCCAAAAAAGATCCGACAAGATAAGATCAAATGTGGGGCTGCCGACTGCAGAGTATTTGCCAAAAATTGTGGTTCAGGAGTTGTCTCTCCACTCGCTTCCACCAGTGCAACTCTGTCTACTGGTGGAGCCTGTCTTTTACCCATGAACTGACCTTTGGTTTCTTTGGGCATTCCTTGACAAAATGGCCCGACTGACCACAATACATACACAATCGTCCCGCACGCCGCTTTTCTCTTTCCTCTTTCGTAAGAGGACCTCGAATTGTTCCCACTTGCATAGGTTCTTCGCTAGCATGAGCTTCTTGATTCTTAATTGGTTCAGTCCTGACCCGATCAAACCTTGGTGGGAAAATTCGAACATCTTTTCGACGTTCACTACGTCTTTCTGCTTGCCGTTGGTCAATCTGCAAAACTAAATCGATCAGTTCTGATACATCCGTGGGTCTCTTTTGAATCTGGGCCAACCCATCCTTAAGCTCATCCTTTAAACCTCTGTAAAAAATTGCTGCTCTCTTAGCCTCAGGCCAAATTGTTTCTACGATCAACTTGTTGAATTGCGCTAAATATGCCACCAAATCCCTGTTCCCCTGTTTTAGGTCCAATAACTCATTGTCTGTAGTTTGGGAAATGGTTCTTCGATCGAAAATGCGCAAGAATTCAGCCTTAAAATCTTCAAATTTGTACAACACCGGATCATTACAAGCAACTAGTGGTAAGGACCATGCTGCCGCATCGCCACTCAGGTAAGACAGCACAAACGCCACTTTGGACTGATCCTCCTTAAACAAAATGGGCTTACAGAGGAAATGTAAGGAACACTGTGTGAGAAAGATCTGTGCCTTATGGGGATCTCCTTGAAATCTCTCGGGAGGGGCCAATGGAATAGTAGGGGACATAGCATGTACTACTTGTGTGGTGAACTCAGAAGAAGAAGATGAAGATGGCGCGAAAGTGGGGGACTTCATACTCCCAAAATATGGACTGGGACTCTCGGACAGCTCATCTATCCTCCTACGCAAATAACTAGCTTCCTGATGTGATTTCCTAACTTCCTCCCTGGTCTCGCTCAATTGTTTTTGTAATCCCTCTAAAACTGAAGCCAAAGCCTTGAGATCTAGCCCTTCAGCCATCACGCTCGGACGGAAGGTAAGTAAGGCACTTCAATCTATCAGAAGCAGTACCTGAATCCTTCTGATTCCGTAGGAGCTGATGACCGAAGACCTCGTGTAGAATAATTCCCAATTCCCAAACACTCCTGCGCCCGGATTTCTCCTAGCTCAGAAATGGAAGGGAAAGGGGAAGTGGATAACAAACAAGAGAGACTGCCACACTGGTCTTCTTCAGCTATTTCTGGTGTTCAGTACACTGATGATGACCTGAAACATTAGCACAACATTACTACAGTTCTCACAGAAAACTTGGCATTTACTCTAATATCTTTTCTTTCCTCTCTTTGTCTAATACCTGTTACAGTGTGGAATTTAGCCCCTCTCTCAGAATAGATAGTACTGTAGGTTGTCTTTTCTGTGCTGAGTATTAAGTACTATCTTGAATAGACTAGACGTTCTGCTAAGTCTATAAAGATGGTATATAACAGTATTCAATATGCATAAAGTTAATACTCCTATTTACTTGACGAAATCTTCTGCTCTCGCTATGAGGGAACAAAGTCACTGAATGTCGTTCTGAATGCTGTTCTGCTTCTTAATAAATGCGTAGCTGAGGAACTCGCTGCACCTCACAGGAGACTTATAGCTGCTCTGAATTATCGTTTTTTGACTGAATAGGAAAACGACAGATACTCTTACCGCCAATCTTCACTAACTTCGAGGCGGGAATTCACTGGACTCAAGGGCTGAGATACTCCTCCAACGAACCTTCTCCAGGGGAATAAACGAATAACCGCTGCTGGCTGGCTCTGCCGCACTCCACGAATTCACTCAAGCGGAGCTGCGACCGAAGAGGACACGGCTTTCCAAATGCAGTTGCTGACCTAGCCACACTCAGCGAGTACGCTAATGCGGAGCTGTGACTGACAGACTGTGAAGTTCAAATGCCGCTGCTGAATAGTCGCACTCCACGGATACTCTACTGCGGAGCTGCGACTGAAGAGGCCACCAGTAACAAGCCTCTCAGAACAAAGTCTCAAGACTGGTAAAACTTAATTACTATAATTGCGGGAACTTTAGACCACAAAGCAGGCTAAATTGACGGGCGCTCAAATTCACGTCTGACTGCTCTAACATGACGGTTGAAGTGCGCCGTTCACAGCGAACCAGCGCATGAAATGGCGGACATCAGGAAGACAGCTAGAACGCTAACCCCCTGGGCGGACTGGCACAATCAGGAAGTGTACTCCACCCATCCCGCTGACTGTCGTCTAACACCTGTCTCTGCATCAAACCCCAAATCGGGAACTGTGGTGAGGGATTATCATGGATCTTGAATATAGGACTTGGGACGGTTCTGACAAGAGGCGGGAGTTCGGCGGGAGTTCGGGGACGACACGCTGATGGATCATGCCTTCTTTGCACAGGCCACGGGTGCCCCAATACGTCTGTACCTGCTGCATGCCGCAGTGAGTCGATATGTCCGACGTACATGGGCCCCACAACGCAACAAACTGACGCAACATGAACTGGTACACCTTCTGCACTATATGGTGACGGGAGGACATTTAGTGCGATGGCTCTATGGGGGCATTAGGGAACATGCTGCACTACCCCTTACCACACTCAGAAACATTTGGGTTGAGGACACGGGAGAAGACATGACAGATGGGGAATGGAAGATCCTAGAGCACTTCTGAAGGGTATCCAGAAATGTTACATTTAAATTTATACAGGCTATGATACTGCACAGAGCGTATCTCACTCCCCATAAGCTTCATAAGATATACCCTTCTTCCTCCCATAACTGTCCCAGATGTCAGCAGGATGAAGCGGATATCCAGCATATGCTGTGGACATGCCCGAGACTACGCACTTACTGGGGGAAGGTCTGATGCATAGTGCACGATATCACAGCCCTGCAGATCCCGGAAGGCGCACTACCCTGTCTGCTAGGGAATAGAAAAAGACCCAAGACCCACAGGGCACAACTGAAATTTATGGATCTGGCACTCCTGTTGGCCCTTAGGGTTATTACTATGAGATGGAAGTCAGTCAGACCACCGAGTTTTGAAGTCTGGTGCTCTGATTTGTTGAAATGGGGCAAGGCAGAGGGAGTGACCCTACGGAGGGAGGAAGAGAAGGGGACCCGTAAATACCCTGTAGCGCAAGATTGGGAGCGAATGTTGATGGAATTGGAGAGTGTGGACACGGAGCCTTCTCAGGGGAACGCCCCATGACCACGCTAGAAAGGGAGCGAAACATAGGAATTGGGAATTGCGGACGTAACCGCCACAGGCACGGGTTAGCCGACTACTGATTGTTATTCACTATACCAGTCATGATCTAGGGACCTAGATAAACAGTGTGTATATAATATGCAAGCTTGGAGACGGGAGGGTGGGATGAACGCGGGCGGGATCGGGGGTTACTGTAAGTTGATACTGTGCTGTGAATGAAGGGTGTGAATCTACTGCAAAATGATAATGCACTGTGAATATAAACACTGCCTATGGTAATACGACTAGTATCTTGAAAAACACGAAGTTAAACGAAACAAACATACCTGTTATGTCACGGACAGTACATGTTAAGAAAATAAGAAACGACTGAGAACTGATGTAATACTTACAATGCCATATAATCCTGCTGTAGTCATGAATAAAAATGTTTTTTAAAAAAAGTGATGTGCCACCGGATATGTGTTGTCCTGATTATTGATTGCCCTCAGATGTTGCAATATTCTCTTGTGCACTTGCAGCTTAGTGCTCCCTACGTAACATAAATTGCATGGGCATGACAACACATATATTGCAAACTCGGTTTTGCATGTGAGCAGTTAGCCAATTTTATGTTTCTTCTGATCAAAGGGAGTGATATATGTGGTTTTATTCTCACCTTGTTGGCAGGCTTTACATGATTTGCAATTAAAAAAGCCGGTATGGGTTTGTAGCCAACTAGTAGGCTCAATTATTTCAGGACTAGTTTTGACTAAGTCGTCTCTCATGGAGCGACCTCTACTGTAGGTTATTGATGGTCTTTTGGGCAAACTGGGGCCTATTATAGGGTCGCTCAGACCCAAGGGCCAATTTCGAGATATTATTGTTTCGATCTTTTTATGCTGTTGACTATATTGGACTACAATTCTAAATTCCTTCTCTGCTGTATCACTGTTGATTGCTGTTTCAGTTTCAGCAGTGTTAGTTCTAGTGTCTGACTCACAAAGTAGCTCAACCATACTTTTACACATAGACTTATCTATGGCATTGTCTATGATTATATCAGAGTACCCCCTTTCCATGAACCTTTGTTTGCTTTCGGACTTGGCTATCAATAAATCATTCTCCTTGCTATGAATCTGCCTCAGCCTCAGCATTTCACCATAGGGAATACTAGTTACCAGATGTTTTACCTGGGAGCTACTTGCATGGAGTATCGAGTTACCAGCGGTTTCCTTACGATGGAGTTTGGTTTCAATTCTAATATTATCAACATAGACCTCTGTGTCTAGGAAACTCACTGTGGATGCACTGATACTGGCATTAAAATACAAATTCAATTCATTTACATTGATTGCTTTTATGAACTCCTGAGCTTTTGTAGTGTAGATCCTATATTCCCAATAGACTCTGCGCATTGGAATAGTATATCCTGTAGATTTGCGCGTATCAAGAGAGAGAGAGAGGACTAGAAAGCTAGTCCGAGTCCCCGTAGTTTATATGTGTTATCAAAAGAGACTAGCTTAAATATGACCAATATTGTTAGGACTCTGATTAGATTTGTCATGGGCACCTATTTTAATAATACCTACCGGAGTACGAGGACGGTGCAACAGGTACAAGGCAGGCTCTGACCAGAAAAGCTGGTCAACCCCTTACCGCTTCACTCCTGGAAGCATTGGCTGCAAAACCTAAGCGCATATATGAGAAGGGAATCCCCCCTCTCACACTTAGAGAAACACCTTAGTGAGTGTAAAACATAGCCTGGATTACACTCCTTTTTAACCTGCACTACACTCTATTTTAAAAAGGTCCTGAGGAAAGCCAGATTTAGTTTAAGGCACTGGCTGAAACATGTCGACCAACTGATGGATGTAGGAGGTAGTAACTCACCTCCCTTAAACATCCCCAAGCCTTATTTTAACCCCTGACGGGAGACCAGTTATTAAAATTGAATTTACCCTCGGGTACTGGGACCCTCGCCAAGCCGTTTTAACTCACACTTCATTTTACACCTCACACTGCACTCTCAGTAAAATACCAGCTCCGCTGTAATCAGGCATCGCAGCACACCCGGGGCACATTACGTGTCACTGGGTGGGCCCGATGATGAAGCATGCCACCAACCAAGTTGGTGGGTGAGGGCTTCATGAACTCACCAACGAGGTGCCCATGACAAATCTAATCAGAGTCCTATCCTATAGATTTGACATAGGACTGAGGTCTACTAGGTCTCTATCGAATATACTAGACTTAATTGTGAGTGCCAGCTAGCTCAGAGATCACTAGAAACTTTCTCGAATTCACAAGAAGGGATTAGTTTCTGATAACCGCATAAACTTGACAACTTTGTTTCCCAAGAATAAGAAATGTATCTCTAGAGTCGCAGAAACAATAGATAGTTATTTCACTCAGTCAATCGCGCATGCTTCGTTTCGCCAGAGGTGCAGAGAAATAGAGAGACGGGCGTTTTCAATAAAAGGATTTATTGAACAGTCTTCTTTCTCATGCAGAGGAAATGAACTGCTACAATCGTAATACTGGTTGCGAAGTACAATGCCTACAGTACGAAGAGTATTATAAAATAATACTGTAAAAGCATGATATGGTTTCTAAGCCATAAAATACATAGAATACATACATTAATAAATAAAGACTAAAAGTACTCAACTGGTGCTTCTAAAATACGCCTACCCGGGTGTACCTAACCTAGGTCTAGTACAAGGGAAGGAGTAAGTGAGGTATAGCTTAGTTTCAGTATTCTTTGCCAAGAATCTATTTAAGAATTCTCTAAGGGTCTAATCAGCTCCGTACCTTGGTTTAGAATGAAGGAGGTCTGGTATCTCGCTCTCAGGACTCGATTTCCCAACATCCCGCAAGGGTAAGTTGGAAACACTGGAGCTGGATTTCTCGGCAAGAGAAAAGACAGCGTCTCTCTCAGTGCGTCTGCTGGAGGGTTGGCTTCCTTCGGCACTTGCTGTAGCAAGGCGTCAGGCAAGTAGATAGTTGAACTGCTCCAAACCACCGTGTGTTTGCCTCGGCAAGTGTGGGTATATTTATATCTTGAAGGTGCCTAGTTTGACGTAAGGTTGGACATAATAACGTCATCAAGACTGTTCTTTGAAAACTCCATGAGTTCTTGGATAAATCAATATTCAAGCAAGGGGAAGTCCCTGACTGCTGAAGGCGGGTTTTTCCAAGAAATCGTTGTGGATTTTCGGAACTAGTGGAAGTAGCCGTGCCATCTTTGGACTGCATAGGCTAAGTCTTAATATGGTTATGATTTCTATGCCTATCTAAGGATAGGGTGATTTATACCTATACAGAGGCAAGAATCGGGGAAATTACACTAGGTTCCTAAATTCATATACAACACCCACTTCACTTTATTATGTTTAACATTACTAAATTATAAGCACAAAAACATATCTAAAGCATGCGTTTACAATCCCACCCAAAATACACAAAATGCATTTGATAAGGTTGCACAAGAAAAACGAGCATTCGTACAGAACGCATAAAAAAGGAATGGTTTCTTCCTAAGCATATAGTATGATATTGGCAATGCTAACTGAATGAATCATTAGTTTACATTTTTATGAAATGGCTCTAGGTTTACAGAAGAAAAAGTTCTAGACCATTCCATAGCAGAATATATAAACTGTTACTGTTTTTAAGGACAAGGTCAAATATTGTCTCTAGGAAGTATTTAAAGAAGTTCTTGTTCTCTAAGAATAGTTCTACTTTAAGCAGATTACTTTGTGCCCCCCAAAAAAATTCTTTTAAGTTCTTAGGGAAAAAAGTCAAAATTAGCCGTAGAAAAAATAGAGTTACAAAGGTTTTTCGGAAGGATTGTTATTAAAAGTGAAGGCCAAATTCAGAGTTCATGGATCGCTGTGTGGAGATCTCAAAAGTTATTCTCGGTGTCAGGAGAAAACATCAAATTGTCTAAACTGGCAAAGAAATTGTCTACCGCAGTAGGTGAAAGTGGAACTACTTCATTAAGTAGATCAATTGTGCACAGATGAGAAGTATCGCCGTCAGCGTCTGCCGCATTAGCAATGTTCAAATCAGATGGTACCTGTGTGCATGTTGATCCGCGTATCTCACCTCCTGTTGGATTCGCTGGTGAGATCTCAATTAATGTAGTCATCAGGATAGGTAGCCGTTGGGGGCAACACAACACGTGAGCCGTTACCGGACCCAGTAATGCGTCTGCATCCGTTGGCGCAACCGATGTTCGTTAGACAGAAATCAACCATTTCAGTAAGCAGGTTTTTGTGGTCTTTCATTTTGCCCATTGCTTTGTCCAAAAAGTAATCAAGTGCTCTCAATCCATCAGAGTGTTGGATACTTGTGTAGAGTGAGCTGACATCAAGAGCGATGAGTAGATAACTAGGTTTCCATTTGAAGTCCTTGATTTTTCGTAGGAAATCGCTTGTGTCGCTCACATGTGACAGAAGGGCCTTGACCAGACTCTGTAGGAAAAAATCTACATATTGGGATGTATGTTCCAGACATCCACTTCTTGCAGATATAATAGGTCTCCCCGGTGGATTTACAGAGTCCTTATGAATCTTGGGCAAAAAATATATAGTGGGTACCACTGGGTGATAGTTTTTTTGGAATTTGAATTCTTGCCCTGTGATCAAACTGTCAGATTTCCATGTTGACAATTTCTTATAAAAGATTGTTTACATTGTTTTAGTTCTGTTCCATTGCATCTTGAGTAGCAGGTTCTGTCATTCAACTGTCTAAAGGCTTCCTTTGTTTACTTGTCTTTGGTCATCAATACAATGTTCCCGCCTTTATTAGAGGCACGGATTACAGTTTTGTTGTTTTCCCTGAGCTTTGACATCAAGGCAATATAATCTGATTTTTCCTTATTGTATTTGGTTTTACTTCTATACGTCTTGAAGTTTAAATCCTTAAGTTGATCTGTAACCTTGTCATGAAATAAATCAATCGAGTCTCGTAACATGACAGGATTAAAGGTGGATTTTGGTTTAAACTGGGTTAAATTATGTTTTATTTGTGTCTGCAGAGTATTAAGCTCTATGGGTAGTCCGTCTGTTTGTTCTTCTGTGTGGGCAGACAGTTCATCGTAATGCTGGTTATATTCCATTTGCGGATCCCAAAGTTCCTGAATTTCATTTAAAAATGATTCATCTGATTGTGTGACTCCTGCAGGGTTTGGTATTCTCATTTCTGTTGACATAGGCAGATCCTGTTTATTGGTGTTCCTATTCAGTAAATGATATTTCTTCAGTTTAAGTGTTCGAGTGCTTTTAAAAATATCCAGTCTTGTTTTCACATAGTTAAAGTTGTTTGCAGGGCAATATGTTAGGCCCAGACTGAGTATTCTTTTAGCATTGTCACTCAATTCCATATCTGATAGGTACACAATTGTTTTGTTGGCAGATGTTAACTCGTTCATTTGCCTCTCCTCCATCCATCTCTCTTTTTTGCGGCTTGTTTCTGGTTCTGTTTGCCTTACGTTGTTGCTTTCGTTTCCAGTTCATGTTTGGCCGTAATTGGTTTTGTGCATGCGAGGACGGAGAGTTTGCCGTCTGTCCTCGCATAAAAAAGATAACTCCTCATCTAATGTGCGTTTTGGACTGCCCTGATTGGAAGTTGATTCCGGCTCAGAATCGCTGTCTGGAACTGAGCTCAAGTCGGACTGTGATGTGCTTGAAGATGCCCCATCCGTTTTTTTAGCATTTGATTTTGGAAATCCTATTTTTTTGTCTTTACTTAATCTTAATGCTTCATATTTCTTAGAGAAGGTGACGATCTGCCCCACCTCATAGTCTAGTTAAACAAAAAAATGGTTCTGTTGGGTAAGACAGGTTATTTGAACAATGCTCATAGATGCAAATTAAAACAAATCAGCTCTCTGATACAAGTACTCGCGTTTTTGAGAAATGAATACTCAAACACCAGAAAACAAAGTCATAAGGTCAAAGCATTGTATTATATACATTAACACAAAATTGCTTCCAAATGGATCCGAATTACTTCATTCATGGATAGATTTTGAAAACATGGTAAGACCGTCATACAGGTGTGCAAATTTGTGACTTTTTTGTGAAAGAAGTGCTCAGTAAACATGATGGTATATACAGTGTGAGGAAATAAATCTTATACACATATATATACAAAGGTACAGTTCAAGTAGGCCAGAAGATGGTTTGATCTCAACTGGGGAATCCTATGGTTTCTGTGGGGATCCTGGTGATTCTGAACCTATGGATGCGTCGATGTTTCGACCCTAATGCGCCCCTGTGGGTGGTCGCGGCGGGTCTTTCTCAAGACAGGGAGGAAGAGACAGTTTCAAGATCAAAGCAGGGATTCCTCAGATTGAACTAGTATGCCTCAATGGCCCGTCGCATCTCTAGTGTTGGCAGATCGGCACGAACGGAGGTACAGACTCCCTCTCAGCGGCTGGGACAGATAGTAAAGATTGAAGACGTAATCATTGGTACTGAAAGCATACAAAACCAGTCAGTATTGAAGACAGACTTTAAAAAGACTACAAGTCTTTTTTCTTTTTGTTTGCTCATCACAACTGGCTTGACTCGGTTATATATGCACAGAAATAAATTAATTTAAGAAAGGCAATACAATCTTAAAATCAATTTCAGTTGGCAAACATGAAAAATAATTTTGATGCATATACGTCTCCACAAATGATCCCATGTGCTAAAAAGCTTATTAAATTGTGCAAAATTGTGCAAAAAAGTGGTAAGGTAAAATAAAATTAGTTAAACAATTTTCATCAAATGATAATACCACCGAAAAGTTTTTTCTAGCATTATAGCGCCGTTAATATCTGTATAAATACATAAATCACTGCTGATTATGTTCGAGAGAGCTGGTAAAGGTGCTGATTACTGGAGCCCCAGTAATGATAGGCTTAACATTGTAATTAGTGTGAGTCCAAGACATTATAAAAATCCATATTTCAAGAATTAAAGATCATGAGTTAGAGCCTCATAGGATGTCGGTATATATATATATATATGTTTTTATAGTAGTAAATGTAAATACAAAATAACCCAAAAATGTTTATGTAATGTAAAATATGTTTTTAATTATAGTGTTATATTATATGCATATATATATATATATATATATATGAGCTCCCAAAGTCCTTCTGAAATGCGGTAACCCAGCCGCCAAGAAATAAGAAAGCACTCACGAGGGGGAGGTTTCCAGTATATTTTAATGAAACCTTCAAGCACCAGCAAGACGCGTTTCGGCACTTAGCCTTTTTCTATGGCAATAGAAAAAGGCTAAGTGCCGAAACGCGTCTTGCTGGTGCTTGAAGGTTTCATTAAAATATACTGGAAACCTCCCCCTCATGAGTGCTTTCTTCTTTCTTGGCGGCTGGATTTACCGCATTTCGGAAGGACTTTGGGAGCTCATACTGTGAAACGGGTACACCCCCGCATTGACAGCACCCGCTCGTGAGTGCAACTGGCTGGTGGCTATTGGGAGCAGTTGATATATATATATATATATATATATATATATATATATATATATATATATATATATATATATATATATATATATATATATATATATATATATATATATATATATATATATATAAAACATACACACACATATATGTGTGTGTGTATATAAGTAAATATTTATATACAGTATTAAAAATTATTTAAACTTTTATTTAGTTTACATTATATTGATGGCATGGTTTAAAATATTTAAGATCTACAATGTTAACTCTATATATTTTAAAAAAACTATATTTTTTCATGTTTTCAATAATATTAGTTTGAAACATTATCTTTTGTTAGATTTTTTTGTACTTACCATTATAAGTTTAGGGAAACAATATTTTTGTAATCGAATATTTTTTGACACAATATTTCTGTATTTCGATACTGTTGTGTTCAATATTTTATCAGAGATCCCATTAGCATCCTGGGATTTGTCGTTTTGTCTTTACCATTTTGAGTAAAAAAAACAGAGCATGCAAAGCATCATTGAATAATTAGGAATGACTTGCTCGCTGTACGAAGTATGACATGAAGCCACAAGCCAGCTTCGCATTAGCTTAAATTTTACTGGGTTTTAGATGTCTTAAATCATTGGGTATCTAAAACCTAACAGATATGGGCACATGGAAAAATGAACAGGAATATTGAAACAAAGTGAGAAATGAATGATAGATTGTAAATTGTTAGCAATTCACAGCAAACTAATTTCAAAGGCAAGCAAGCATTGTCAGGAAAAGAGAAATTAATTTGAATGTTTTACCACATTTTCAACCTATTTTTGTTTGCGAAATATTATTATTATTGTTGTTGTTTTTACCACCAGTATGACTGGTAATAATAATAATAATAATAATAATAATAATAATAATAATAATAACAACAATATTAACAATAGTGATGATAATAATAATAATAATAATAATAATAATAATAATAATAATGGTGATGATGATGATAATAATAGTAATAAAAATAATAATAAACTTAGGTTGATAATCGTTTTTTATCACTATCTATTTATTATTAGTAGTAGTAGTAGTGCAGTAGCAATCGTGTTTTTTTTGTTTGTTGATTATGTTTTTATTGTTTTTGTTGCTTCAGAGGTTTGATGCTTATGTTGTTGATCTCATTACTTTTCTGATTCGTAGTTATAATGACAGTAGTAGAAATATTAGGTGAAGTAATAGTAGTATTGGTAGGTGAAGTAGTAGACTTGTTATCAACATCTTTATGTTTATTAGAAGCACAGAGTGATCAATCTACAAAAGAATAATGAAATATTTCAGGATGCAATTTTTTTGAATGATAAAAGGAGCTCCTAATATAAGGGGGTGAATGCTTCTAGGAGCTGGCAATTAAACAAGTGTGTAAACATGCAGAGTCAATTAAAAGCTTTTAGGTGCATGACACAAATCGAGCGTGCTGGCGTGCCCGCCTCTTTTTCCGGCATGCTCTCAGAGGCATGCCTCACGGCTGCGCCAGCTGCCGCCCTACCCTTGCCTGTGCGTGTCTGTCTGTGTGTGAGTGTGTGAATGCAGGGATCTTCCATCCACAGCCTCTCTCTGTCCTCTTGCATATCACTCACAGACTGGCATCTGACAGCAACAAACCTGCAGCCTTCCCGGCCCCTCTTCAAACAAATCCGCCATAGAGGCAGCGCTCGTCCGGCCGGAGGAAGCTCAGGACCCAGTCTCGCCCGGAGCTGCCTTTTTCACGTGTTTTTATCCCAAATCTTGGATGGCAATAAAGAAATGTAACTGTACTGAGCGGGACAAGTGAGACGGATTCTGATCTACGGCGTGAAGGGGGATCGAGGACAGAAAACCGAGCCCGGGGACAGGGAGAAAGAAGAGCGGCCGGGCAGAGACGATCTCCCCGGGGGTTTCTGCTCTGGCTACAGAAGTGAGATTGGAGAAAGTACAGCGATGCCAAGAAGGAAACAGCAGGCACCCAAAAGGGCGGCAGGTAAGATCCGAGTGCCCGCTGCCACCCACCCCTGCCAGTCCCCCGCCTCCTCCCCCTGCCAGTCCATCATTTTGTACCTTATGCATCCCCCCCGCGGCCGATCGTTTTAAAAACCATTCCTTGGGACTAATGATGCCTTGCTCAATTTAAAACATGCAGCGTGTCTCACTTTTTGGGGCGCCCCCCTGCGCCACATTGGCCCCTAAGCGATCCCTCCCGTCCTATAACTTGACTTTTTACCCTCTTAACTTAACAGGTTACCTTGACGTGATATTTTATATTTCTGACAGGGGCGTTCAAAAATGTACTCATGCGTGTGTTTTTTTATTATTTTATTTGGGGTGTTTCGCTAAGTGACTGGCCACTCTTAATTGGCCCTTGCACAGGCACGACAACAGGAAGCGAATAAAAAAAACTTGCTATATTTCAAGCAGCTCTGTCGGTGTTAGGTTTAACGATAACATCACACGGGGTGAAAAGTGAGCTGGCGGTGGTAAGAAAGGAAGGTGTGTTTTAAACTTCAGAAAGCTTTGTGGCACTGGGATGCGCGCCCGAAACTGTTAACCGTCTCAGGAGTTTTTTTGCTTTGAAGCCAACTGGTTGTTATTTATTTATTTCTTTTGAACCCCGGCAGCGAGGCTGCTTCTGTTGCGGAGAGGCGCGGTGTAAAAAGTTAATTTTCCTTCTCTCAGACCCACCCACCGAAAAAACAGCTTCCCACTTGATTGCAACTATGATTTGACGCGTGATAGATCGCCTGTCACCCGGCTGCCTTTGATCTAGTCAGTCTTGATTGATATCAATAAATCACTCGCCATGGTAACCCAGGCAAGAGTGACGCAGGGCTCGCCCTCTAGATACTGTGATCCAGACAGGCACAATTATTATCTTGTTTGGTCTAATGTGGGTGTTTTTTTTTCTTCCTTTGTGCCAATAACTGGATCACATCTTTGAAGCAAAGCTACGTGTTTGCTTAAGGGCTCATCTCCCAAGTCCTGTTTTTGTGTGTATTCTGTTCGCAGTGCGTTCAATGCACAGTTGAAGTGGCAGTGCCCCCGCGAGTTACATACTTCGTAAACTTTGACAGGCATTTTTTTTATATCAGGGTTCAAAGGTGGGTGGTGGTTTTGTGGCTCTGGCCTTTCACCACCTCCGGTTTACTACTTTATTGATTAACCCACACAAAGAATGGAGTGTCTGGGTGTATTCTATACAGGACACCTTCCCCCGAAGGCCCAGCAGGACGGAGAGGCGCTCGCACAGAGACAGGCACGGTGTGTACTTACAGGCATAGGCCACTCTCACACACTGAAACAAAACAAACATGACCTATTTAACAACAATGGTGTGTGGGACTGGAGACAAGGGCACATCTACACCAGCCTTGAACTCTGAAGCTTCTTTTGAGCACTCCCTTGATACATAACACCCACAACGCCCTTACTTCCTTCACCACCTACCTACATCTATCTATCTATCTATCTATCTATCTATCTATCTATCTATCTATCTATCTATCTATCTATCTATCTATCTATCTATCTATCTATCTATCTATCTATCTATCTATCTACCTGTCTGTCTGTCTGTCTGTCTGTCTGTCTGTCTGTGCCTGCCTGAATGTCTGCCTTGCTGTCTATCAATCTGAATATCGACAGATAAATATCCAGTGAGTGTTGAGTTCTAAAAAAAAATAATATTGCTGCACGGTGTTGTTAATTTCTCCTGCTACCTTTAGAGCAAAAAGGCCAAGGCGTTATGCAGTGTAGAGTAAGAAAAAATGCTCTTATTTTTTATTTTGTAGCTCAAGGTTCCTAAGTGCAATAACAAATCACACCAGTTTTGTTGTCGACCAGCAGATCTCTGGCACTGTTCCACCAAGACATGATGTTTTTCTGAAAAGTGCTTTTCATGATTCTAAAATGGCTCTTAATAGCTTGGCAGGAGTTTTAATTGCCAGATTGACTGGAACATGTCTCGGTGAGGTCATTTCACAACACGCAGTTGGCAGAGCCAGGCCTGGCCACCCCTGCCCTGCCTACATTCTGATCAGTGTGCCTGGTATGTGGGAAGTGTTCGGCAGGGACCTGTTTCCGGCCATGCCCAGTTTTGTCTCTCACTTTGTTCCATCATCTGGGTCTGTGCTGATAGTGTCTAGGCTCTCTCCTCTCCTTGAATTTGGCAGACACTTGTGTAGGGGGTGTATTTGTTCTGTGCTTGTTTTGAATGAAATAACTCCTACTGCTGAACTACTTTCTGCCAAGTAGGAAGGGGGCTGCAGGGCAAAACAGCTGTTTATCTTTTTTTAACTGTTCTTTCTTGTTCTGTGAAAGTTTGTAGCCACACCGAATTCCAACTTCAATGTGCTAGCAAATTAGGGTTTTGTTGTGGCCTTCAACCCTTGCGACCCAGACATTTTGCCCCATCCTATGGTAGATCTGCATTATACCTAGATTTCAAGAAAATCCTGACACATGTGTCGCCCAAATCTGGAATTACCTGCATACCCTTTGATTCTGCTATAAACTTGATAACATTAGCAACAGAGACCTATAATTCTGTAGCCAAAGTCACTCTTCACAAAAGTTTGTCCCGCTAGACATCTTCGGCGAGCAAGGCAGCGGTGCAGGAAAAAAAGATAGGCCTTATTATTCAGCGCATGCCTGCTATTGTCATTGCTTAAAATTAAACACCATGCATAACTGTAAATAATTGCAGCCATGCACTGGCTCAGGAAACAGATCTCGGGTTTGATTAATGAACAACGTAAAGGTTAGACAGAACAAGCAAGCGAATCAGGAATGAAACCAAGTCCCGCCGCCAGATGAAAATTTATCGAGAGAAATCTACGTGGCATTTTTTTCCTGTTCCACCATTAACTTTAAGCCCTCTCTTCCTCTGGTATATTTCATGTGTATTAAAAACACAGGAGCTGCTTTTTTTCATTAGATCATACTGGCATTAAGCATAACAGTGATTTCTTAATGCTGCAAAGTGCAGTGTTTGTTGTTTTCTTGTAACCTGAATTGACCCTTGCCAAGGGATTGCTTGCTTAACATCTTTTGATCTTTCCATCAACCTTCCTTCAAGCAGCCTGGCCGATGGAGTTTTTTTTCTTTAATTCACACACATTTTCTAAAGGTGATATTATTTGCATTTATTTTACAGGGCAGATTTAGAAAATACTTCATAAAGCACAGAGAGGGTTTGGCACTCAAGTTCGATCGCTCTGTGCTTCTTCATTGACAATCTTTCTAGCCTCCCCTGCTTCTGCTCAGAAACTCGCGCCTCCCAGAATTGAACAGGATTATTTATTCTTCCTGGTTGAAGGGCCATACACGCTTGATTTAATTATTTGTCCATAGGACCGTGCCATATGCTGGTACTATAGAATGAAGCCCTTAAGGAATAAAGCTACATGCGTCTTATGCTGATACTATAGAATAAAGCCTGAAGGAATAATGTGCCTACATGTCCCCACAAACACACATGTTTGCACTTCTACACAAGTATAACATTAATTTCTGGAGCTTTGCTGGTAATACTAATGAAAAAACTACTTAATCAGAATGTATACCTTGCTAGATTCTTCTGTTTTTTTTAATGAGTAGTACAATATTAAGCCACCGAAGAGGTGTACATTCTCGCTAGTGGCACACAGCAATTTGCACAGCCCCATGAAATAATTGGGATTTAAAGATGATACGTGATTGAGGGTGGCAATCTTTTCTAACTCATAATTTTGATACATTCCTTATTATCTAGGCATGCTCTGGCAGGTCATAGCATTTCTTAAAAGCAAGCATAATATTACGGAAGTGAGAAAGAATTACAAAACTGTTGAGTGATAGAACTGTGCCAATCAATAATTTGAGTACCAATAAGGAGCAGGTGAACTCATGCTAACAAGAAAGTATAGGCCAGAGCACAGTTTCTTTAGACGCATGTGCCATTCTGACTACTGTGTTCTGCATCCAAACCAGGGATACCCAGAAGCAAAAGAAACTGCTGGCTATGACAAGGCGAAGGATAGTATCTCATTTCTTTTTCCCCTTCTGTAGAAGAGTTGCTGTAGAAAGGAATATATGGGTGGCTTCATCTCAAGAATCCAATGCTGGTGACAACTTCATCTCACACTAGCAATCAATTGTGATTTTTTTTAACATAAATATGTATGAAAATGATTTTTATGTTTCTTGATAGAGTATTTAGGGTTTTTCGAACAATGCTGCTATAGAGAGTATTGTTTTAGAACTGCGTATGTATTCTCAGTGCCATGTGGCTGCACTGCAAAAGCTATGTACCCTAAACTACTATATAACACCGTCAAAGACCGTTAGACGCATTACTACACCACACCACACTTCACCATAACACACCCCATCATATCACACCACAACTCACCACCCCATGCCGTAATATACCATACCGTACTATACCACACCATACTATAATATGCCATGCCATGAATTGGCATTTATGTTTAAGGGACTTCACAGCGAATGGCAACCCTCACTCTTACCAAGCTCTCTTGTAGGGTCTGTGATGATCCACAACAAATTTCTTTGGCTTAAAATTATGAGACGAAAAGTGCCACAAATATACAATGTTATAACATTAGTGCAAGTAGTTGGAAAACAGTTGCGATTTACCCTCACGCCTGCTTATTGCGTGCATACGTTTTGCAGACCTCACCAGTATGTAGGAAACTCCAAGTCCTAATTCATACCCTTCACCACCATTTGGCCCGATGTGGAGACAACAGCAAGGATCTATGTCTTTTACAGTGAATGGGCTTTTTCCCCTTTTCGTTACTCAACATTGCATTGGAACTGTTTTGTCCTAACGCTTTTGATTCGCCAAAGTTACGTCTATAGTTGTAGGGTACAAGGGGAATATTTCATTTAGTTTGATTTGTTCATGATTCTCAAGCCCTTATTCCTTGGTCCAACGCAATATATACGGCTAATATGCGCTTGGTCAATAAACAAATGCAGTGACCCCATTGGTGTCCAGGCATCAAAGGTTGGCTGTCAGCAGACGACCTTCTAAGCGATCAACTCGATTCAAATTATTCCACCTTGATAACAGTCAGACTTGTTGTACGTGAAAAGTACACATTGTCTTTGATGATTTTCCATAAAATTCCATAATAATGAAAAATGCATTTTTAGCAACAAACTCTTTTTTAAAACACGAAATTGTATTTTATGTGATGAATGTCCTATGAGCGTCTAGACTTTACATGGAATGCAGGTTCATCTGGATGGGAAGAATGTCACCATTTTCAAAACATTTAACTCAATAAAAATCAAACATTTTTAAACATGTGATGGCTTAAGGAACTACTAATAAAATGGGCTTCAGCTAACAAGTGAGAAGATGCTGACATTGTTGAGTGTAATCTGAGAAATTCAATTTCTCACGGTTTTGCTGATTGATGCATGTAAGTTTCATAATGGAGTTTTTGTTGTGGTTGAGTGTGCAACTATGTCACCTGGTACTAAACAGCAAAATCATTAAAAGAGTGGGCAGTATGAATCAATGCTAAACCACTGTGACTGTTGGGTTTAGGATGATTATATTTTCGAACAAATTTAAGTTATTGCCTTTTATGTATATATCTGCTATATGATGATATTTGATGCTGTGGTATATTATGTTTTTGCACGTTATCCTATGTTAAGTAATGTTAAGTTATCGCATGTACTCTGGTGTATGTTATGCCCTGGTACCATACTAATTATAATTTACATTATGTACACAGCGTTCCCATACCATACATGATTTTGCATTATGCTCCTTTCTGTTATTTATGTTTTGAGATGTTATGTCTTGTTTTAGTATGGCAAATTGTGCTATGAGATGATACTTTATGTTAGGTTGTGTCTTGAAGTGTTATGGTACATCATGTTATTCTTACATTATGCTATACTGTACTATGCTTTGCTATTCAAATCATGTGAATTTAAAACACTCAAAGGAAAGTGTCAAGTGAAATGAGAATAAAACACTTTTCTGCAGAGATTTTTTGTTTAGCAAGTGCTCTGTCGAGCAGCCCATTAGCATTCATACCATTTTGATGTCCTTGTGTTGCCCAATAAATAGTTTCATCAATTTTCTTTCGAAAGCGGTAACTTCGATAAATTCACTGTAGTACACAATACAAAACTGACTGAAAGGTACCATTTCGTCGGCGAAACCATGGTCTTCCCATGTTGCTGCTGTTATAGCACAACGTCTGAAAAAGAGAGACATTAGAAGGCGTATTGTTCAAGTGCAGGAAAGTGTTTTTACCCAGGTAGAGCACAATAGTAACGATGTGGTGCAGAGTGATTTTGTCAAATGGTTGCTTTTGTTACTGCGTGCCGTTGGTTTGCAGTACTACTGCTTTTCCATTGTTTAAACGTAAAATCTAGTGTGCCCTGCTCATTGAAAAAAGTGCTCATTGAAGAACATGGCTTACTTGTGTGATAATGCAAAATTGCAGGCCAGTGTGAAAGAGGAAACAGAAATGATGTTATGAAAGGAGTTGTTTCGATCAGTGAAAGGTTTGTATTAGTTTCATTCAAAGGGCTTAGAATGTAAATATATATATATAAAACACATACATATATAGCACCCATATATACATACACATATGTATTTTATAAGAATATGCACACACACACACACACACACACACACACACGCACGCACACACACACACACACACACACACACACAAGCATAGGATTAGCACAGTGCCATCCATGCCGACATAGGAAGGGACAAAGTATTTTGCCATTTCTACAGTAAAGTCTTTAAGCATAGGACTAGCACAGTGCTGTCCATGCGGGCTGTAAAATGAAAAAAGCCTTTTACCACTCCAGGCACAGTATTACAACTTTGAATTGGTAAAATACCAAACAAGCCAACCTGAAATTAATAAAAGCATCCCCTGACACAGGTTTCGCTCTCATAAGAGCTCTTCAGAGAGGTATAGATTTGTCCAAACAGAAGGTAGCACCCAGTGTAAGTCAAAACAAAAACCCTTTCAGGCATAAAGTGGTGCATAATTTATGCAAAAAAGAAGCTGAAAACTCTGGGTAGTTCTAAAGTTTAGGTGGAAAGCAGCTCCTGTATAGAGCACCCTCAACATCAGCATCACTCGGGATTTGCTCACCTGAAATGTCTCATAGGACTAGCACAGTGCTCTGCTTCTTTTTCTTTCTGAAGATGGGCACGCATAAAAATTGGTATTTCTATTTAAATTGCCCTTGCTAAATCTGAAATGATATAATTTATTTCATGTATTTTACATCACTTAGATTTCAATTGACTGAATTTCGTTCTTATCGTTTTGATTTATAGATACCATTTTTTAACACTATATATTTGCAGTTTTAAGTATTTTACATTTTAAAAACACGGAGGGCCTCATTTACAAACTTGGTGTAGGGCAGCCCCGCAAGCCTTCTGGCTGCGCTGCTCTCCGTCAAAAGAAAAGGGTAGGAATGCGCCGTATCTATACGATACAGCGCATTTCTGTCCACTTCCCCAGCACTGGCCCACAATTTGCTGCCATGCACCAACGCAGGCACCCTTGCATCTGCTTTTGTGGGAATGATTGTTACCTTCCTGCACAAAAACATTCAATGGAGGAGATTGCAGCACACATAGAGGAAATGACTAGAAAAAATAAAGTTCTTTCTTTCTTTGCGCTTCCCCTGGGGAGGCATAGTCTTTTGACGTATTCCCAGGTTTACATAATGTTGTAAATCTGGTATTGTGTCATTCATTCATTCATTTTTAACTTTATTCGGTTACTGAACAAAAACAACCATAAAAGTACAATTAATAAATCACATTTAGAGTATATAAAAACAATTTTGGTAAAAAACACAATAAAATTTACTCGTCGCATTTCAATATATAATTGATTTCCGCGATCTATAAACATTTTTAAGAAAAACAGAGACAGATGCAACAGCTAATATATTATCTAATCTTTGAATTGCTAAAAAAGCAAGACGACACTGTTTAACTGTCAGGGAGAGAGAGAATGCACTCCGCGCCGACTGGGTGATACCTACAACGATAGGAACACGTGGTACCCCAGGAGTAAGAGGTCTTACGAAGGAAACCTGCTTAAAAAACCTCGCAGCTGGTATGCAACAGGATGGCTTGCTGAGGTCTTTCAGTTTGAAGAGTCCAACACATGGTGCAGTGGCAAAGATAAAATAGCCCTGATGAATCTGCGTAAAACCTATAAGCAGTGAAACATGTTGGCATTCAACAGTGGTATGCATGAATAGCTACCTGTACTATTTTTTAGTTTGACTGGATTCACTGATTGAAAGAATAAAATTGTTGCGTAGTGTGTGAATCCCTTAAATTTTAATATACACTTTCACCACTTAGTGAGGTGTGATACATCCTTGCACTTCACAGATTGCACCTTTATCACTTTTTATATTCCTTTTCTGTTGGACACCTTCTCCTTTTTCTTCTGTTAAGAGCGTAATGAACGCCAATGATGACAACAATGGACTTCACTGGTGAGTACCTATCAGTGGTCCGCTTGGTGGTACGTCCGTGAGGTGTCATTACGCCCGCTTCACCTTTTTTCACTAATTAAGGGGAGTGTTACTGGGACCGTATTTTAGGACGCCATTATTCTCTGAAATACTGTCAACAAAAACGTGTGAGATTAGGTTTTAAGTATTGTGCATATATGAATACTACATAATAGAGTATACCGAGTGTTATGTAGAAAACTACAAACCTTTAAGTAGGACTATATTGAGGAGATACGAGATATTTAGATCCCTTCAGTCCCAGGACCCTGGCCTTTTTGTGGATTATTACAAGCTGTATCAAACCAGCTTGAGATATTCCCCTTAAAACTTTTCGTTTCCACCCAAAGGCTATTTTTAATGTGTGAGGCAATCACTAACATTTTTTTAATAACTACAACATCACCTGCGTTTTTGTCCAAACAAGCGACAATGCTAGAATCACATTTCTTTATTAAATAATAAAGAAAATCCTCGGGGACCACTTTGGGCCATTTTAGGGAATAACCGTTCTGCCTCTTCAGGGCAATATTTTCTAACTGGTGTCTTGGCATACCATTTCTAACATAATCCTTGTATGGATTTGAAATTTCCAAACTTAAGGGAAAGTGGTCACTTAATGGATTATCCAAGGTTTTAAACACTTGAACCGTTCCACCATATCTGGCCGACATCAATATAAAATCAATCGTTGAGTAGGCACCTCTGCCGTTGAAGGTAGGGCAAAAAGGGACATCTGTGCGACCGATTCTGTTCGCGAAACCCATGTCGCATGTAAAAATAATTTAGTTTAAATAGCCCCCACATGCGGTATGCTTAAAGTGGCTTAAACTGATCTCATTATCCAGCATTATACCACAACTACCTTTTTCTCCTCTCTTACATATAGAGCAGTTAAAATCCCCTCCCTGGGAATGTGTCAAATGTCTTGGGTGTTACGTGGGAACACGCCTCCTCATCGCAGTGCGAGGCAAAGCAGGACTTGTGCTGCGTTGCCTCACACCCTATCTATAAGGCCATAAAATACCACGCAGGGGGCTTTACGTGGCATGGTACCTATGGCACTTCACTGAGCACCACCAGAAAGAGACGGTCCGGCGGCACACAGGGCTTGTAAAAAATCTCCTGACTAAACAACCTTGTGACGGGGGTATCATTTAATGAACATTATATCATACTATTTACCAACAGACCCTGCGGTTTCTATTAAATTTCCCCTCAAATGCACTCCGCATCAGGGGTACTTGTAAACTGGCAAATGGTAATGATTGACACATGTTATATTGTGTTCTTTACAAGGAGATCCTTTTTCTGGGTCTCACCACAACATCCCCTTTCCAAGACTTTTTCATCCAGCATCTTATAATTCATGGACTGACTCCGACATACTGGAATGGAATGAATTTATAGATCGCACTAAACCCAATGGCGTCAAAGCGCTGGATACCAACATGTGACTTTACAAAACTCACCTTTCTTGCGGGAATCCAAGAAACCATCAATTTGGCGTTTAGTGAATCAAGCAGAGGAAGGAATTTTCTCTAAATAAATAGAGCTTCGATAAAGCCTATTGTAAACATATTAAAATCTATTTAATTTTGCAGAAATATTTCAGGCATCTCTATATCTGGTTGGTAACATTATTTACAAATTCCATTCACCACCTTCTATATAACTGTGCACTTTATATTACTATCAGCATGTGTGCTATTTTTGTGATGTCATTAGAGGTCAAGATTTTTAAAGCAATTATCAAATATTGAATAACAATTATGGTATTCCATTTAAAGTGAATTTAAAATACTATTTTTCTGACCAATATCAATGTCACAGTAGCTGCATATTTTTCTTTTAATTTGCCATGTGAACTCAGAACAGTTGCTTAAGGCTTTTATCCTTCTGGAGTACATAGAGTACGTAAAATCAAGGAGATTAACAACATTCAATTGAGCTTGTGTTGTGCAACATATAAATGTCCTTTAAAATGCAGCTGAAGATGTTTAATATGTAGGCATCTCAAATCATTAAACATATATTTTCCCCAACATAAATCAGAGCATTTTAATGATAAGCTAATGCCACCATCCTAAACAGAGAAATCACTTTTTGTTTTACTAATACATAAGGGTCAAATTATTAACCTTCTCTCCAAAAGTTTGAGAGTTTGACACAATAGGATGTTAGTACGGCAAAGCTGAAAACTTTTAAGCTTTTCTCAAACTCTTTCAGTTAAAGGTACCAAGGGCCTAGTGACCGAGTGACGGTACTTTCTTTCTCTGCCCCACAAAGAGTGTCTTTCTTAGGATACATAGATAGATAGATAGATAGATAGATAGATAGATAGATAGATAGATAGATAGACAGACAGACAGACAGACAGGCAGGCAGGCAGACAGGCAGACAGACAGCCAGACAGACAGACAGACAGACAGACTGACTGACTGACTGATAGATTTGCTGTAGATTTGAAGTAGCACTCATGCATCCCCTTTGATACCAAATCTTACATTCTCACATTAATCTCCTATATTGTTTCCCTTAAGGGAGAAAAGAACAATACCTCATATCATATATTCCTTAATTTTAAGTAGAAAATAGATTATTCTATAAAATACGTAACATTCAATTCTAACAGCCTTATATGAATGGAAAAAGAGGGTAAAGCAGAAGCAAGAAAGAGATAAAACGAGAAAGAATGCAGATGAGTCAAGAGGGGATGAAGGAAAAAGTAAGAGGAATGTTGGAAATGCCAAAAATAATGCAGTGGCATCTGAGGCATTATTCAGGCAATTTGTTGTAATTTGTGAAGATATGTCAAAACAATTTTTTGTTCATCCCTATAAAAATGGTCGGTCATTTAAATTAAGCTATTTTCTACTTTAGAATTACATTTCCAAATGTTTCCATATTAGGAAAATAAATTTCATTGTCACTATGGAGACTCTTTGCACCTATATTTAGCTCATTTTCTTCTACAGCATTAGGCACTAACTTATTTTTTAAATTTAGTGATCCACTGAGTATGTTCATGTATGTCTATCGCAAACTTCTTTCCTGCTGTAGATTTAAAAGTAATAATGTGTTTGACCTTGCCTATTGCTCTTCCTTACTATTCCAGCAAATATCACTCTGTGATAGTTCATCCTCCAAGATATCTAAAATCAGCTGTATGTTCAGTCATCCTTGATATGAGTTCATTGTAGTATTTGGAGGAAGTTACTTGTAAATTATTATCCAAGTGGACATTTTAATGTCATGTTTTAGATTGAAATTCCATTTTTGATGTATATTTATAATGCAAAAAGCTTTGATACTCAATACGTGCTCAGTATCCTACCCTTGACAGGGTAAGGTATCTACATTTCTATTACTTTCTTATGATGCATACAAGTATGTTAAAATTAACAGAATAAAGTTAAACCAGGCCATGTCCACTGTTCTTTCTATGAAACCTATAAACTAAAGCACACATCACACAAAGAGGGGTAAACCTTCAATTATGGTAACTTCCTGGAGTTGTAGACTATACTTTCCAAGTCACTTTACAATCAGTGTGAAGTGGCAGTGAACACCAGTATTTGATGCACTTGCCTGGCGTTGTGACACACAACAACGGTACTGACATAACCAGCACAAAAAATGTTAATGAGGGGCTCTATCGTGCAGTGCTTAATTTGAGCCGGTGGTTTCCAGTGCGAGCTGTGGCGCTTAACCCCTCCGATGCCAATGACGAGCTGAGCTCCTCATGAGCCACGGTGCTCCGGTGCTCATGACGAGCTGAGCTCGTCATGGCCCGTGGAACGCTCGCACGCTGGGCTAATTCCCCTGCTGTGCTGAGCGTTCCATTAAATGCGCGTGGTCGTGACGAGCTCAGCTCGTCATGAGCACCGTGGCTCATGCCGATCTGAGCTCGTAATGTGCATGGGGGCGCTGTGCGCGCCCCCCAGCACAGCAGGGGAATAGCCCCAGCAGCCAAGGGGTTAATTGTCAGCATTGATGCTTGTGACAGCTTGCCTCAAGGTGGGGCAACCTATCTAATATAGAGTTGACTACAACAGCAGTTAATTATTAATACTAAATTAATTAAAAATGACTATTACCTGCTGCCCAAGCCATTCTTATAGCTGTATGGGCCTGAAATATTCAGAATTGTCACTTTTGTAGGAGTGTGATTAGTAGTTGTGTTGTTACTATCAATGACAGCACAGCAGGGCAATTTGTGGTGGAAGCTGTAGTGTCCTCGGGACAAGAGCCCTAGCTTTTACGTTTTTTTTTATTTTTTACAAATTAAACACTGCTTTCATGATGCCTCCAGCATCTCCACTGGTTCGTGGAAGCAGTGTCAAATTTTTTCAAACTAGTTTACATACTGTTCCTTATTGCAATGTTTTCTTATTCCAATATTGCTGTGTGTGTGAGGTGCACATCTGGGCCACATGGATCCCTAGGTGATTGTGGAGTTGCCATGCGGACCCTTTCTGCCCTAGATGCAGCCGCCAGGGACTCGCCATCCGTGATAATAGGCTTCCTATGAAGGACAATTTAATGTCAGCAAAATACGCTCCAAAGACCTGTTTTAACACGGGCTCCTTTTTAAACTGAGTGCACTAAGGCATTCCTTTCAGGTAGCAGCGCACCTTCGAGGTGCGGTTATTTACATAATGGGCCGATACTTTGGAGCTGAAACGTGACACAAGTGACACAAGGCCACGCAACTATCGATTTGCGTGGCTTTGTAAATGTTCTGCGTGATTAAGGGGGAGGAACTTCGCCCCACTGCTTGAACTGGAATCTGAATACAAATAATAAAATAATCATAACATTCGTTATTATCATTTTGTTTTCTGCATTCAGCTTGCAGCTGAGGCCAGGGGGGTGGGGCTGGGCTTCCCGCTTCACAGGGGGAGGAGTGGTGGCAGCACCTAAAGTGCGCATGATGGTTTGGCAATCCATCTCCAGCCGGCCAAACCCTCATGCGCACTCTGTATGTTCTCCACGCAGGCTGTATAACAGCTACTAAGGCAGCGTTGTGATTGGTCAGGGGATTCTGGGAGGCTGTGTGCTTTTTGTGGAAGGAGGATGGAGGAAAAAGATGCGGTGGCCGGCGGTATAGGTAAGTGCTGTTTTAAAATTTAGATTTATTTTCCCACCCCATCCCCCTTCTTGTCGCACCACCCCTGTTTGCATGACACAAGGACAAATCAAGTGCTTAGTAAATATGGGTACAAGTGCACAATAGAACTAACAGAAGTGGATGAACAATGACATGCTCCTGCTTGACAAAACAACTGAAAATGTTTTAGTGGCCACAAGTTTTTAAGCATCTGCATCCGACTTAAATTGACAGTGGTTTTCTCCTTACAAGTTTTAGTTTTAATTTCACCAGGCTATGATTAAAATAATTTTATTCCCTCATGCTAAAAATATATATTTCAAGAGGAGTTTCTTATAGCACTTGTACTGATTTTCATTGCCTTCTTTCAAATCACAGATTGTCAAACTATTCTGCACCATAATAGCTGGTATCAGCTTTATAAGTACCAGGCTTGTATACAGAGAGGCTATTCTGCTTTTTTATCTCATTAATATATTTCAGTTGTTTTTATGGCAGGGGTAATAAATGATCAACAGTCGCCTATTCTAGGGTTAGTGTTTGTACCGAAAGTTTATTATTAATACCTTTCAAGAGTTGTTATTCATTGATGTTAAAACGCATGTTACTGATTGTGCTAATGTTATCTATTGCACAATGAATGACAGAATCATTACCACACTTGTTTACGTGATTTCAGTCACATTTCAACTGAATTAATTGGATGCGAGTTACTCCCTCATCCAAAAAATAATTATGAATCACGAGTTTCTATAAACTAGTTTCTTAACTCACCATCGTTTAAAGTGATATGCATAATTTGCACTGGTGAAATGAAACATCTTGGCTAGTAGTGAACAAGAAACGGGTGAGTGCACTGCATATCATGCGTATATTTCTGGTTAGGGTAGTGGTGGTAACCTGCAAAACAATTTTAGGAATGGCAATTCTTTTTCTTCTTCAGAGTAGTCATTTATTGACAGTTCTAGTTTGCTAGAGGAATCCATTTTGAGACAGAACCTGCCCTTTCACTAGCACACTGACCAAAATGCAGGTATTGGCTTTTTTAGTGTCAGGCAGTGGCATAACATAGACCCCTGCAGTACCCGCGGTGTCGGAGGGGCCTCCGAGCTGCAGGGGGGGGCCCCTCAGCACAGCCCTGGCCTGAGAGCCTCTCTCCTGTTTGAGTCTGGAGGGGGGCCCCTCCAGTGGTGTGGCAAGGGTGGGGCGGTCCGCCACAGGCGGCCCGAGTTTTGGTGGTGGCGGCCGATGGGCCCCCCGCTCTTACCTGTGGTCATTGCGGGGTGGTGGCCGCAGGAATCTCCAGCATCCCCTGCTCTCAGATTCGGCTGATGCAGGCGGCAAATGCAGGGGCAGCCACGGGCAGCTTAAGGCATAGCTATGCCACTGGGCACCTCCATGTACCTTGTAAGGGGGCCCCCTCAAGTTTAGTTATACCACTGGAGTTAGAGCTTGCAAATGTAATATGTATGTGAAAAACCACCCACCCTGAAGATACTTCATTGTTTGACGCCAGTTCACTTTTATTATCAATTCAAAGGAATGTCATTAAGATGAAAGAGAACAGTAAAACTCTGAGCTGTCTCGCCCGTACAAAAATCTTGAAGTCTGTGTAGCTGTGGTGACAGAGTGTAGTTATCATCTTCCTCTCAGGAGAGTATCTGGTTCTTAAGAATGGTGTAGAGATGCTCAGCATACGCAGAAATACAAAATTTGACTCATGGAGCCCACCTCCTACAAAAGCCTGTTTTCTGGCCTTTTGTAGTAATTCAGTGCCACCACTAGATAGTGCCTGGCCTTATGTATCACTGGCCCTGTTGGTCCTTCATCTTATTACCACAGACTGAAAGCCTAACGAATGCCAACCATCAATAGGAAATCCCTTGTGCTCTCATATTCTAAGGGGCTTTTTTACTCATACTTGTCGGAAGGCTATGCACACATATCTGCTTGCTGTTTGACTTTATATATATGTAACTGCTGATACAGGTATTTTGAGGATTTATAAGGCATTGCTACTCGGACCATGAACAGATACATTGACTCACTCACACTCTACAATCTGGGAAAATAAACATGAACTCAGAACTGTGGAATAAAACAAAAGTGAACATCTCTATACTTCAGATTCATACTCCTTCCATCTAAAGACGACAAAGCTCTCACATGCGCATCGCGTCTTTGTGTGTGTCCTGCATACAAACGCTATTGCCTTGGACCATGCAGTGTACAGCATCGATTCATCCTTACCCACCAAGACGCTGTAGACTACCGCGTGGTGACTATATTTTTCCAATAGCATACCGTTTCCATTAATTCCCTGCAAAAATTCAACTTATTACTAGGTGCATTCCTCCTAGGAATACCTTGGTGTTCTTCATTTTAATACAACTAGAGGTTCCTTCAATTGACAGTACAATGTTGAGCAAATAATTTTTATATGGTCATGGGTTCTAAAGAAAACTGTCGATCATTATTGAACGTTTGTGTGCGTCGGACAGCCCCCGGCCGTCCGACGTCACGGTGGGCGTGTGCGGAGGACGGCCGGGCACCGCCCTGACCACGCCCAGTCATGATTCACCCGCACCGCGGCGGAATTCCCGCCGCGGTCAACGGGTCAAAGTAATTGCTTAATTAGTAAAAAAATAAGAGTAGGGTCCTAAGATTTTCTTAGCATTCTGCTGCTAGTCTGGTGAATGTCCTGGTAGATGGATACCTTTCCAAGGTGGTGGATACCAACTAAGACTTTCACGGCTGTACATTTCCTGTCTCTTTAGCTCACTCATTCGGGTTCTTTTTCCTCCCTGCTGTCCCCATGTGCCACAGTTTTACTATCTTTTTAATTACTTTTTCCTCTCTCTCTACTGTCTTTCTCTTTCTTGCTCTGGGTCAAAGTCTAATGATGAAAAATAAACCCTGATCACGAAAAATTAGAGCCAATGCCGACCACCTACAATGACCGGTACATATTAAACGTTGATTGAAGTACCTTGTAACAATTTGCCTAATGCCTCCTTGTGGAGGAATCTAAGTTAGTAAATGCTATTCTCTCGAACATGTTACGTATACCACCATTAAGAGATATGCCATGCAGCACCTCTCAACACGGATTCAGTGTGTAACACCAGCATTATATTCTCCACCCCAGCTTAAAGCCTGGATTGTGAAAATACCTTATGAACCCCTTTTTCTTTAAAAAACAAAACAAAACAAAAAACTTATTTTGAACGCAGAATGTATGCTACAAAAACAATGATAAAAAAGATCTCTGTCTTTAGCCTGGGTGGAACCACCTATTTAATTTCCTTTCTTGTGGTGCAACACTACCTCTTTAAAAGAAAAAACTAGACGCCAACGCAGTTGTGCAATTATGCAATTTGACTGATGAATGTCTGGGACAGCTAAGTGATACAAAACATTATTTGTGTGAAGGGTATGTCATTGTGTTATAGAAACACCCCTTCCTTGGATCACTGACAGGCATTATTGGAAGACAAGGCAGGCTTTGTATAGCTGGTATAGACAATGTTTAGTTATGGTGTACTAGATAACTTCACGGAAGTGTCATCATAGCAGCCTCTATGTGTATAGATGTGTATATGTATTCATATGTTACTTGGCATCAAGTCAGTGGAGTGCCTTATAAGGTGGTGATAGATGGACAGGTCGAACACCTTCTGTTCATTTATTACGTTATAGTTCCACTTAAAGGTGAATACTTTAGTACTCTATCGTTTTATGTTGGTAAATAGTTAAAAGGAGAAAGAGTATGAATATTAATTGTTTGTTATTTTTGTTGTGTTTTCAGAGATTTGAGAATGTGCCCCCGAAGAAGAGATTTAAAATTGAGATTAATTAGGCGTGGATAAAAAAATATTTGAAAAGTTGAACATTAAACAGCAAAATGGTTTGAACAAATGGAGTGAGTTATTTTTTATGACGTGCAATCTGACCAGGGAACAATGCTGATTGTCAAATGATAAAGGATCGCAAATATATGGATCCACCACTCTGAAAGAGGCAATTTCACCATCCATCACAAATACATTGCTCATAGGTAATTTTACAACACAATTTTCCCATTCACATTCACAATCACAAAATACCAGCACTATGTTTCACTGTAGTGACACTGCTCAAACTTCTGATTTTAAACAGACTTAGGGGCATATTATCAAGAACAGGCGATAAAATTATCGCCGCTTTATCGGTAGGAACTGCCGCTAAAGCAGCGATAATGTGTTTGATAATATTGAATTCCCATAGCAGCCCAGGTTAATACCAGAACCTGGGCTGCTATGGGAATTCACAAGGGCCTATTATCAAGCCCATTATCGCAGCGTTAGCGGCAGTTTCCTGCCGATAAAGCGGCGATAATTTTATTGCCTGTTCTTGATAATATGCCCCTAAATTCTGAAATTAAAACCCCAGTCTGGTTTTAAGCTTGTTCTGAACTCTTTTAATCAGAGAAGGGGCTCTATCCCAACATCTTGGTTATCAAGAAGCAAAAATTATCGCAGCGGTAAAATCATGGCCCTGTTGGTTCTCTACAGAGAACAAAACCTTTATTATTTGATCGGTAATGCGCAAGACTTGTGCGATGTGTTTGATTTTAGGAATTTTACGCAGCCCTACCATTTTGCCTCTAGGGCGTTCAAGGCACATAAAACTCCAAATGAAAGTAGATTTTTAAGAGAAATTTCAGGAATTTCTTCTGCATCACCAGAACGCAGGCGACAGACTTTTTTTGCAGAAAACCTTGATAGAGAGGAAGAGTTTAAATTAATCAGCTCTAAATAGAGACAAAAATCTCCTGGCAACCGTTTCTTTCTAATTCTGTTCTTAAATCGTCAATACACACATCAATGTACGGCACAGAGGTTTATAATGTTTTCTATTTATCATTTCATTATTATTCTTAGAAAAATATCTACAAATTCATCAACTATTTTTATAGCAATAACATTAGTATCATATAACCAGGCAATGTGTCCTGGATATTTTCAATGCAGGTCTTAATGAACCATAAATATTCAATGTTAAAAACATTCACATGTATAAACATTCATACCTCATATATCCTGAACCATTCACACTTCTATACACATACTAAAACCATTTCTTATATCTATAACAACATTGGGCTTGAATGTTCTCATCATTTCATTTCATGCTTGAACAACCTTCCGTGTTCCTATGTATACTTCTAATTTCAGTTCCTACATAAGTGTTGTGACTTCAATGCAATTTTTTAACACTACTGTGGTTCGAATTAAATTATGTTGAACATTTGGGTGAAAAATGTTTAAATCATTCAGCTCTGCAGTATGCTCATGGTCAGTTATAATGCTGATGTCTGGTGTGATTAATTGGGGCCACCCTATTTCTGTTGCAAGGCCTTATTTATCCAGTGTATCTCTCCAAAACCTTTATCGTCTTAATAATTGGTAGTAAAATGCACGATTTGCATTTAGAGCCCTCTGTTTGATCAATTTATCAAAATCACAAGAATCTTCCGTTTGAGAAGAGTTAAGATTGTTAGCATTTAAAAGGCTACAGGGCAGCCAGTGTGGAGACCCTTTATGAGTGATGCAGTTTTACAACCAGTAAAAGCCCCCAATTAGAAAACAAATATTGCACTTAAGACCATATTTAACAAGACTTCACGCAACCCAGCATAGCGTCAACATTAGCTGCACTGAGTTGCGTGAAAGAAAAAACCTACCACAGCGACATATAAATAAAGATTGTCCTGCTGCTCGTGTCATCCCTTGTGCTGGTGCATAAAAAGCTGCTTTGCATGATGCACGGCCTCGCACTATGGTGCAGCGGTAAGTGTGAGCTCCTTAGCAGAGGGTTTGTGCTGGATTCATACCTTCTAGTATATTTTCCTATGTGTTGACAAAGAAAGATGGCTTTGACGTACTAGGGGGCAGATTTACAAGCCCCTTGCGCCACTTTTGCGCCACTTTTAACATGGGAAACGTGACGCAAAAGTGGCGCAAGGGGCTTGTAAATCTGCCCCTAGTTGTTTGCTGCGCACTTCAACACGCTTGCAATGCATCGGCGACTGAGAGAAAATAACACACTCCCACTTGTTTGCACCTGCCTCAATTAGGCCTTAGTTTTGGGTCTGGCTAACTGAGGAGGTTGGCTCTGTGTCAAAACCTATTGGTGTTTGCGCTCACCTGTCCCGATCAATGCCACTTCGGCACAAAACAGCGCAAAGCATTTCTTGCACTGTCAAAAGTGCTCCTTTTGCACTGCATAGTAAGTTCCAGATGGCACTTTACGTCATGCTAACGTCTGTGAAAAGCCTTAGTAAATCTGAGCCCTAATATTTTTTGCCTCCGTATGATTTTTTCCTCCATAGGTCACATGTTGGATTTAGTTATAACATGCAGTTGCAGTTTTTACCGCATGTTATATATAGGTGCATTTTTTCACCATTACCGCAAGTGAAAGTACATTTGTCCCGTGCAAAAATTTCAGCAGGAAGCACTTGGAAAATGTTTGATGAGGAAGAACTCCTGTGTCAGTACAAACTTTGCGCACTGTGTGTAGAGTTGATATGGGTTGCAGAACACACTTACCCCTAATGTGACAATACCATCAAACTCAGATTGGATGTCTTGTTGCAGTAAGGCTAAAGCAGGATACCATGCAGTTACTGTTGAGAGGAAGGCTCACAAAAATGGGTTTGCCCCGATCATTACTTTTTCCTCACGCCAGTATAAACACACACTCTTGGCGCATACCTGCTTTTACAAAACTAGGGGCCTCATTTATGAGAAATTACGCATCGCTGCGTGAAAGCAGTGATGCGCCACTTCTCAGTGCGCACTCCTTGCGACATACCTGATGCGTCATATTTACTGTATGACGCATCATGGCACAAGGAGTTACAGATACCTCAGTATTTCTGACGTATCTGTATGGTGCAAAAGTGACGCATTGCTGGAGTGTCACAAAAGTGATGCAACTCCAGCAACGTGTCCTTTCACATGGGGCAAGCCCAATGTGAAAGGGCCTGCGTCAGTCTTACGCCTGCTGTGAGGCAGGCGTACGATTTTGATGCAACGGCGTCCTAGAAGTGACGCAGTGAAATTTCATAGATTTCACTGCGTTACTTCTACGAGGCTTTTTGCGGGGGAACGCCCCCCGCATACATTATACCTGACGCAGGTATAATGTAGCGCAGGGGTTTACAAAGTGACGCATCAGCTTAGATGCGTCACTTTGTAAATAGTGAGCAACAGGAGCCATGTTTTACGCCGCCGATGCGTCACAAAAAGTGACGCATTGGAAGCACAAAACTGACACAAGGCCTCATAAATGAGGCCCCATATATTCAGCAAGGATCATTTCTAAATATTTGTGGTACTTTCTCACACCTAGGATTTTTAGAGCGTCGGCAATCACAGCAGAAGTAGCACAACTAATGTCTTAATTTGCTTTTGCCTCATTTTGTTTTTTTATGGTCCTTCTTGTTCATTCTGTCTACTTTTCCATTCCCCATGGTATCACTTAACAATCCAATCGGTATCATGTTAATGGAAATGTATTTCATCTTTTCTCTGAAAGCAGCAATTTGGTTCTGCAGTGTGGGCATTACAAGCAACGTAAACAGAAACGTTTCGAGTGCTGTCCTAAATTTGGAAAACAACACTATGTAGATATTGTCTCTGCCTCTAGAAATGCGTTGGAAACAAGTGGAGTAACGTGCGTTAACCACATTACCACTAGATTGTGCGCAGCCATTAACAAGGACATAGCAGTTCTAGCTGATGGACATTTCATTCTTCTTTTGTGAAAAAACGCACCCAACTATCTGTGATACATCACCCAAAAATAAACTCGGAAACATCAAAAGTGTGCGGTAATCAGATTTCCGCACATTGTCCCCACTAACGGCTTCATCCCTCAACCCTGTAAATGAAACCGTTTGTTGTGAAATGTGCTCGCGTAGATCGCTTGTCCTTCTTCTGTTATCACTGCTCCGCACACACTTGCTTGGCTCTAAGCAGGCCATTCAGGACGCATTAAAGCAAGCCTCCTCGTTCATGGTGTGTTTTGCCAGCGACATGATCAGCTCGCGCTTCTAGGAAGCGCAAGACTTTCCCATCAGTGACCATATGGGATTTTTCTGAAAATGTCCAGACTGACGTTTTCCTGCCCACATCTTCCTGCCCTCTTGACAATACACATTAGACATTGCACATGATGAATCACTTGTAGAAATGTGCACTTAGGACTCTTTTTATACAGGCATCAGACTGAATTTGAACTGGCAGTCACAGCCCCTTGCTGTATTGTTAAGTGTTTCCTAGTAAAATGAGCAATGGCTGTTGCTTAATCTAAAAACAGCATGTGAAAATATTTCAAATGAAACCCTTTCATTAGAGTTTGGATTAAAAATACAGCTGTATGATGTTTGTGCCTGTATTGTTTGCATTAAAATTCCATGTTTACTTTCACAAGTTGGATAGCAGGCATTTGATGTGATGTGAACGGTTACCCTTTTCAGCATATTTACTAGACGAGGGTTCCCTTCCTATGCAACCTTTCAGAAACAAAGCGCGTGCCTCGTCAGGGGTAGTAAGCTCATCGATGTAGGCTGGGGTAAATATATATATATATATATATATATATATATATATATATATATATATATATGTGCTTGAAGTTTGCTATTTAGTCATACAGGTCACCATTTCGTTCACTTACAAGCACGCACAAGTGCAAGCCTCGCATGTCAATGCACCAAAATGGCAGAGTTACCGGAAGTGACATTATGACCCTTTTGACTGCCAATGGCATCTCAGAATTGGCTGCTTGTTCCACATGTTCAAATTCATTTCATATTCCCCCCTACTAATTCACCACTAATTCTTTTTTGGTTCCGGAGTAGCGTGCTACTCGCCTAAAAGCGCTTCAACACCTCATCAGGGCTAGCAAGCGCTATATAAATGCAAACCTTTTCCATCTTCTATCCCTCGACTGTCCTTCTCAATCTAAATAACTGACTAACATATCCACTACTCAAATTGCTTTCATATTTCACTATACTAATTCACCACTAATCCTTTATGGTTCCGGAGTAGCATGCTACTCACTGAAAAAATGCTTCCCTGCCTCGGGGTAGTAAGCGCTACATGAATGCAATTAAAATACAATACAATACTTACCGCCTCAGCAGCTTCCTATGTACTGAAAAAGGTGCAGCAAGTAACGGATACCACAATAAAGAAAAAAAAAGATCATGCAGAGACTGGGGGAAAAAATATGGTACCTGTGGTAACATGTCTGGAGTAGCAGCTGCTACCCCTGGCTAGCCCTAATGCCTTATTAGAGAATTTTGGTACTACCATAGACATCTCATTTCCAAAGGAAGCCTCAACAGTCCCTGAGGTACAAGGGGACCCCCACCCTTCTAGGGGACCCCCTTTCAGCCCAAGAGTTATGAACATTTCTGAGATATGGAAGCCCAAGTGGAGGCCTTCACAGGAGGGGAGGGCCTGTGCACCACTGTCGCGAGACACCCAACGTGGCATCTTACAACCATAATTATATGTATATTTGCATCTCCTGGATTAAGCCGCAGTAAACGAGCATCCCAATAATTTTTCATGCTCCCTACCTCGCACTTATTTTTTCGCGATGACTCTAATTAAAAAGGTAATTCTGTCATTTCAACCGCTTTCTGGAATCCCCTGCCAATCTCCGCAGCTCAGGCTTCAGACTGTGAGATGTTGCGCTGAGCACGCGTGACAGTTCATAGTTATGTTCATAGTTATGAAAAATTATGAGCTCCTATTAATACAAGTCTAATGTCAAAACCCCCATGAACATTACCATGATCAAATTTACTGCGGATCCTGAAATAGCCCTGGCAATGGGATTTCAGAGCTGATAGACACTATTTTAAGACTGACAGTCAGTTCAGGAATGATGATCCGAGTCAGAGGCTGGCACCAGAAGAGGGCGAAAACCAAACCCGCAGAAGAGATTTTGGAGCTGGCCACTGAACCGGAATCCTTATTACAACTAGTGATGGGTGACATTTTCACTAAAGTGTAATATTTGCGAAACCCGCTTGTGTGGAAATTTTGGTTGCATATCGGATGAGCCATTTTTTTGTCATTCCTTTCTGCTGAGCAGATACTGAGGAATGTTGTGCTTTGCACCAAATCTCACCCCAAAAGAAATTGCCGCAAAATAGCATTGCCTAGTTACAACACTTTATGTAAGTAAGGCTTATGTAAAATCTGCCTAATAGTAAATTCATCTAATAAAGGATTTGGAAGGATGCTCACTGTTAATTTCCTTATATTTTACCACATACCACCATAACATGACCTGGAGAGTATATAAGCTTACCATATTGCCAGTATACACTCAGTGTAATGTACTGTCTTCCCATTATTTCTGGGAGCAATCTATAGTTTTAGATTCTGTGACTTATACATGTGTCGGTGTTTGTTGAGTTGTTCTCTTTCTCAAAGCACTTCTGTGTCTTTGTTTCACTCTGGCTGAAACCAACACAGTTAAATGGAAGATATAGATGCATTGTAAGAGCTTAACTCTATCTGTAATTGAAAACCATATAAAATATCCTAAAATATCTCGGCTGTGTAGACTTTGTTGATACCAAAAAAATATCTAAAAAGAACTAAAATTCATGAATTATTGTGAGGTACACAAAACTTAGCATTACGAATGCACCCTGCAAGGTATTTCACATGATGGCAAACATGACATCACACATTATCTCCTTAAATGCATCATTGGTAACATCACGTCACATCTATAGTGATATCATTTGATGACATTGCTAAAACCTCCAAATTAAAACAGTCACGGGGCTAGAAGAATTGGCCTGGAAACTCACATAAGACAGGCTGCAAATTCAGCTTACTCCCCCCCCCCAATCCCCCACCTGCTTGATGCCCTTCAGTTGGACGGAAGGGAGGACAGAATGCACCCCCTGCCAGTCCACTGTGTCTATTGTTTCCTAGAATGCTCCCCAATGCCTGGCTCACACCTTCTCACACTTGCACCTGAACTTCCATTTGCCACCTGCTCAGATATGTGAGTTGTCTAAAAGAATTTTTCTTTGTTGTAGTGTGTGCATTGCTCTATCTCTGTAGGTAAGTAAACAATGCAGCAGAAATAAGAAATGTCGCTTCTTCAATCCATCCTCCCTAAAAGCACTGACCTGGGGCCGAATTACACAGAGTGCCCCGGGGGCACAACAGGCGTTTGCGCCCGCTTTGAGTGCCCTGGGGCACTTTGGTATTATAGAACGGGATCTCTATTCCCCTTTAAAATTACAGGCATGTTGCCCCCAGCGCCGTGAAACATGGAGCGGCTACTTCGAAGCCGCTCTGTTTTTCACCTGAATGCCCTGCCCCCAGGGCAGTGCAAGTTTGTGGCTGCCCTTGGGGAAACACATTCTATATAATAGGGCGCACTTTCCCTGTTTACGCCAGTCGCACCTGTTTTAAGGTGCGACGGGCACAAACAGTTGAAAGAGCGCCCTGTACATAATAGAACCCCTGGTCTTTGGCCCAGTGGTTATTTTCCTTGTGTCCAATACGGCCAATCCAGACCTGCTCTTGATCAAATTGTGTGATTTAAGGCAAATCACTGTATGACTCCGTTCTCTATTCTCTTTTTTTATCTCTGAAAATCGAAGGTGTGTATAGTCTGGCATAGAACCATAAACTGGAAGTTTACATTTACTCTTCCTAATTGTTTTTTAACTCAGAGAGAAAACGGATAGAAATATGTGACTGTAGTAGCTACAGTTGGTGCAACTCTCCCTTTGGCCTTTGGTTATTGCTGTGTACTGGAAAACACAACTCTTACTTGTGATCTCAGTAAAGGTGTCCTGCAGAAGAACTGAGACCATCTGCATGGACTGTACAAGCTCTAAAGATGCTTTCCACTGGCATTGGAGAACAATAATATGGCATGCGACCTGCTTGTTCAGGCAAATTGAGCTCCATGGATATTTGATCTCAATGGAGGAGGCGGTGGAAGGAAAAAAGCTGTATGCCCTCCTGATGGCTACTTGATGAAAGCCAGATATGAGAAGAAATTGAGTAATTGGAAGTCCTACAGGACAGGATAAACGGAAACAAAACAACTCAACCTTTAATAAGATAAGTGGGCTTGGTGATGGAAAAGCACCATTTGTGCATGGCTTTCACAAGGCAATTTACTAAAATGATTGTTTTTGCCATTAGGTAGAAGGAATTCCGCCGAGCACTTTTCTCCTTTCCTGTAACACTGTTTTGTAAATTATGACATTTTTAAGAAAAAGGAGATTGAGGAATCATTGGAGAACAAAGTTTGAATGACCTTAATTAGCAGAGCAATTTCAAGCGCATGGTAAGAACTAATCAATTGCTCCCATTTGTGGTTAAAAAAAAACATGTGCAGACAACTTGCTGCGCAAGCTGAAATGTTAATCAAATTAGAAATAATGAACATAATTTTTCACAGACGTAATTTAATATAAACAATAATTTTGGTGAACCCTGGAGATTGCAGATGGGCGTTAAATATTTCACAGATTTTCCAAATGAGTGAGTTAGGGAGTGAGGTTTGACATCCTGCAATACAAAACTCCTCGGGCTAAGCTGTAAGGTCATGAAGTATAAAGCGCTTGACATGGTCATTAAAGTTTTTCAACCTGTTTTGAAAAATATTGATCTTTAGCTGCAGTTATAGGTGAAGGACATCTACTGTGATAAGTTCATCTTTACCCTGTAGCCAATTTTATCAGAGTAAATGAAACAGTAATGCAGTGAAACCTTGAGGATTAGCTGAAGGGAGAGTTTGACCCAACAGTTTATATTCCCAACACCACTTAAATCTTTCCTGGCTCTTCAAATCTCTTAGCTCCAAAAAAGAGAGAAACAATTATCTTCAAAATTGTCAGTTAAAGGCCCAAATTCACTATTACTCAGGCCCGGCCTGCGCAGGTAAGAGTAGTGAGGCTGCGGCAGGGGAGGGGGGGGGGTCTATGGGGGAGGAGTCGAAAGATGACAGAACAGGATAAATAAAATTAAAGAAAAAAGAAAACGCTCACCTTGCACTCACCGCATCGCCGATGTGGCGAGTGCAAGGTAAGTTGTTTTCTTCTTTTTTCTTTTCTTTCCCCTATTCCATTGTCTGTCGACTTAGCCCTCCCCCCCCGACCCCTCTCACCCCACCGCCCCACTGCTGTTACCAGTACTGGCCGTGCATGCTTTTACTTCTTCTCCAGTCCGCCTGATGTTTTCAGCATAATGATTTACTGGTCCTGATGCCCAATCTGCTTCAAAAGGAGAAGGGGAAAGAGGGTGAGGGGGCAGCGCTAAACTCTTCTTTCTGCGCAAAAGTATGGAAAGGATGTGGCAAGTTGCACAATATAGCTCCTAAAAGTCTCATGTAAAATCAATCCCTTTACCCTACACAGCACTGGTACCATTTTATGTGCTACTTGATAGTGAATTATTGTAATGTTTTGTTTTTTATTCTGGCTCTTCTAGCTGGTCAGCTACACCAGATGTAGGGACACCAAAAGGTTGCTGTCATGTCTGTCTTTGTTGTTGCCAGGTGCTCATCATGCTCCCTACTCTTAATAAAATAGAGTTGGCTATTCAACCCCCAGATCTGCCGACTTGAAAATGTGTGTCACCGTATGAGGAGGGGGCGGGGCCTTGGAAGGGGCAGGGCTTCTTGCAAAGAAGAACCTAAGAGACACTCTGTCGGCCACCAATCGTCCCCACATCCCTTAAAAAGTAAAAACAAAGGGTCGGTGAGGCTGTCACTGATGCCCTAGGTGTTTTCACACACCTTAACGGACATCGGCTTTTCACAGCCTCCAAAGATGTGCTGGATATTCACTCTGTGAAGCGGCTTTCAGCTTGTCTTCTCTGCCACTGTGTAATATCGGCTCCTCGCCAGGTTACCATGTGAAGGGAGCCAATATCATGTGACACAGTGGCATCATGTGAGTTGGCAGGTCTACAGCCCTTTGAGAAGTGCCTAAACAACCTAACCTGATGCCAAACGGTGATGGTGTAACAGGGACCAAGAGAACGCACCTTGTCTCTGATGATCAGGTGAAAAATATAGATGCCAAAAGTAAGTCTTTCGCTTTTTGAGCACTATTAAGCCTTGGTGATTTCATGGCCCCGTTGTTGTGAACCCTCTCCTTGAAGAATGCTCGTCACTGAACCACTAATTAAAAAAAAAAGTCTTGCCAATCCTCTGACGACTTCAGCAAGCCCATGACCAGTGAACCAGGGATTAATTTGTAATAAGTAATAAGTGCAGGGTCCCAACGTTTTTTGTTAGGACTCAGGTGCCAGTGTTGTTAAATGCTGGGGTTGCTATATTCAATGCCTGCCTAATCTTAATCAGAAAGTAAAGATAACTTTAATGCTTTGGCGATTGTTATTCTTTACTGCTCATGCAGAGCAACTTTAATTTGAAAATTAACCAGCTTTAAGCAAATAGGGCAGAATGTTTACTTCGGGACCCACTAAATACGCCATACTATTTCCGCATACAAGGAAACTTATTTTCTCCGATTTCTGCAAGTACATACTCTTCTGCAAGTACATACTCTCTTGTCAAAACATGCAAAGCCCCATGGTCACTGAAGGAAGATGCCAGTAACCAAGATGTATGCAAGTATTTCTGGCACTCTGGGCCACGTGCCATTGTCTTGCCCAATTTCAGGGCAGTAGGGCCACATCTAAATCTTATAAGGGCAGTGCAACACTCTCTGCTGCACCCCAGCCACTCAAGAAGACTTGCCTCTCATAGAAACAGGTTTGCAAGCAGCAGCCTTCCCCCGTGGCATGTTCAGGTGATGGCACAGGCCTACCTTGTGAAGGATCTCTGCTTTCGTAAGGAAAATGTATGGGGCTATAAGACCAGAGATACAACTACCTGCCAGTACCACTATCTGGGAGTATCAAAAACAGTGACCAAGAAAAAACACTTACATTTTAGGAAATGGGGAAGCCGTGCCTCCTGGTATATGTGTAAAAAAAATAAGCACAGCGTGTGTAAGTAAACTACAAATGAAATACTTGATAATCTTTGTCCAACAATCAGAATCTATCCAATCACACCTTCATTCCAAAATGTAGTGCTTGGCAACTTCAAGTTCAAAATGGAATTATGTATCACATGATTAACAACCTGAATACAATTAGGAATTTCAAGTGTTTTTATTGACACAAGAGCTGCATTTAAGTTGACTTTCCTCGTTATTACCGCTTTGGTCATTCATCTCATGTAAACAAGTGCAATGCCTTTTGTACAAATGGGAACTTACATTTCTAGTTACCAGGATTCTCTGTCTGCCCTTTCTAGCCTTTACTCTTCGGGGTCATGACACTGCGACGTGCTCTGTCACTCAGCCGTGGAGATTTGACAGTGAGACTAATTCAAGTTCGATGGCCATCCACCCCTCTGCCTCCTTGGGCGCCATCTTTATCCGGGGAAACGCTTTTTGTAAACATAAACCATTAGCACAAAAATTCATTGTGATGTGGAAATGTATCATATGACAGTGATTTTACATCCCATCCGGGCTGACAGCTCTGCGATTTCCAACCTATAGCCCCTGGATATCCAGGAAGGGGATTGACACATAAGTCACCGGCGCGGCGAGCTAGCAGCCTGACAGTCTGGCTAATCTTTGGATTGCCGGAGCCGGGGATGGAGTGGCTTGTCTCTGTGTTTGTAATGGGCCAATGTGCGGCCATTAGAAGGTGAGACATCAAATGATTCTTGGCTGGGCTGGATGGGAGCCATAGGCACTTCTTGCAGGGCCTGCAGTCGCATTGTCTGTGGCGCAGGAAGTGAGAGCGAGAAAGATATCCAGACAGAAAACCAGGGTGAGATGTAGACAGAGAGACAGAGTGAGACACAGAGAACGAGAGAGAGACAGAGAGGCAGAGACAGCCATAGATAGATTGAGGACAGTGAGAGAGAGCTACTGAGGCGTAGAAAGTGAGAGAGAAAGAGATAAAGAGAGAATGGTATGGAGAGACGCAGAGAGAATGCAAGAGAGCGATAAAGATAAAAGGGAGAGAAAGAGAGTGAAAGAGAGATACTCTTTAGATGGAGGATAGAGGAGGAATTCCTCAAAATGGGGACATCTTGAATTACCGACAAGACTCTACATTCGGGAAGCTTTAAAGGATTTCAAGGGTTTTCCTATTCTGTGCCTGGGAAAATGTGTTATTACACATGGGCTCAAGTAAGTTGATGATGCACAGTGCAACATGGATCTTACAATTCAAACTGTACAGGTGCCAAAAAAACTTGTTCAAATCTGCTTTTAATATTCTTTCTTCCAATGCAATAGGTAATGGGTCATAGAGCAAACTGATCTCACACTATTTTTGCTGTGTGCATAATGAGAAATTAATAACATGTGTTTCATTCACTTTCAAGCTATGCAATGTGAGGCAGTGATTGAGGCAAAACAGAATTGTCATGTTTTTATTATGGAAATTACAAAATATTGCAAAGTAAGTTTGCTTATAATTTTTAAAGGGTAGTTCACGGATTAGAATTTCTGTATGAAAATCTAAGTGATACATAAGCCATGCATATGTTGTCTCTGATTTCACAAACCCTTTCCCCACTTTTTCACCTAGTGCAGCAACTATTTCGATACTACTGCCTTGTGTAATATCTATTTTCTAATTTGCATAATACACAAAATGCAAAAATGGATCAGTAAATTTGCTCCCTCACGTATTACTATTGGACATGAGTTTTGTGATAAAACAGTGCATTTTCGTGCTGCCCCTCCACAATGAGCACCTCTTTAGCTCACTAACCCACTGAGTGTTTCACATCATCACTACCAAGAAATGATTTTGGTCTCATCTGCAATCCGAAGAGCTGACTTTTTTTGTCTGATGCTGTTTGACGATTTTTTACAACAGTAAAGAATGAACATAACCATTACAGTTGTATCTTAACTCAACTAATAAAATGGTGCTTATCGGGCGGACATTCCATTAATTCCCTGGACTGGGATGTTTTAACGGTTGTCGGGCGTGTCCTCTGTTGGTATAGTGCCAAGTCCCTGCTAAATTGGGGCTACTCAATCTTACCTTCTAAGCATCAGTAAACATAAACAAGATATTCTAAAGCTGTGTTGTGTAGGCCATCTTTGTGCTGCTTCTCCTCCTGCTCATTTACCATGTAAACAAATGCAAGGCCCAAACGCATCTCATTTCACTTAATGGTGACTGTGTGTAGGGGTGTAAGAGGAACACCCTGCTGGTCCGCTTGAGTAACTCTACCTGGCGACTCTACAGTGCCCAATGGCCCATTAGTGTGATCCGATAAACTACTGGCCAGAGAAAACGTAAACAGAAAACTGTTTCCTCTTTGTTGTCTGATACAGAGTCTGAAGATCATTTCAGATCACTTCTAACTTCTGGAGACTGAGCTCATGTGATTCAAATGGCTCTCTCTCTTTCAGCACCTTGTGTCTCATTCCAAAGGCTTAGTTTGCGTATCGGTCTCTAACCCTACTTTTCAAAGGCAAGAGGATCCTTTATCCTTAGTCTTCTCAAGATGCAAAATATCATTCAGTGAAAAAACACTTTCAATGATCAATCCTCACATTTGGAATTCTCTTTTATATATATATATATATATATATATATATATATATATATATATATATATATATATATATATATATATTTAAGTGCTGGGACAACC